>NC_072732.1:28897788-29215597 GCF_026930045.1 Uloborus diversus
CAAAAATATCATTAAACTTGATACTGTTTGCATGTCTCTCGGTCACGTTGTTATTTTATTTATTTACATTGCTATAACGTAAAGTTTATCAATAAAATGGTTAAATGCAAACTGTTAAAGAATTTAAAACTGAACATAAGAAAGAAAAAAAAACAGAAGGAAGAAGTCAATCGCGATTCGCTAAAAATTTACTAGAAGACATAAGAATTTAAATTTTAAGTACTCACATGCTATATAACACAAAATATTATCGTAAACAAAATCTAATGTTCTAATAACTTTAAAAACGATAAAGAAAGGAACTGATTTATTTTTAAATCAAATTTGAGTTTCAGAAAATGTTTAAAAACTATCATACGGGCAGTAAAATATTCAGAATCACAACAACTACTCGGATTTTTGCTATAAAGCAATCGCTACAACTTAGCAACTAAAAGAAATTGCAAAGTCAACGTCAACGAATATTGGAATACGAATTATGATTTCAAAATAAATACTGTTATTTTACATACATTATCGATGATAAAAAAAACTACATTTTGAGAAAAGGGAATGAATAATATTACTAGCACTTACCTTTAACTTGGATTACAGCTGAGCAGTCCTGTCTCAGCACACCCGAAAAATAACTAACATGGCTGTCCATACTTTGAATTCATTAGTTTCTCTTCCCGTATGAAAAGAAACACCTTTTGCGCATCATTTTGCGCAATCTAAAACAGTTTTAGTTTTTTTCTGTTATTTAGAAGAGCAGTATTAAACTGTAGGAAAAAGTAGTATATTACTGTAAAAACAGCAATTATTTTTTGCAGTGTAGTTAAAATGCGTTTAGTTTAAAAAAAATTCAAATGAAAAATAAAACCGTGTTTATTTATCACTTCGTTTTAACATGATTGTAAAATAAAATCGCGTTTAGTTATTTGAATACTTCGTAAGACTTATAAATGTTTTTATGTAAAATACTATGAATTAGGCTTAGTGTATTTTTTAATGTATGATTATCGGTTCCTTTTTATGTTTTCAAATGAAAAAGCGGAACTTTTAATGCTACTAAAATAATAGAAGACAATAATAAATAAACCAAATAGTTTAATTAAATCAAAATACTAATCGAAGCTTTCACTTCTCAATATCATTGTGGATCGACGAACGATGACGTCATTTGCTAGTTGGATGGCCTTCCTATCTCGAAGGCCTCGGTTTTATTCGTACCGCGAATTCTTCACCCGCAACACGAAAAATTTCCGAATGGAATCGCGGTTTGTAAGTATCGGCTTTGTTATTGGTTACTATTTTTTTTTTCGTGAATGGACCTTCCTCCCTTTGGCATCACTGAGAGCGGAAGTTCTCACACCGTACTAGTCTGAACATCGCTTTTCAAATCACTACTCCTCATTTTTCATTTTTTTTTTTCATTCTATATGGGAAAGTTGATGAAATATAATGACACTTAAGAGCGCTGTTTCATTTAAAGTTTGTAAAGGTAGAAGGAAAAAGAGAAAGTTTCTGACAACTAAAGAAAAGCAAAAAAATCTTGTGCTAGAACAACTAGAAACTACGTCGAAGGTAGCACGACAATTAGGTATGAGTGGATTTCAGTTCACTTTCTTTCTAAGGGAGCACATTTACAGCACAGTTTAGTACATGTATGCAACTTTTTTTTGAACTATAACATGTTCACAATGTGTATCGAAAATTTGGAGGATGCTCTTTTACGAGAAGTAAAAAAACGGAAATGTTTTCCTCACAACGCGCAAAAATTAATAGTTGTCTCTTATCGTTTAGAACATAAATTGATTTTGGACGAGATTACAATTATATGCTATTTTACCTTAAATCATTGTAAAATTTTATCACAAAGCAAAATATCTAATTAATCTAAATATATAGTACTACTATTGTACGATATTACCTCAAATGCATCGCAAAGAGAGGCTGTAATATCAAATATTACTATACACTATCATAAGTGCTGCAGTAAAATATTGACATACGTATTCAGTCAAATAATGACACTGCAATCAGCAGAGTAATACCATATGCAATGCAGAGACTATTATCGCAAAATGATGGTGCATGTTATCGACAATTTCGAGAAACCTTTTGCCCGTTCTCGATGGATGTGTAATTATGCGTTGGCCTAGCATTCTATATCTAATTTTAGTGGTTATGTAGATTATATTTATGCAAGGTAGGTGAGCCAAAGAAGGTCAAAGATGATGACATTTCATAATGTTTTGTCTAACTGCATCGGGCTACATTTTTATTTGTAGCACTTGTCAAGTATGGTTTCAATGAAGTTTCTTTGTTAACTAAAATTTTGATTGTTTTTGTAATACAAGTACAGTCGAGTCCCGACTTACGCGAGGGATGCGTTCCAAGACTCCTCGCGTAAGTCAAAATTTCGCGTTGTGGAAAAATATATGCATAAATTTTTTTTAAAGCATACCAAATACTTTTAGACACTTATAAACACCCTCAAACTGTTTTAAAGCATTCCTTAACTATACACTACAGTTTCTTGCATAAAGAACTAAACTTTTACTGTATTTAAAAAATAAAAAATTGTTATTCAACATGAAATACTTTAAGATGCATAAAATGAACGACCAATGAGAATGAAAGACATAAAATAAAACAATACGGTACGCACAGCATGTAGTAAAATTAAAATGATGCTCTATAATAGCACTGTACAGTAGATACAGTAACAATATTTAAGAGTTACTTTAGACAAGTTTGGTGTGGGAACTTTGGTGTCAGTGATAAATAAAGAGATGAAATAACATTCACGCAATCAGTATTTAGTAGCCAATAACGAAGCTGATACTTCCTTCCAAAAAAATTCATGTTGTGGGCGAAAAACTCGCGATAGCTCTAAAATTCGTTACTCGTGAAAAATTCGAGTTATAGCCATTTCGCGTAAGTCGGATCGCGTTGTAGCGGGAGTCGACTGTACACAATTATAGCTTGTGAGTCAACTTTGGAGCATAGTGTTTCAAAGGCAGCCAATGTATTGAAAAACCATTTATAACGCGGAAAAAATCTTGGCCTATTGGTTTTGTTTATAGAAGTGCTGATATTTTCTCTCTTTCCTGTTCCTGAGCTTCATGGCTTGAATTGGTTTGAAAAAGAAATGTTAGCAGAACAATGTAACGTTAATCAAATAATACAACAGAGTGAATTGCCAAAAATTACCCTTCTAACTTAATTCAAATATTTTTGTATTCGGGTGGCATCATCGAGAATATGCATCTAATCATCATTTGCACTTATCAAAATTATTAATGTCTTTAATTTATTCGAATTGAAGTGAATGTAGGCAAAGAGAAATAAATAATCTTTCAGAAAATTGATCATAGCTCAAGGTTCTAAAAATTTAAGCACATGTACAGTGCTGGCCAAATTTTTAGACTAAGACTGTTTTAAAAGCAAATTCTTTATTGATTACATAACTATAGACACATTAACGAACAGTGAAATAATTATCTAATGTTTAGTATGCATTCCCTTGTTCTTGATGAGCATTTTAAGTCTTTTTGGCATACTGGTCACAAGGTTTACACCATTTCTTAACTTTTTAAAAAAAGAGGTAAAAAATTGTTTCTACTCACTATTATATATACTCACAATACACATACTCACTAATTACCTAAAACTAACTTTAAATATAACAGAACAGACTAATAAAAAGAACTATTGACCTGTTTAAGCTGATTGAGGTTATGTTCCTGGTAGGTAGATAAACAAAGAACATAAACAAAGCAGACAGTGCTGCCACTTGCAAACATTAAATTATGCTAAAATAACGTAATAATCAGTGTACAGTATGTACTGTACTTTAACAGTAAAATAAATATTTTTTTAGCACAAATAGTGTACAAAAACAAAAAAATAAAAGTAAAAAAATAACCTCTTTAGTCTAATAATTTGGCCAGCTGTATATTAAAATGTAATCTTCTTCGCAAATTAGAATTATTTTTCAAAAGTGTAATCATAACTTTCCATGGTGGCTGAACTTTTCGAGTTCAGTCACATGCACTAAACATACATTATTTGCAAGGCAGTACCATGCGATTAAAAAAAAAAAGAAAAAAAAAAAAAGGAGGATTGTTCTTTCCTAATAATACTTGCCACCTTTGGCTCACCTTCCTTACGTATTCTTTCTCAACCTGTGTTTGT
Organism: Uloborus diversus; assembly: GCF_026930045.1. Taxonomy (NCBI): domain Eukaryota; kingdom Metazoa; phylum Arthropoda; class Arachnida; order Araneae; family Uloboridae; genus Uloborus; species Uloborus diversus. Next base: position 28,901,971 of record NC_072732.1, read on the forward strand.
ACATTTATGCAACTAAACTTTATTTTAATTTATAGCTATATACATTTTCCATACATATTTCTATTTATAGCACTTTACTAGACTTTTTAATTCATAAATATTTTAGTCTGTCTCATCCTCTAGATAGGCATACGTAGTTAACTTTCTTTGCCAGTTCCGATCAGTAGCGTAAGGGTTGGCAAGAGTGGCTCTCGCTAGAGGCGTAGTAGCTGGGGGGGGGGGGGGGGGGTGGCATTTCAACTGATTTAAAATAAATAAATACATAATTTTTTTTTTAGCAAAATTGATCATATGAGTGGGAAAATGCTTTTATAAATATAAATAAAAAAAAAAAGTCTCGCAAGAAAAAGAGCCAGAGGGGAAAATACGTTGCTATTCACGGAACTGAAAAATGTTTATTCTCATTTGGTGTAAAAACGTACATTATATATATATATATATATATATATATATATATATATATATATATATATATATATATATATATATATATATATATATATATATATATATATATATATATGTATATATATATATATATATATATATATATATATATATATATATATATATATATATATATATATATATATATATATATATATATATATATATATATATATATATATATATATATATATATATATATATATATATATATATATATATATATATATATATATACTAATTGCAAATATTATTGGTTTTATTGAATTTATGTGAATGGGGGAGGGAGAGCTAAAATTTTTGGGAAGGGAGAATTCTGAATGAACCAAATGAAATCCCAATTTTACAGAATGATGAAATTCGAGTGTACACATATAACATACATAACATTTACTGCCGAAGAAAATTGGGTATCATTGTAAACAATTTAAAAATAAAAAATAAGAATATTGCGGTTATAGTATTGTCTCCTAATTTGTCGAATCAATTAGTCAAATCCCAACCCCCCATTTTTTTTGGGACGTCACAGTATCCTCCGGAGATTTCCCACCGGCACGATGCGGGGAAGGGGAAGAGGGCGCAATTTCACAAGGGGCACTAGGCTCCCTAGGTACGCTACAGGTTCCGATATAATGCTACGCTGCCGTGGTGAGGATGATGGCAGTGTCTGCCAATCTTTCATTTTTCATTCTTTAAAAACGTTTTTGATATTTTTTGCCCTTTAGCTTTATTAAACAAATCTAAAGAAGTTCTTCTGCCCTTATATAGAAGTTTGGTAAGACCTCATTTAGAGTATGCTGTTCAGTTTTGGTCTCCTTATCTTAAGAAAGACATTAATGTATTGGAAAGGGTTCAAAGGCGAGCTACAAGGCTAATAAATGGACTTTCACATTTAGACTACGATTCCATGCTTAGAAGGCTAAAAATGTACAGTCTTGAGCGAAGAAGAGACCGTGGGGACATGATTCAGTTGTTTAAATTTATTAAAATGAAAGATGTTACGGGGCTCAAGTTTAGCACTGAAAACAGGACGAGGGGTCATTGTTTTAAGCTATTTAAATCTGAGGCTTACATGGATGTTAGGAAAAATTATTATTTTAGCAGGGTAGTGGAACCTTGGAACAGTTTACCGGAAGAGGTGGTAATGAGTACGGGAGTAGGTAGTTTTAAGAGGGCCATTGATCTTCACTGGGGATTGTAAATTGACTAGGACCAGTCTAGCTGGGCCCAGAGCCTGTTGCTGGTCGTCACTTTTGTATTTATATTTGTATTTGTATTTATTGTACGAGCTTGCTTATTTGGTTTTCGATGAAAATAGAGCACGAAAAAACTTCTAATTCTAACATTTCTTTATTGTTCTTACGGAATCTAAAATGCGTTTCATCATATATCTCAAAAATCCATTTCTGCGGATACTACCTTCACCTTTTTACGGCAGTATTGGTCTCTTTATATACGCATATGCCTCGATATGGCTAGTTCTTTTTTTAAAAATTACACCCAAACCTGTTTTTTTTGCGGTCTTTTTTTGTGCAGTATATGAAAATTATTTATAAAACTAGCGGAAATCTATACTAATATTATAAAGAGAGAGGGCGGTTTTTTGTGTGTTTATATGTTCGAGGAATCTCCGGAACCACTGCACCCATTTGAAAAATTCCTTCACTGCATGAAAAGTGCTTTTTTACTGAGTGACATAGGCTATAATTCGAAAAAAAAATCCGATAAGTAGTTCTTTTTTTATTCCAACTTCAACTCAAATTTCACATAAATTCCCGGATATGGGAGGGAAAAATTACTTACACATAATAATATTATATATCGTTAAAAAAGGTAGAATTTTCCGCGTTCTAAATAATTTATTTCAATGCTCTAACTTAATTACGGCGGGAGTAATTTGCGTTTTTAGCTCCAACCTTTTTAGGCTTAATTGAAATTTGGGCACTACTTTCTTCATTAAATTCATCAATAAAAAGTGAAGGAATTGTCTTACAATTTTCTTTTTGACACCATTGGAAAAAGCGACATTTTGTACTCCAGATCTCTCTCGACCTATGGTCGAAAAACGTAGCTTCTATCTTCAAAGAAAAAAAAAAGCTACAAGCGTTTTTAAATCAAATTCGAAAACTGTCATTTTGATTTAGATTGTCACCCATTTTCTTTTCGCGTTTCCACGGTTATGCTTTTTGAATCCATTGTTTCTTTCTTTATTTTGCATTTAATTTCTTAAACTTATTTTATTTCGTGTTTCCATGGTTACTTTTTAAAAATCAATCTTTCTCATTTTAATTTCTTAAAAGTATTTTAATATCTGTCGTCATCGTTTGGAAGGCTAATTTTGAATGTTTTTTTTTCTTTTATTTAAGCCTGATTGATGAATATACATCACTTGACACACTTTTTATTCTCAAGGTAGACCCGGCAAAGCCCGGAAACGCAGCTCTTAATGTAAAAAAATTTGAAAGCTACTGGTAATGTGATTTTATACTTTTTTGTTTGTTTGGCGAAACATTTATTATTGCCAACATCCGAAAGAAAAAACATCCGCGTAACTCGCAAAAGGGCTGGGTTCCGGTAGCGTGGTCGCTTGGCGCGTTAGGCGCTGAGCAGTTTAGTCGAGGATTATTGTTTTAAAGCAACCGTAAATGTAATTAATTGTTTTGGCGATTTGTTTTGAAAGAAAAGAAACTTTTGATTTGTTTTTATCCGAATGAAATGTGCGACGTTTTCTTCTTTTTTTCTGTCGATGATTTTTGAATGTTCCACTGGATGTTTTTTTTTTTTTTTCATTAGACGGCTGGATTATGATAGCGTGGTTTCTGGGCGAGTTTGGCGATAAACAATGGAGTTGTGGAACTATTTTTACATTTGAAAGATATCATTTTATGTCTTTTTTTGTTTATTTGGGGAATTATTTTAAATTGCAGTAAAAACCGCTTCATTCGCTAAATAGAGTTTTAAAGCAATTGTAAATCTAATTTAATGATTTGACGAAAGGTTTTAAATTCCAAAGAAACTTTAATAGTTTTTTTTTTTTTTTTGAAAAGGTGTGTACGTATTTTATGCAAAGAAAATTGATCATTTCACATTAGAGGGGGGGGGGGCGTCAATTGATTTATTCAACGGACTTCCGCTAAATTTTTAGCACGGGCATCGCTGTGCGGGTATTACTATTTATTTATAAAACGAGTGTGAGGTAGTATCTTCAAGTGACGACGGGAGCATCCCGATGGAAAGTCATTGTAAACCCCCAATTTTGTTCCTTATTCGGGAAATGTTTCGGAATTTTTTTCACTTGGTTTATTTTATAAATAACTTTTTGGGTTATTTTCTACGGGAGACTTTTCTTATGTGGTCTCTATCTGCCGCATAAAAAAATATTTTTTCAACTGTGTTGCAAAAACATCTTTTTATAGCTACTCATGAAATTTCGAACAATTTTTTTATGCGCTTTTTTATGCTGTCCCTATTCACAGCATAAAAACAGGTTTGGGTGTATTTAAATTCAGCTTTATATATAAATATATTTAAGTTTATTTTTCCACATAACTAATTATTTCTATCCTTCAACATAGCTATTTATAATACAGTTATACAGTAAGAAATGTCAAGAATCTACGAATTTGGTCGTATTAGCCGTTGTTCGTAACAACCGTGAATGAGCGATACTGTGAAAAAAAAAATGCTTACCTATATTTAAAAAAGAAAAAAAACACAGTACACTCAGAAAAAAAATCACCTTTTTTTTTATAAATGAATGTTTTGGAAAATATTGAAAACGGAAGATGACAATTGAAAATCGCGGAATAGGTTGTTATCCACAATGGAAGACGAACAATTTTATCTCCTATTAAATTGAAATGTCCATAGGTAAACAAATGTGCGTGCTTTATTTTCTGCGCAAAATGTTTAATATTTTCTTCTCGATACACAACGAGGCTTCTACTCCTTAAGAAAATGATGAATAATTTCTAAAAAAGAATATTACTGTATTCAACAAGTAAAGAGGTCAGAATTTGTGTTCGTATTAGCCGAGACTTTCAATTTAACGTACTTATTATGCATGAAATTTCTAATGTAATTAGATAGCAAATCAAACTTAACGAACAAAATGTTCGTTTTATCCGTGATTTCGTTTTAAACGTGATCGTATTAAATGAGTTCAACTGTATTTATCTCTTCAGATAACGATTTCTATATATTTTTGTAAAGATAGCAGTTTTTCTTCTCGTGAAATTGTAATTTTTGTCCATCCATGTCCTTAAATAGTAGTTTGACCCCATCTCCCCATCCATGCTCATGCACTGCATATTGTTATTTGTACCTCTACTCTTTTATACTGCTGTTTGCGCGTCATTATCTCCCTATAGACAGCTGTCTGTAGTTATTTTTACATCCCCTAGCCTCTAAGTAAATATTTAATAAACTATATATCACTATCAATTCTTTTATTTCTAACAGTACACAATTATTTGTGTCTGTACATTTATCGAGCTGTTAATACACGTTTGTTCTCTAATTTAAAAAAATGTTTTGTTCATCTCTGTGCATAGCATGTAATCAGAAAGCAAAAATTTTTTTTTTAATGTGCGTGCACGAGTTATATTTAGCACGAAATATTTAGAAGCAACTAGATAATGAAAGTTCAATCTCTACAAATGTTATTTTTATTCATTTAAAAACGCAAACACAATTCAGGAAACATTATGTAATGATTTATTTCAAGCTCAGGAACTCTATACTGACCTCAGGCACAGTTGATTTCCTCTTGCTATTAAACATACTGCAAGAAACCGTCAACGCCTGTCTTATTGTCACGTCAGGACCTTCCGTTCACACCACATTCATCTTCATTTTTCATTTTTTTTTCTTGTGCGATGTACTCTTTTCTTCTATTTTCCTTTTCAATAAATACCGTTTAGTTTTTAACTTACTTTTGTATCATTCAATGGATTATAGTTTTGAAAAAAAAAAGTTGTAATATTTACTCTAACATGAGTTTTAAAGGAAAGAACACTCATCTGAATGGAAGCGGACTGCAGTAAATAACTTAATGGAGTAATTTTATAAGTACAGAACTAAACAGGTGAAAAATACAGGGTGTTTCAAAATGAATAGCGGGGTTTTAATATGTTATAATATTTATTACACCAAACTTACAGCCACAAGTGATATATCAAATGAAAGAGAAACTCAAACAGTTTTACATAATAGCCTACAAGTGTTCAATGTGAGTACCATTCGTCACTCGGCACACGTCAAGACGATGTATGAGTTCTTCCCAAACTTTGATGAGTGTCTCATTAGTAATTGCTGCAACAGCTGTTCCAATCCCGTTCCTTAATTCGGGAAGGTCGGCTGGCAGTGGAGGCACATACACACGGTCCTTAATAAACCCCCAAAGATAGAAATCACACGGCGTTAGGTCGGGTGACCGTGGAGGTCATGGGAAACAAGCCTTGTCATTAGGCCCCTTACGGCCAATCCAGCGCTCGGGTACAGTTAGGTTAAGCCAATCGCGTACCTCATTATGCCAGTGAGGCGGCGCACCATCTTGCCGAAAGATGAAGTTTTCTGTAAAACACAAAACGCTTTCTGTTCTTTAGTCGCCATCTTTGCTACAAGCGCTTTCTAGCGGATTGCAGCAGAAACATTCCACGCGCATGCGCACTGATGCCAAACAAACAAAACTGTTTGAGTTTCTCTTTCATTTGATACTAGTGGTACCCGCACGGCTTTGCCCGTAGTAGAAAATTAAAAGGTCATTGGTTCGCCTGTATATTAACAAATAATGGAGGATGAATTTCTCGCCAATTGGTTATGTTAAATGGCTCGCCTATGGCTCATAACGGTTCCACGTTATGAGGATTTCGTAATTTACTATTCCACGTTGTGATCAATTGCTCGGAAAAAGTTTCTTAAAATTAGAATATAAAAAGAACAAAATCGAATTTTCGAAAAATCGCTTCGAGGTGCACACTCCCATGCTACAAACTAACTTTGTGCCAAATTTCACGAAAATCGTCCGAATGGTTTAGGCGTTATGCGCGTCACAGACATCCAGACATCGTCCGGACAGAGAGACTTTCAGCTTTATTATTAGTAACTAGTGGTACCCGCACGGCTTCGCCCGTAATAGCAAATTAAAAGGTCTTTTGGTTCGCCTGTATATTTACAAATGATGTGTAGTGAATTTTCTCGCCAATTGGCTTGTACCGACGTTACAGTTCCACGTTATGATAATTTCGTATCTCGCCAATTGGCTTGTGCCCATGTTACGGTTCCACGTTATGATAATTTCGTAATTTATGATAGTTTTTTTTCTTAAGATTGGAATAAAAAAAGAACCACATCGAATTTTCGAAAAATCGTTTCGAGGTGCACACCCCCATGCTACAAACTAACTTTGTGCCAAATTTCATGAAAATCGGCCGAACGGGCTAGGCGCTATGCGCGTCACAGACATCCTACACACATCCTCCAGACATCCAGACATCCTCCGGACAGAGAGACTTTCAGCTTTATTATTAGTAAAGAAGATATCACTTGTGACTGTAAGTTTGGTGTAATACTTACTATAACATGTTAAAACCCCGCTATTTATTTTGAAACACCCTGCAGAATTGTGGTAGTGAGAAGCAAAGGGATGTAAGTGGACATTTTCAAGTTTTGAATAAAACGCATTTAAAGATAACGTCCTAGGTAGGCTTTCATTAAAACGTTTTTCTGAATCATGCTGAATAACAGCACCTACCTGGGCTACTAGTATTATCTCTTTCTCCAGGACATAGGAGAGGTTCTCCTACCATTTTTACAGGTTATTTTCAAAATTTTAATTCCGCCACTTACATCCCTTTGCTTCTCACTGCCTCAATTGATTCTAGCTGCAAATTAACTGCTTTCTATTTAATTCACAGATAAAACTAATTTGTAAAAAAATCACTAGCGTATGTTTTCAAATTTTAACAACAATGTCGTATTTTTGAAACTTGAAAATGGAATTGTTTTAAAGAATTTAATTATTTTTCTGATTAAGTAAACGATTCACAGAAAGATTGCCATTTAATGATTCGTAAAGCGAACTGCATGTAAAAAATAAATTATTCTCTTTTCTGTTTGAATAAGAATTCTCCATATGTTATTTGAAAGTGCTGATAAGAAAGAAATAGAAACAAAACGCTAAATTTTTCAACATCAAAATAGCTGTTGAAGCTTTAAATTTTTTTTTTGTTGAGCTCTAATCAGCACTTTGAAACTTTGAAATAGAAAAAGTTAAATTTTACATTATTGAAACGTAAGAGGTGTTTTTCAATTTCTTATCTTCATTTTATAGAACAATTCAAAGCTTCATTAGTTGTTGTACATTCTTGTTATAACAGTCTATTAAATGCTACCTACCTTTGAGTACGTATCAGTATGTCAAATTTTTTCGCTCTGTCTTAGTGTCTACGTTGCTGATAATAGGTTCTTTTACGACGAATCGTTTTCAGGCTGAGAGTTAAAAATTTCTATCTCTAATCTATATATATATATAAAGGAATGTTTGTCTGTATGTCATCCATGAACTCAAAAACTACCCGGCAGATTTGGCTGAAACTTTCACCGTTTGTTATTTTTGGTACTAGGAATGTTTATAGACCAGTTCGAAAAAAATCCGATCGATAGTTCCTTTTTTATTCCAATTTAAGTCACAATCCATTGGATAAATACGAATAAAATTATCGGCTGCAGAAATTAATTCGCGTGAAAGATCTCATTGATAAGAAGTTAGTAGTTGCCATTTTTCTTGAGTTTGAACAAATAAATTCTTTCTTTATTGTTTTATGGCTTTTCATGCAACGGGGGATTTAAAACTTTTTCTATTTGATATTTTTAGCGATTGATTGATCTTGCAAACTGCGTGAGTACAAAATTTGAGTATAGTCACGGCTTTACTTGATACCTGGACCGATTATTATGAAAATTGCTAAATATATGTATTTTTCCACGGAGAAGGTGCATAATATGCTCATTGAAGCCACTTGCCACCAGGTGGCACTGCAGAGTAGCAACTTCTGCCCCGTTCAACCGATTGTCATGAAAATCAGTATAATGATGTATTTTTTTGTTGGCGTAGCAACGCGCGTCGGGTACAGCTAGTCTCTGATAAAATTAGCTATGTTTCTTACAGGCATCACTTTTCTATCTTTATATTGGTGCTAACAAACCTAATACTGGGTTACTTTCTTAAAACAAAAGTAAACATTACTTTGTTTTAAAAAAAGAAAGAAAATAAAATAAAATCTGTGACCTACTTCCCCCAATTAATTTTAATTTGAATTCCGAAACTTTGAATTCAAATTATGTTTTTCGCAATCACGAGTTGCGACAAGACTCTACTGATTAGAATTATTGTTTCTAGAAACGGCTCCCCCCCCCAAGCATGTCCCTCCTCCTGGGCGGTTACGTGTGTATAGTTGTGTGTGTAGGCTTACGTGTGTGCACGTAGGCGTGTGTATGTGTGTAAAGGCGTGCGCACGTAGGGGAGTGTATATGACCATGCGTGTGTAGGACATGGACGCCAGCGCCCAGCAAAAGTGGATTCCGGTGGACAGTGCTAAAAGGACCAGCCGCGCCGCCGCCGGTGGACGGTGGTGCTGCAGCCCCCTGGTCCAAGCTGAAAAAGGAACCGGAACGTCAAGGACAGTCAAATGAAAGCAATAAGCAATCGTGATTGCTCAAAAAAAAAAAACCCAGATAATTTAGGTTTTTATAGTACAGAGTGATTTAAAAGTAACACAAACCTGCTAAAAAAGAAATAAAGCTGCTAAAAAATTCTATTAATTTTTAATAGAATTTATTTGACTGGTTGACAACCGTGCTTGGTATAACACTTCATTTCATGTTCTATGCTCGCTGACACTCTCAGTTGTGCCAGAATCAAGGAATTTTCATTATTGAGAAATATGTTTCCTTTCATTCTTTTAAAGCCATCGCTGGAACATTTACTGATAAACTTCTTAATATTCCTAAACCCAATTCAAACAGTATCCTTTCGATTGATGTCTCGCTTTCGGAAAAATGGAAATACTGGAGAGAGAAAATTATATTTTCGGCCATTTTGGGATCACCAGCTCAGTATGGTCAACGTGAAGAAAAAAATGTTGAATTTCCCATGAAAAAACCAGAAATCTGGCATAACAGATAGATTTATCGCATGGGCTGTGAAAGTCCATTGGGTATGGCTCTCTTATCATAAATTATGGGCTCTCTTATCATATGAGCTGTCACATCAGGTCTCTGAAGGCCAGTTGGAATTTCACACTTGGCTTGTTCGTGTTATTCAAGAATTAAAATTTCCGGATTAAATAATTTTCGATGGTCTAAGTCATTAGTTTTTGGAAAGGATTGAAAAAAAAGTGATTCTGCATTCTTAAGAGGGAAAGATTGTTTCAGGTTTCGTTAAAGTCACACAAGAATTCGATCCACAGAAAATCCACACGTCATCATGAAAAGATTTTGAATTTGGCAAAAAATCGTAATTCTGACGCTTAAAAAAAAAATGACTTGACCACTCTAGAAACCCAAAGTTACTGAAAGTGTTAGTGCGCGTGGAAAATGAAAATAAAAATGGCGTTGCATTTTGAAGAATACAATGTGGCCAACCAGAGAATCAGTGTTTAAAGTAAGTAGTATTTTATGAATACAATATTTTATAACGGGTTGCGTAAATTTTATATCTCACTGCAAAAACTGAAAAACTGTTTAGTTGCAATAATTCCAATTCGCGCGTTAAAATACATAGAAAGAAAATCTTTCTTATAATATTTAAATACGATTTACATTATATTGTATCCATATATTAAATAGTTTTGGAAGTTTATTGCGTCTTAAAAAATTCGCTTTTTTACACCTTCTCTCCCCCCTCCCGTGATAGGGATTGGATTTTCCGCAGGTAAAAACTAATATTTTAATATTTGCTCAAAAATACTTGAAGCAATAAAAGAAAATTTGAAGATATACATCAAAATCTGTTCCTACAACAACGCAGTTTTATATCCGTGCCTAGTCTGCCTGTACTTTTACAATTTGACAGTTAAGTTTAGCATTATAGTTACAATTTTAAGTGATTTTTGGTCGACATTCGAGTTTTTAAGCAAGCTTTTATTTCGTCGAGAGAGGACAAAAATGAAATTTTTTAAAATTTCATCTAAATACTTGTAGATTTAACGCACATGTAAAGGATTCATTTCAGTCGATATCAGTTACGAGAAAATAAACTTTTTTTTTGACACAACTGCAGCTTAACTCTAACTGTAGAATTAAATCGAAACGAGCTGATGTGTGCATCACATGACTTCCTTTTACTCCAATTTAATGTCATTTCCACATTATTGGCAACTTTAATGTGATTCAATTGCTTACTCTCTAAATATCACCCACAATGGCCAAATTGAAACCAAATTAAAAAAAAAAAAAATAAACAAAAAATCACCAAATTTGTCGCCAAGTTGGTGACAAAACTTGGCGACCTAAAGACTGGCGATATATCACCAAGCGTACGACCAATTATAATACCACTTGAGTTTACATCGAAATTAACAATGATTTCTCCCCAAAAAGGGGCAAAAGACCGCCTTAGAAACATCCGAATGCAACCAAAAAGGAAGGTGCACAACTAGATCCCACTAGGAGTCTACGTACCAAATTTCAACATTCTAGAACATACCGTTTTTGAGTTATGCGAGATACATACACACTGACGCACATACATACGTACATACGGACGTCACGAGAAAATTCGTTGTAATTAACTCGGGGGTCGTCAAAATGGATATTTCAAGTGTCTGTACGTTCCTAGGCATATATCCACGTGTGGTCGGGTCGAAAAAAAACTGAACATTCATTCGGGGGTGAGAAAAATAGAAAATAAGGCCGATTTTTGAGTGAAATTTTTTTTTGCGAATACAATACTTCGTTTTTTTGTAAAAGGAAGTAAAAAATAACATTTCACATTCCAATTAGGAAAAAAAAAATGTTTTCTTTTTTTTTTCTCTCGCAATCATACAATAGCAATTCACCACTCAAGTATACTTTTTAAGCCATTTTTTCTCAATCTTTATTGTCATTTTCAATTAAAAGAACAAAAGCAAAGACATTTCTAAACTAAAAGAACAAAAGATTAAACGACTGCGTTTCCAATTTTGATTTCCTTCTTTTTCATCGATGTCTGGCACACACAAATATTAACAAGTGAACTAAGAACAAAATTGATTCATTGTTTTTCTTTTTTAGAATCTCGGATATTTCGGCAAGCTGAATTCTATTATTGACTTTTCAGGAGGGGTTGAGTTTCTGTTGTTGATTTTTTTCGAAGACTTTTGTATCAATCTGCAAACAATAATTTAATCTGGGGAAAGTATAACATAAATAAATAAATAAAACATGTTCGTTGAATTGTTTTCAAGTTGTTATGCTTTAAGACATGTTTCTCTTATTTTCTAAAAAATAAATAAAAATGAACGAAAAATTCACAAGACAAAAACACCTGTAGATGACACACCACAACAAGCTGAGACTTATAGAGAAAAAATAACTTAACAAGAAAAATTATAATCTTAATAAATAAAAATCAATGTCCTGAGATAACATATATATATATATATATATATATATATATATATATATATATATATATATATATATATATATATATATATATATATATATATATATATATATATATATATATATATATATATATATATATATATATATATATATATATATATATATATATATACATATATATATATATATATATATAAATATATATCAACGCACAGCCAATACTGCTGAAGCCTCGGACTTGAAATTTGGCAGGCATGTCCACATGATTATGAAAGTATCCACTAAGAAAGGATTTTTCGAAATCTCAATTAGTTCAGGAGAAATTAATTAAAACCCCTTAATTTCTGTGTAATTAAAGCCTGTCATTGAAATTCAAATTCCTTATTTTTGGAGGCTTTCCTCCATTCAAATCATTATTCAGTACTTCTTCTCAACTTTTGGTCGATAGCGAACTTTAAATTTGATATTGTTTTTGTTTCTCACGTGGTTCTTCGAGGCTTTTCTCAAGTCAAATCATAATGTTTCTGTCTTTTGCTCTCATTTTTTCAAAACTGGAAACGAAGTTTTAAGAACATTATCACAGGCGGACTATCCTTTTGAGTTTAGAAGAGTGCAATTTCCTGTTAAAGTTTGCTTTGCAATAACCATTAATAAGTCACAAAGACAGACATTAAAAGTAACAGGGACCGATTTAAGAGAAGACTTTTTTTTTCGCACGGCCAATTTTATGTAGCTTGCTCCAAAGTCAGTTCATCAAGCAGCTTAATAATTTTAGCACCAGAAAAAAACAAACTAAAAATGTTGTATACAAAGAAGTTCTTGCTTAAACATAGGTATATCAATAAAATGTGGATGGCCTGTGTTTGCAAAGATAATCAATACTTTAAAAGGATCGTTAATAACAGATAGAGATCGGTTAAGGACAAAGGCATATATGTAAAGAGTCCAGGGGCCCCGGGATCCTCCCCAAATTAGAAAAAGTAATAGGTAATAAGTATTTATTCTAGGGGATTTTCGAAACTAGGTGCACCAAGCACTGTTAACCCCTGCTAATTCCATTACCCGAGTAATGCCGGGTACGGGAATGCTAGTATTGTACAAAAATTTAAAAAAAAAGGAAAACGAGTCTTAAATTTACAATGCTTAACTTTCGGCTAATTCCTAGCAGATATTCTGGTGCCTGTGTTACTCTTGTAATTTTTTTCTTCATAGAAGTGAATTACTAGTATTGTCTCAACTACTAGTGCACTGCCAACAACTGGAGGTTTTGCATTACATCTTAATTTACCCAAATAATGGGTTTTAAATATGAATGATTATTTTACATCTTTGAACTTTTTATAAGTAAATTTATTTTAAACTAATTTTAAAAAGTATTAAAAGTAAAAGAAATGTCAAAATTTAGTTTTTAAGAAATGTGAGGGTCTCGACACATATGCATCAGAACCCCGTTTCTTCAGATCAAGCTTGTAGTTAAAAAAAAAAAAGTGTCGTAAAGACACACGATGAAAGATAAACTTTTATCTTTTCGTCTTTTTGCATTCTGAACTGTCACTTCACCCACATGTTTTCTCTCACGCCAAGCTCTTTTTCTTTCTGCGCCTGACTTTGGCATATTCACAACAAAATTTTATATTTTAATGAAGAAAATAAATTTTTATCAACAACAAGAAAACTGAACAATACTCAAAATATGCTTTTCAATTCCTGCGGGGGAAAAAAAATCAGTTATAAAGTCATTTTTTTAAAATAAAAGTTTAAAAACTAACTTTTAATAGAAATGTTTATTGTTTTTTTTTAAATAGATTTACTTTGCTATAGCTCAATGTGGAATAAGATTCTACATATACAATGCAATAATAAAATGAAAGTTGGAGTTACGTTAGTCTGACCCTGAAGTGCAGATTTTATATTCTCCATTTTTTTTGCCTTACCCCAAGACAACCTTACTGAAAAACATACTAACCAATTCTCATATTACTGCGCCTCGAATAAAGATTCGTCTGTCACCTGTTCTGCGCTACTTCAAACGCCAATATCGACCACTGTAAATCGGTTTTCTCTTTCATATAACCAGTTTTGCGAAGAAACATACACTTCAGGCTCTGCGTTCAAGTGTCAAGCATGACTTGCGCGTCGTGCCTTATATTGCGTTGATAAATGCCAGTGGTTGCATTTGCGACAAAAATACCTTTCCAACCTACCGAGCGATGAAATAAGGTTAGAATTTTAAACTAATCAAACTAAATTTACTTTAATCGATAGGTTAGCAGGATCATAGTAGTCATATTTAAAATATACATGTTTATAATATCTTACCAATACCACATCGACCCTGATATACCATCGACCAATACCATCGATGTGATCCTAATACCAATACCAATATGACCTTGATACCAATACCATCGATATGATCCTGATACCACAGTATCACATGTTTTGTATTAAATATCGTTTAGATCGTAGACTAGCCGATTTTTACTTCCTTTTACAAAAAAGGAAGTATTGCCTTCGCGAAAAATTTTTCACTCAAAAATCGACTTTAATTTCCATTTTACTCACCCCCGAATGAATATGGAGTTTTTTTCGACTCGACCACAGGTGGATAAGCGCCTAAAAACGTATAGACACGCGAAATGCGAAATATTCATTTTGACGATTCCCGAGTTAATTACAACGAATTTTCTCGTGACGTCTGTATGTACGCATGTATGTATGTATGTGCGTATGTATGTCGCATAACTCAATAAAGGTAAGTCTTAGAAAGTTGAATGGTACGTAGACTCCTAGTGGGGTCTAGTTGTGCATCTCCCCTTTTGGTTGCATTCCCGTGTTTCTAAAGGGGTCTTTTGCCCCTCTTTTGGGGGAAATCATTGTTAATTTTGATGTAAACTCAAGTGGTGTTATAATTTGGCGGACACTTGGCGATATATCGCCAGACTTTTCGTCGCAAAGTTTTGTCGCCAACTTGGCGACAGATTTGGCGATTTTTTTTTTTTTTTAAATCGGTTTTAATTTGGCCACTGTTGGTGATATTTAGAGAGTAAACTATTGAATCACATTAAAATTGCCAGTAATGGGGAAATGTAATTAAATTGGAGTAAAAGGAAGTCATGTGATGCACACATCAGCTCGTTTTCTCTATTGTTCTCGTCCGAACGAACACTTTTGTTTGCACTAATTTAAACTGTATTATACAGAGTAGAATTTTTTTTTGCCATTTTTAGCATTATTCTTTTTTCCTATACCAGGAGGACAGCACAGAGTATAGACTAAGAAAATGTAACTAATATTTTCATATGTTATTACTGGTTAATGGGGTCGTTTCCAAAATTTTAACAGTATTTTTTTCTGAAAGAACATGCTTAAAACTTAGAATCTGACCATTTTTTAAATAATTTGTTTAAGTTTAATATTAAAAAAAAATACTTAAATCGGAGCGCTTGCATTGTTTATGGCTTCTGCCGATGACATCACAAATGATGAAATGCCATTCCGTGTTGCCATTCACAGTGCAAAATATTTAATTCGCCTCCTTACTCACACGTGTTGGCAACGATATGGTTGATGGCAAGCGTAGAGCGCAACATTTAATTCGCTTCTTGATTATCATAACGTGGAAACGTGGTAGAAAGATGTGGTAAAGTGCATCATTTGTGACGTCACACGCCTTGTTTGAAAAATCGGACATTTAAAAAAAAATAATTAAAATAAAACTGTTGGGAAAATGGAAGTTCTCTCTGGGACCAAGTTATTATTATTATTATTATTTTTTTTTGCTGATTCTGTCCATTTCAATGACTAAAAGTATTACTTTTGACTGAAGAAAACCATCCCATTGCAACACTTCGACTTCCCTTTAGCATTGATACTATGCAGCGTGTCCATGTATAAGTTGTAAGTTCTCTATTTTTACAATTGTTAGGCCTAGATGCATACTTTTAATTGCAAAAATGCGTTAAAATATGGTGCAACGTAAAGATACTGAAAGTTTTAAGGAAAAAGAAAATTATTTGAAAAATACGAAATCTAACTTTTTTAACTGATCCTAGGTCCTCTAGCTCATGTTTGGGGAAATATTCCCGATTGATGAAAAAATGAGCTTGAAATACTGTTTGTCACTTACGAAAAAATCTCGTTCTACAAAGAATAAAGAATGGTGATTGCCACCGAAAACAGTTTATAAGTGATTTCGCAAGTGCTATTAGTCATAAATAAGTTTTATTTCTTTTTTAAAAAGCTTTTTTTTAAAAATAAATATGATATAAACACTATAACATCCTGTTCTGGAAACAGACTGATACATCAGAGTGAACAAGATGTTTTTCTGTTTCTATCACATTTCATTTTCAAAATAGATTTTTAAAAGATAAATAAAAAAACTATTTTCGTCTACTAACAGTTGCGAAATCACAAAAGTCGGCTTCCATGGCAATCACTATTCTTTATTCAATGTAAATCGAGGTTTTCTCGTAAACGATAAATAGTAATTCAAGTTAATTTTTTCATGCTCATCTGAAAGAGCACCATCGGGAAAAAATTTATTTTTGCAGGAAAAAATATGTTCTTTCCAATGGTATTAACTAAAAGAAGATGCAAGCTGACAAAGTTGAGCTGCAGCTCATTGAAAATAGGCTATTTTTCATGTGAACGATTTTGATAGCCACTTTGGATGGCAATATTTTTAGAAAATCAATATTTACGCTCTGCAACTTTTACTCATCAAAACCATGTATATTGACAATAGAATTACTAGGTAGGAGCTTCTGAATTATTTTTCTTTAAAATTAATGACAGTCTAAAATCCACGAAAAAGTTTCTCCACTGCGTTTCGTCAAAACTTTGCCTCCGTGCTACACAAAAGTTAATGAACTTAAACTCACAAAATTACTAGAACATATTGACAACCAAAAGTACTTTAACCCATTCCATGACCAGCCCGAAACCCCTTAACGCGCATGCCGCAGATAACGAACGGAGTAGCTTTTTGCTACGTTGTAATAGCGCTTTTCTCCCTATTTTGCTCTCGGGATTTTAATGTTGTTTTTGCTGTTCAGCTTGCATTCGAAAATCGCTTCGCTTTATTAGTTTTTTGGCACTGAATTAAATAGTACAATAAAATACAAGGTTGCTAATATGTGCTGAAATATTCATTAAATATTCACAGTACATAACGGGAAAATAATAAACAATAGAGGATAGGACGAAAAGCAATTATTTTTATAACACTAATTATTTTATTGATTTATTTTTCTTTTTGCTTTTATCTTAGTATATCATTCTTTTCTTTTTATACACTTAAGAAATCAAAAGTCTTAAATGTAAGATGATATACCTTTCAAAAGGGCTTAACAAAACATTCTTCAAACAATTGTCTGATTGATCCAACCTGTGAGCAAGGGAAGCATTTGAATGGACAAAAACGCTTTATCTGTGGGAATGATTTTCTAAGCGGATAAAAAGTCTTCTTCGGTGCTTTTTGATACATTGTGACCCTTTAAAACGACCAATAAACACAGAGACATCTCTTAGCTTTTCGGTTCTTTTATCGTAATTGCGATGACTTTTAAAACCCTTCTGAGTGTCCAGATATCAGTTGCTCAAGCGTGGGAAGTATTTTAAAGATAAATGATTACAAAAGATCAAAACTTGCGGCTAATCCCCTTTTTCCCTAAAGGATACTTTTGTGCATGCAACTAAAAGCCCCCAGCTCAGAGAGGAATAACGGAGACTGCCTGGGCGGATTCCCTAAGGAGATGTCGCCCATTGGTGTCTTGCGGTCAACCCTTCCACATTATTTTCTTACAACAAAACAGTTTGAATCAGAAAGGAATTTCAAAGCAAGCTTTACTGCTTGTATTTGAGAACATGTCTTCAGAAGAAAAAAAAGAAAATCTTGCTTGAAATCGAGTCGGATTGTTTTTCTTATTTTAAAACATATTTGGATAAATTTTAGCTAGTTTCATAGGATTATTTACTAATTAAGGCAACTTAATTATTGAAAAGAAACCAAATATTTTATTTTTATTTTTAAAATCTCATAAAAGAAGGTGCAGTTAAAACATTGGAGCTATTTTAAAACAGTAAATAAAATCTGAAAAAGAAAAGGAGAAAAGGAATGTTTCGTTTCGTATGGGTAAAGCGAAAAGAATAAGATATTTTATTTCATTTTTACTGTAGTATATATTTTATGTTTTGCAGGGTCAACTATTACGTATAATCAATGCGGTCGTCATAATTTTTGTTTGCGAAATTAAAAATATTCAAAACTGTATCACTAAAAACCCATCAAAGGATGCCGTGAATATAAAAAGTTAAAATTTAAGTTTGAAATTATCACGATTTAAAAATAAGTAAATAATAAAAAATAATAATAGTATACAAATAAATAAAAAGCGTAGTAAAACACATTATAAAAAAAAACATACTCGTACAAAACTAAGATGTGTAAGATAATTTTTAAAAAATGTTGTGTAAAATAAATTATGAAATTTGAGGATTGTGAACAATTTAGTGAAGGTTGCTTGTGTAAGAAGGTGGATTTTTGATAACAAGAAAAAAAAATTCTTTTTATTTATTTTTTTTTTTATTCAGGCATAGAAATATTGTTAAATGTGTAAGGAAATATTTTCACACTTGTTCATCAGGAGTTCAAATGCCAGAATGCTGAGAAACAAAGCTTCCACGAAAAGATAAAAATATAATGCCTGATTATTTGAAGCATTATACGTGTCCCATCCAGGAGTACTTGAAAGGTTAATATCTTAGTAAAATAAAATAAATTACAACAAGTTTTGTGAAATACTATAAGTTACATCCCTTTTGTCTAAGAAAAAGAGCTTGATTACCGCTCCCCTAAAAGCACCAGAACCCAACAGAGAAGCGCAATAACAGGGTTCTGCCCCTGGAAGGATCGCCGACACATATTCGGCCGAGGCAAAAACTGCTAGAAACGCGGTGACGACACAGGTTCGTCGAAGGCAGTTAGGAACTATTTTCTTGCGACGAGCCTGTATCGGCCGGGGCAGTATTAACACAAACTGCGCGGCCGATCCTGTATCGGCCGGGGCAAAGAATGGGTTAAGTTCCTAAAATTTCAGACTTCCAGTGTGATAAAATTTTCTACAACTTGAGCTTAAACATGGGAATTCGTTACGACAGACAGAATTTCAAGCTCATTTTTTATCCTTACTCGAAAGAACACCATCGAAGAAAAAACTTATTTTGATAGGAAAAAATGCGTTCTTTCTAATGGTATGAACCAAAAGAGGATGCGAGGTGACAAACTTGAGCTACAGCGCTTTGAAAATAGGCTATTTTTCATTTGAAAGGTTTTCATAGCCTCTTTGGATGATAATATATTTTAGAAAATAGATATTTAAGCTCTGAAACTGTAACCCATTAAAAACACGTGTTCTTACGATGTAATCACGTAGTAAGAGCCTTTGAATTATTTTTGTTCAAATTTTATGGCAACCTAAAATCCAGGAAAAAATTTCCCCGCCGCGCTTTTTCATGAGTTTACACGCGTGCTATAAAAAATCTAATGAGCTCATATTCACAAAAATACATGAGTGTATTAACAGCCAATTGTACTTTAAGCTCCAAATATTTCAGGCTTCCAGGGTAATAAATTTTTCTGCAAACTTTGCCTAAAGATTTAGGTCTTGGAGGCTGAAAATTTGCATAGTTTAGTTTCAAAGGCATCTTTACACCTGTATAAAATTTCCTCCAATTCGGAGATGGTCGAGTGGGGACCACTAGATCACTTGACATGGAATGACTCATTAGTAGGCCCTTATACATATAATCGAACCAATTGGTCAGTTTTTTAAAATATGCTAGGAGAGTCAGTGAATATTATAGAAAAAAAGAAGCCCGGAGTCGGATTTGGCCTGTTTTCTAACGACTCCGACTCCGATTCCTTTACCCAAAAATCAGTCTAACTCCGATTCTTCTACTCCTCTTCCGACTCTCGCAGCCCTACATTTAGATCCATTCGTTCATGAACGACACACCCTTTAGTTCAACACGTGCTTGCGTCTCTGTAAATGGGTTTTCTTTGTCGTACGGTAAGTTGGCTAAAAAACAAACCTTCCAGTTTTAATTTCTTTTGCAAATGGCGGAGTAGAGAACTTTAAAAATGCATATTGGATTGCGATATATATAAAACTTCGTTATTCCGGACTCACTGGGACCAAAGACGACTCGGATAAACGAAGATACGGATGATTCGGGAAATAATTAAACCACGTTGGCAAATAAGCGGACATATTTCATAACCAAAAAAAAAATAAATAAATAAATAAAAAAAGAAAAAGAAAAATTAACTTGAATTCTGAAAATTTTGAATTCAAACTATATTTTTCGCAATTACGAGTTGCGACAGGGCCCTACTCATTGGGGGCTATTGTTTCTACAAACAGTTCCTGTCCCCCCAAGCCTACCCCTTCCCCTGGGCGGTTACGTGTGTATAGTTGTGTGTGTGTGTATGTGTAGGCGCGCGTGCAGGTGTAGGCTTGTGTGTGTGCGTAGACCTGTGTGTATGCACGTAGGCGTGTGTATATGTGTGTAAAGGCTTGTGTGTATGTGTGTGTGTGTAGGACATGGACGCTACCGACCAGGAGAAACGGATTCCAGGAGGCAATGCAAGGATCCGCGCCTGCAGAGGCCGGTGGGCGGTGGTGCTGGTGTCCCTGGTCCAAGCTGAAAAAGGAACCACAACATCAAGGTCCGTCAAATGAAAGCAATAAGCAATCGTGATTGCTCAAAAAAAAAAAAAAAAAAAAAAAAAAGAAAAAAAAAGAAAAAAAGAAAAACGATTCTTTGTAACAAGATTACATTGGAATGTTACTCGCAAACCCTTTATCATTTATAGTTCAGCTGCAGTGGTGTCGGCCTGACACTCCGAATACGTCATGTTGTTTATCAGATCGCTGCAGTATATCTCACGGCCTATCAAAATAAATAGCGAATATTTGGCGCATTTTTATTCTGTTCTTGCTATTGTAACTTACAATTACTATTTAAGTGAATATAATGTTTTTAACTCTACATATTTGATCCGGATAAGCCGTAGAACCGGATAAACGGGGATCGGATAAATGAGGTTCTACTGTATAATCACGAGCTCGTTATGGTTACCTGTATTATACTTCGGTGCATCAGTATATCTAATGATTTCGGTATTGATATTAGACATGGCAGTTTTGTAGTACACTAGTGTAATCCGATAATTTTGGTTCGTACTACTTACAGTATAAGTGTTGACCACCTTAAGTAGAGCTTCAAAAAGCCGAACGCACATATCAAAGCTCTCTCAGAGGGAAATCGATGATTTTTTGAAATGAGTTTATTCCAGTTTTTCTTCATTGAAATTAATTCAAATTTCCTTGGGTGAAGTTGGTATATTATTTTCCTGAAATTCATTGATTTTCTTCATTTTTATTACTGCATAACAGTCCCTACCAAAGTGCATATAATACTATAAATATGTTTCACTTTCTTCTAATTTTTGTTAAATTTTCCTTAAAAATGTAATTACATGATGTAGCGCTTTTTTCTGTATTGTGTGTTATGTTGATGCATATCGTATAACTTTTTAAAATTTATTTAAATGGCGTATTTTTTTTCTAAACGGTATTTTCATGGTTATTTTTAAAAATCTATACTACCTATGGTCCCAACTAGCTAGAATTTCTAACGATCTACTGTATACAGGGTTGTTCGGAACAACGTGTCAGAAATGTGCATGTAGGTCAGGCATATGGCAATTAACAAGAATCATTTCGGAATATAGGTTTGCATGCTAAATCCAGACTCGCTACATGGGCTCAAAGACTGTTTTCGCTTTCTTCACTTTGCTGCTATTCCCCTGATACATGGTGATATAATTTTTACTGAATCTTGTCAGCTAAAGTATACTTTTTATGTGACAAAAGTTACAGAACATTTGGTTCCTTATTTCTCGAGAAATTCGTAAAAATGTATTACTGCAAGTAATGCATTATTTTTATATCCATCACTCTCTCCATGAAAGGATTTAGGTGTATATGAGTGTGTGTATGTTCCTGATACAAATCCACAGTTTGCATCGGATCTTTGCTCAATTGGGCACAGAGGTTATTTGAAGCTCCAGAATTCACATAGTGTTTCTTTTTCTTGGAATTTTCGAAAAAATCCAAAGAGGTTAAATTTAAATTTGGAGTCACAAAATTGCTGCTTTCTGCACGATAACGAGAAAATTGCTACAATTTTATTTTATTTTTTATTTAAGCGTAATTGTTAAACATGTATCACTTGACACAACTGTAATTTTTGAGGTTGACCGTAGAATGCCAGGCGACGCTGTTACTTGAAGCTCGATACGTGTTCTTTTTTAGTGCACAATTTTATTAATGATACTTGCTAGATTAGGTAGGGGAAAGGGGAGCACATGCAAAAATTGGACAGATGTGAACATATGTCCCATTGTCCCCATGGTAGGTGAAGCTGCTGTACCCACGACGGTTGTACCTACGGATGTTTGTCGGGAAATTCCAGGTATCGTCGAGAGGGATCCTAATTGGGGTTCAACGTGTGTGTCACAATCCTCTCCAATACCCTAGAAGGTTTCAACGCCATCAAACGAACATGTAAGATTCTGTTACATTTTTTCGGTTTTAGTAGGATCTAAGTTAAAAAAAAAAAAAAAAAAAAAAAAAAAAAAAAACATGAACAATTTCTTTTTTTTTTTTAAATCCGTCGTGGATTGTATTATTCATTTTTGTTGTAGGTATCATGATTCCCTATATTTTGAAGGTTTTGTTTCTGATTTTTAATGTTATAAAACTGTGGTCCTGTCGATGTGACTGCCATGTAAAACCAAAATGGCATACCTTTGTACCCAAGGACACACAACCATGTGTAGCAATTTTTAGTTTCCTTGGGTCACACCTGAGTCTTCTTACAATGTGAAGTACCTCAAAATTGTGCCTTGTCATCAACGTCCAAAATTTGCTTTTAACAATGATGATGAATTAAAGGTAAGACTGGAAAATACAGTGTTGAAGTAACCCCCACACCTGTTGTAGGATCTACAAACCGTCAATCCCACCTATTTTTATTTGAAGTCGATTTTTCTAGATTTTTGTTGGTTTAATCTAAACTCAGTTTTTTTTGTAATGGGTTAATTTTGTTTAAAGGTTTCAATTTGCATATAAATTGAAGTTATTATGTAAGTACATAGAGAGTCATACCATCATGAATCTAGTTATTTTTTGTTTAAAAACATATTAATTATTCATAACATCATTAACTCTCTTAAGATTTGTAACTTTTTTAAAGAGTTCACTGACGTTAAAAATTAAGGAAAATTAAAAAAAAAAATTAAAAAAATCTTCGTATAATTTTAAAAGTTTAATTTATGTTGGATATGTTATTTAATGTTATTTTCAATGGATGTTTGAAGTATTTCAATATAAAATGGCTTATGAAAATGCATTGAGTATAAATTAGTTCCTCAGACCTATTTATATTATTGTTTTATATGTCCATGGGTACAAAGGCACCTGTCCGCGGCGTGAACGGGTTGCTGTACCCACGGACAAAAAAGATGATTTTTAAGAATTTTTTTTTTGAGGTTGAAAGCTTTGAGATTTTCACCTGACAAAAATTGACAAATTAGATGACAAGTTGTAGTATCTGCCAAAAAAGTTTTCCGATCGATTATCCATTCGCAGAGACCAGCAAAAATTGAAAAGTAAATTTTGTCCGTGGGTACAGCAGCTTCCCCTTTTACTTTACTAGGATACCTTCAAGCAAAAAATCTTGAAAAATTCTCAAGTAATGACAGTACCAGTAGGGTGGTTCAAAAATACATGTAAAAAAAAGTTTCTCCTAGATACCAGGGCACCCCTCAATATTTTTAGACTTGTGGATAGCAATATACTGGAAGAATTTTAGCTTCCTATTTCAGCTGAAAGAGGGTGCTCAACCCCCACCCCCAAACGTCATCAGTATGGGGAGGGGGGGGGCTTAAAAATACATTGAAATAAAAAAACAGCACTATATATTGTAATATACACGAGTATTATTCATATGCATTGAAATATTATTTACGAAAAAAACAGCTGGGGAAATTAAGTGTTTCTAAATTTGTGACATTTTCTATGCTACGGCAAATGTTAAATAGAGGGATCAAAATTTGAGTAAGAAGCTAAAATTTTTACAGCAAGTTAGCAACACTGTTAGTAAGTAAAAAAAAAATAAAAAAAAATTGAATTTTGACCTTTTGACTCTTGAATTCAAATTATGTTTTTCGCAATCACGAGTATGTGTGTGTGTGTGTGTGTGTAGGCGTGTGTGTTAATGTGTGGGGGGGGGGAATGTGTTTGTGTATGTAGGCATATGTGCATGTGTGTGTAGGCATATGTGTTTGTGTCGGTGTGCAGGCATGTGTTTGTGGGTAGTTGTGTGCATGTGTAGGTGTCTGTATGTATGCGTGTGTGTGTATGTGTTTGAGTGTGTGTATGTGTGTATGTTGGCAAGTGTTTATATGTGTACAAGCGTGTGTATGTAGACGAGCGTGTGTGTGTGTGTAGGCGAGCGTGTGTGTTTGTGTCGGCGAGCGTGTGTGTTTGTGTAGGCAAGCGTGTGTGTTTGTGTCGGCGAGCGTGTATGTTTGTGTAGGCGAGCGTGTGTGTGTGTGTGTACAACTGTGTGTATGTAGACGAACGTGTGTGTGTTTGTGTATGTGTGTAGGCGTATGTATGTGTGTTTGTGTGTGTGTGTACGTGCGTGTATGTATGCGTGTAAGTGTAGGATACTGACGCAACCTGGAGACGGTTTTCGCTAGAGGAGCAGCATCGTGAGGCGACCGGTCGACGGTGATGCTGCAGAGGGTGCTGGCGGGAAAATAAAGTGATAGGACCTCAAAACAATCAAATAAAATCAATAAGCAATTGTGATTGCTCAAAAACATAGCGGTGTCCTAGACTCTAGCTGAAAAAAAAAGTTTTTTTGAACCGCCCTAAGTACCAGTCCAACGTCTTGTGACCAAAGTTTTGGAGAAATGAACCATTTTTTGCTTCTGTGGTAACATCTTCTTTGTATTAGTTGTTGTATATAATTTTATCATTCTCTTTTTCCTGTAATAACATATAAACCAATTTCCTGTAATAACATATAAACTAATCAATAAGATAAAGCAACCTGTTATGAAAATATTTAAGTATATTTATGGAAATGGTTCAATTGTTTTGTTTAAATTAAGAATTATTTATTTTTGCAAGTTAGTTCTATGGTAGTTGATGCTCACTTGTGACCAAAACATCTGGAGCATCTGTAAACAATTCCCATATCCTCTTCGTAATAATAATACTAGTGTAATATATTAAAAGGGTTAAAAAAATTATATATATTTGTAATTACTTTTAACTATCAGTTTGATACTTTAATGTTAATTAATATTATTACTGAAATTAAATATATTATTTATTTTTATTATTATTAATATTATTTTTCATTACCAAATATTCAACAGTTTAGTGATATAAT
Source organism: Uloborus diversus (assembly GCF_026930045.1). Classification (NCBI taxonomy): domain Eukaryota; kingdom Metazoa; phylum Arthropoda; class Arachnida; order Araneae; family Uloboridae; genus Uloborus; species Uloborus diversus. The sequence goes on from NC_072732.1 coordinate 28,927,567, forward strand.
AATGCTTACAGAAAATAAAATGAAAATATTTTCACTTAATTAAAAACTGAAGTTTGAAATCATTTTAAAATACGTTATTATACTCTGTATGATGCTTAAAAGCAATCTATAATAAGGCAAATCTTTACATAAAAAGATATTCTTCGTACTACGTAGTATTATATGTTTCTTTTGTATCTATACAGTGATCAGAACAAATTACTAGACTTTAAAATCTGACAATGAGCAGAGTTATATATTTAGGAAAAAAATATTTCCTTAATGACACTATTTGTGTACAACAGACACAGTATTGGTGACAAACCTTCCAATGCAATTGTTAGGTACGTATATGTTTTATATTAAAAAGTTTTGCATTGAAATATGATGCATGTCCTGGATTTAATAATCTTGCTAGTGGCATATGTAAGCAATTTAAGATTTTTTTTTGAAATAGTAAAGAAATAATCTTAAAAATAATCCCAAAAAATTCCATAACTCAAAGAAAAGACTTCAACCTTAGGGACATATTTGCGCTGAAACATTGATAATTTTTATTTTTTTTGAAAAACAAGTTAATCAAAAAATTTTTTCACCTGAGCTCTCCTTTCCCCTTTCTGTAAATCGACTTTACTTGTCATGCTAGTTCATTGGTAAAAAGCCAACTCATGTTTTTAGATTGATATAACCCCGCATCAAAAATATCTTTATTTATCGTTGGACGAGATCGCGACGTCTATAACCAAAAATAGCTCGTCTGGAGCTTTGGTGTAATTTTTAAGTGGATTGTCTGATGGTAAATGCACCTTGGTATGACCTTTTGCGATGCGATACATGCTAAAGTTGAATTAAGAAAATTTCCGGAATAAATGTCAATTTTATCTGGATTTGTAAATGCTCAGGTTTTTCGCAAAAATGCGCAATGAAAACTATTTACCAATAACTACCCATGTAACAATAGATAACTCGATAACAACGATACAAACACATACACACACGCACACAAAGAATATGTTATTAAACAAAAAAAGTAAGATATAATATTTTGTATATGTTTACATAGAATTTCAGTTTGTAAAACGTTTTTAAACAGACAAAATGAAGCATAATATAATGGGGTTGTTTTCTTCAGTCAAAAGTAGTACTTTTTGACACTGAAATTGATAGAATAAGCGAAAAAATTTAACATGGACTCAGAAAATACTTTTATTTTCCCAACAGTTATTTTTTAATTAATTTTTCAAAATGTCAGATTCTTCAAACAAGGCGTGTTCTTTATGACGTCACAAATGATGCACTATGGCGCATCTTTCTACCGCATTTTCACGTTATGATAATCAAGAAGCGAATTAAAATTGCGCTCTATGCTTGCTATTAACCATATCGTTGCCAATACACGTGAGTAAAGATGCGAATTAAATATTTTGGACCGTGAATGGCAACACTGAATGGCATTTCATCATTTTGTGATGTCATCAGCAGAAGCGTTAAACGATGAAAGAGCACAAATTTAAGTAATTTTTTAAAAATATTAAACTTAAAGAAATTATTTAAAAAATGGTCAGATTCTATGACTTTAAGCATGCTCTTTCGGAAAAACATACTTTTAAAATTTTGGAAACTACCCCATTTACACAAAAATTAGTTTAAGGGAACTTCGGAACGTCCGTTAGGGTTTTTAAATTAGACGCGTAAATTATGAATACACTCCTAATAATGTGATGTAAGATTTATGCTTAAGCATTAAAGTTAAAATTTCCTTGGAGTTGGAAAATATTAATAAAACAGGAGCTTTATTTTTGAAAATTTCTTCGTAATTAGCCTCCAACTTAAATTTATCTATCTTTATGAACGGAAATATGAAACTTTGATAGAAGTTTCAAGATTGTTAAAAACAACTAATTAACATGGTATCAAAGCGAAATTTGATTTAAAAAATCCTGAACTGCATAGATAGTATTACTTTATGCAATTAGGCGTAAACAAAGTGGAATATTTTCTTAGTTAATCCTGTATGGGGTATTTTTATGGAAGCTTCGAATGCGTAAAATCGGTGTTGTTTTTTATTACCGGTATCAAGTTTTTAGTTTAATTACGAACGGTATTTACGTTAATATTTCCATATGAATATCAAAGCAGAAAAAATTCAATTACTGAATAGTGAGAAATCGTTAAAAAGTTGCTTAGTTTGTTTTGGGACTTTGTTAGGAACGACTTCCGGTAACCTCGTCAACAGACGTATATAGTTTTACTATGTCTGAAAACCGGTTTCGAGTGTCAAAAACCTTTTTTCTTTTTTTTTTTGGCGTATGTATATTACTGTGATTATTTCAAATTATAGAACATGTTTCTTCTTTTCTTTTGCGGAAGGAATACTATATTCCTAAGGAAACAGTTATGTTAATGTTTTTAACTTGGACTGTTGGGTAGATCTATTCTGCAGTGATCAAGTAAAGGGCAGTAACTGCAAAATTTTCCGTTCTCATTTGTTTTCAAAAAATCATTTTTGTTATCCATTGTACATTAGATTTTTTGTACAAACTTGCTCTTTTGGTTTCCGCTGAAAAAAACAAAAGTTTGAAATTAAGGTATAATTCCAACATTTCCATTGGGCTGAATAATTTTGAAATTTGACATTATTGAGCTTTTGTTCGTCAATTTCGAAAAAATGACCTCAGTAGCCGTTTTTAGCCTACTTTCCCAGTAAAAGTCAGAAAAAGAAGAAAAAAGCATGAAAGAAGGCTTAATGCATCTTAAAAATATCGCGAAAAACAAAAAAAAAGTCAAAAATAAATAAAATAATTAAACAAATATCAAAAAATTAAAAATTGGAAAGTAGAGTATTGAGATGGGGGAAAATGTCTGTCGGTCTGTCTGTCTGTCCCCCCCCCCCTAATAACTTTTAAGTGAATAGTCCGATTCGAACATTTTTTTTTGTTCGAAAGATCTCGGCTAAGACACCTCATTCCTATATTTAATTTTTTGATTTGAACTATTTTTGTTCAATTTTAAACAGTTCAAAAACACTTAACATTAGCGCCTACGGGGAAATTCAAGGCAATTCCGAACTGTGAGGCGAATTTGCTTTAAGCAAACTTAGTAGGAAAAAGCTTTTGATTAAAAACTTGTATATAAAATATCTTTTTGATTTGAACAATTTTCCGTTCAATTTTGAACAGTTCAAATCCCTTAACATTAGCGCCTACGGGGAAACTGAAAGTCAATGTAGAGTCCGTACTTGAAGGCGGGTTTACTTTAAACAAATTTTGTTGGAAATAGCTCTTGACGCTTAACTCCAGACTCCGAGAATTTAGGGGCATCTGACTCCGACTCTGACTCCTGTGCCCGACAATTAATCAGACTCCGTTTCCCCGACTTCGACTCTGACTTCATAGCTTTGGCAAAAATTTATACACGGAGGACAAATGACTGACTTCGTTTCTTGGATATTCGACTCCGACTCCTTTATCCCAAAATGAGGTTGACTCTGACTCCGATTCCGCAGCTATGGTTTTAACTGTGAAATAATTATTATTGATATGAATTGTTTTTATTTTCACGCTAAAGTTTTAATTTAGATATTCAGTTTTCGGCGAATAAACTCGAAGGATTTAAAGATATGCGCAGACGATTTTTTTTTTGACAATGAAAATTATTTCTTTAAGTTGACATTTTATTGTTTTTATTTATTTTGGTAAGTGCATTAATTCATTAAAAAAATTATTTTTGGCAACAGGGGAAAAAAACGGGTTTTTTTTATATGATGTATTTATTTTAATGAGCTTATTACTTTAATTATTATTTTTTCGTTTTGAAAGCTGTTAAAGAATTTTTTAATGGAAAAAAAAGTATTAGCTGCTTTGTTTAAAAGGTGCTGCTATTGTATTTGTTCGTTTTTTTTTTATTTTATTTTATTTTTTTTTTTGTTTTTTTTAAGGGTGAGTAAGGAATATTTTATTCCATAGAAATCAGCATTAAAAATTAAAAAAATATGTTTGAAACAATTTGCGATTTTAGCTATTTTTGAGAATATTGATCAGGAACTAGAAAGTAGTATGGGTATACGGGAAAGTAGGCTCGTTTAGTTCTAGATGGAACTTCTTGTTTAAATCACTGTTCGCTCTTCTAAACTTTTCCTGTCTTGTTGACCACTTCTATAGTATTTGAAAAAGCTTCATGTCTACGTTAACTAACTCCGTTCCCAAGATGCCAAGCATCATTATTAGACTTTAATAATGTTTTAGCCACTGTGAAGTACTGAGTGACGCACACATTAAATAGTGTAGATGTCCTTTTTCTTTACGGTTGTACTCAAATACCAGAGGGAAAAGTACAACGACTTTTAAATTAATTAAAAAATAAACTTTCGAAAAAAACTTATGAACAATACTCTTTGCAATGTGGATCTGTAGGTATCACGAGTTGTTTCCTCTTAGAAATGAGAAAAATAATGGATCTAATCAGCCACAAGTGTTGCGCATCTTTACAGAGGAAATCATGAAGACCTTCCAATAACAATCGTTGTCAGGTAAATTTGTTTTGAAGATTCGGCTAATTTGGGGACAATATTACAATGTTGATTCTTTTTAAATAATGCCTATTTCCTCTTCTCTCTAGACGAAGTCAAGTGAGCATGATCGTTTTCTATTATAGGGCAACATTCTAAGTTTCATTCGGTACGCTAAGAATCCTCCCTCCACCTCCCACACAAAAATATCGGAGCACCTCTGAATCTGTGCGTCGTTACAGAATCAGTGACTTCTTTTAAGCAACAAATAAAAGTCTTTGTTACAATAGTCTTAGGTACGAGCAGTAACCTATTCGTAGCTCCTTGGTCTTCTTTGAACTCTTATTGTATTCACACAGTCAGATTAGGATTTCACATTATATCCACATAAACAATCATTAAAATTTTATTTACCTGCAAATAAAAATCTGGTATAGACTCCGGGGAGCATAAACACTGGATGAATTACTTGAAAGCTTTGCTCGCTAAGTGGTAGCACAGTTGAGTTACCAAGGCAGGCTTAAAGTATACCATGGTCTTCTTGGTACAAAAGTCCTACCGGCACTGATATTTTTTTTTGTCATAAAAGAACAACATATTTTTTTTTACGAAGTTTAGATTCTACGAAATATGTGAAGTAAAAGAAAAATAAATAAAAAAAAAATAAACAAAATAAAATAAAAAGGAATTTACCAAATGCCATGATTTTTTTTTTTTGTAGATTATCGTCAGATTATTAGCATTAAATGGGGTCGTTTCCAAAATTTTAAAAGTATTTTTTTCTGAAAGAGCATGCTTAAAAGCATAGGATCTGACCATTTTTTAAATAATTTATTTAAGTTTAATATTTAAAAAAAAATTACTTAAATCGGTGCGCTTTTATAGTTTACACTTCTGTTGTGTGACATCACAAATGATGAAATTCCATTCAATGTTGCCATTCACGGAACATAATACTTAATTCGCACCTTTACTCACGTGTATTGGCAATGATATGGTTGATAGCAAGCGTAGAGCGCAATTTTAATTCGCTGCTTGATTATCATAACGTGGAAACGTGGTAGAAAGATGCTCCAAACTGCATCATTTGTGACGTCATAAAGACCAAGCTTTGTTTGAAAAATCGGACATTTTAAAAAATTAATTAAAAAAATTTATTTGAATTCTGAAATTTTGAATTCAAATCAGGTGTTTCGCAATCACGAGTTGCGACAGGGCCCTACTCATTGGGGGCTATTGTTTCTAGAACAGCTCCTGTCCCCCCAAGCCTACCCCTCCTCCTGGGCGGTTACGTGTGTATAGTTGTGTCTGTGTGTGTGCAGGCGTGTGTGCATGTGTAGGCGCTTGTGCGTGCATGTGTAGGCTTGTGTGTGTGCGTAGACCTCTGTGTATGCATGTAGGCGTGTGTGTATTTGTGTAAAAGCTTGTGTGTATGAGCATGTATGTGTATGTGTGTAAAGAATTGTGTGTATGAGCGTGTGTGTGTATGTATGTGTGTGTGTGTGTGTGTGTTTGAGCGCGCGTGTGTGTAGGACATGGACGCCTCCGACCAGGAGAAGCGGCTGGTTCAGGACCGGGGGACAGCCGCACCTGGAGGACGGTGGGCGGTGGAGCTGCAGAGGCCCCTGGTCCGAGCTGAAAAATTAACCACAACGTCAAGGACGGTCAAGTGAGAACAATAAGCAATCGTGATTGCTCAAGAAAAACTGTTGTGAAAAGGAAAGTATTTTCTGGGTCCATGTAATTTTTTTTGCTCATTCTATCCATTTCAATGACTAAAAGTAGCACTTTTGACTGAAGGAAACCACCCCATTCCAATGACCTCATGTTTTAATTTTTGAGTTTTTACTATCGTGGCTGCATGGTAAACTCCTTTATTATTTTCAAAATCTGCTGATATTCACTGGGACACTCTTTTGTTTGAGACCTCGCTCTATCCGTATTGCGACCACGCAACAAGACGCCTGCTTCCGCCGCACTAACTACGTTATTATTTCCGAAATGTATAATCACGGAAAAATTAACTCTTTATTTCTTACAAATAAGTGACTGCTAACACAACAGGTATGCGTAATCAAATAATGTTCCGCAAGAACTTCGCTTCTTCAGCAAACTTCTGAGAAAAATCAAATTTGCTTCTTTTGTAATCTAATATAACATACCTTCCCGCAAATTAAGATTTCAGCTCGCATATTTAACCATTAAGGCTAAAATTTCCTCCAAGCTTTAAAGAAGCCAAAGGGATGTTAAATTCTGTTTGCTGTTTTCTTCCAGAAGAAATCTCATATTTGCATATCAAAGCTCTTCCTCCCTTGATAAATTTATTTATTTTACTATACGCATGGAAATCCGAGACCCGAGTTGAAACACTGGAACAACGTTGTTAAACTCAACTAATTAACATCACATCAAAGAGAAATTTGAAATTAAAAAAATACTTCAGAAGAGTTGGTTAATTATATTCTTGGTAATTAAGCATAAACAAAGTAAAATATTCCCCAGTTTAAATCATAGTTTGCTAATTTTTCAGAATTCTAAAACATGAGCGAGATGGAAACTTTTTTTTGTTTTGAAAAAATGGCGCAATTTCGTATTCTGTTCAGTCAGACTTTTCTTTGAAGTGTAAACATATGTGCATGAAATTATTGCTGTGGAATTACTTAAACATGATTTTTTTTTTGCTCTTTTATTTTCTTTATCACTTTTAAATAGCAGCTTTTTACTGTTTCGATATTTATAATGCAAAAAAGCTATTTGTTAAAGAAACTTCAAACAATTCAGAGCGGGAATATTATTTTTATTTTTTGAAAAGTTATGCAAAAAAAGAAAAGAATGCTTATCTAAGGTATAATTTACGTTTTTGTTCATCGGTACATTTTTTTTTTTCCTTATTTTGTTGATTTTAGCTTATTTTCTTACTTGTGGTAAAAATGATGGACGTATGTCTTTTCTAAAGATATGGAACTATTTTATGCAGATAACATTTTTTTTGTTTGTATTAAAACCTTCAAATATAACAAAAAGAAAAAAAAAAGCGCAACAAGAAATGTTTCTATTTTTGAGTAAAAAGTTACATCCTGTTTTTTCACATGCCTCAGAAAAAATAAATATAAATACAGGAAAGTTGTTTTTAGAAGGAAAGCATAAGTAATTACCGCATTGGAAAAGTTCTCAATTTACACAAAAATAGGGAGGAAAAAAAAGGAGTTATTTGTTGAGAACTTGATGTTTTAAGTTACTGACTTTTACATACTTAAATGAGATGTGAATAGAAGTAAGAATAAAAAAATGTTTGAAAAGTTGAAATTATACTTATCCCCAAAAGATGAATATTTTACCTAAAACCCTAGAAATCCGCTAATGTGCGTACTACATATCGAATTAACTTGCAGGAACAAGAGTTTTCTTCATTTTCTCTACTATTAATAAAGGTGAAAGTCTCTCTGTCTGGATGTCTAGATCTCTGTCAGAATCTCTGTGACGCGCATAGCGCCTAGACCGTTCGGCCGATTTTCATGACATTTGGCACAAAATTAGTTTGTAGCATGGGGGTGTGCACCTAGAAGCGATTTTTCGAAAATTCGATTTTATTCTTTTACTATTCCAATTTTAAGAACATTTTCCCGAGCAAAATTATCATAAGATAGGGGACTAAATTACCAAGTTATCATAACGTGGAACCGTAACATGTGCGAGCCAATTGGCGAGAAATTTACCTTACATTATTTGTAAATATACAGGCGAACCGAAAGACCTTATAATTTTCAACTACTGGCAAAGCCGAGCGGGTACCACTAGTATCTAATAAAGTAATTAAGGCTGCACCAATTTTCTTTTAAATCCCCATTCTTTTAAATTTTCCCACCCCAAATAGAAAAGAAAGCTTGGCGCAAAGTCATAATAATTTTCTCATTGCTTTCATAACAATTGCGCATGTAAATAAAAATGTTTTGAATGTTGGGGGGGGGGGGGGGGGTACTAATGCTACAGTTCTCAACGGTACTTTGACTTTCTGAACATGAAATTTTGTTTAATTGTTCAGTCACTGATCAGAATACCCTGTGATACAATTCGATACTCCTCAGTTATTCATTCTAATTTAATTCATCCAATGGGACACTTTATTGCTGAAAATTAGAAGCTCTAGGTTATTCTGTTGAGTTTATGATTGTTATCACAGTCACAGCTGCAATCGAAAAGCAATGATGGACCAAAAGATGAAGCTCAATTCCTGTTTAAGAGTAAGATGATTTTTTCATCCCTCATAACTTTATATATGGTGGGTAAGGCTATCTGCCCACTTTTTTTATGTGGATAGCAAAATTTTGCTAGACCGTGATATATCATCAGAAAATTTAACTGTTGATAAAGCGTTATCAACAAGAATTTTATGAACGTGTAGCAACCGGAATTACAAAAGAGGCTTGAGAATGCTGCCTGATCGTTTTTAGAGTAAATTTCATTTCTTCGCAGTTCTTTGTATTTTGTTTGTATAAAACAAGAAGTTCCGTCCAGAACTAAACGAGCCTACCTTTCCGTATACAATCTTAACTAGTATTTGATCAATATTCTCGAAAAAAGGTAAAATTCCAAATTGTTTCAAACATAATTTTTTAATATTTTAAGCTGATTTCTAGGAATAAAATATGCCACCCTCATCTAAAGAATTGGAGGCGTAAAAATAAATGAATAAATAAATAAAAATAAATAAATAAATAAATAAAAATAAATAAATAAATCAACAAATGAAATAGCAGCACCTTTTAAACAAAGCACCTAGTATATCGTTTTCCATTAAAATACCGCTTAGAAAGAAAACAAAAATAAATTAATAAGCTCATTAAAATAAATATATCACATCAAAAAAAAAATCGTTTGTTTGTTCCCTGTAAAAAATGTGTCCCCCGTATAAATAAAAACAATAAAATGTCAACTTAAAAAAAAATCGTCTTCGTATATCTTTATGTAGAAACATAAAAGAACCCCGAATTTATTCGCCAAAAACTGAATGCATAAATTAAAACAAGAGTGAAAATAAAAACAAATCATATTAGGAATAATTGTTTTCCAGTAAAAACCATGGCTATGGAGTCGGAGTCGGAGTCAATCTTATTTTGGGAAAAAAGAGTCAGATCCGGGAGCCGAAGATTTTTATTTCAAAGATTCGAAGTAGGAATTAATCATTTTCCCTCAAAGTCCGCAACTCTTCCAATGTTTGGGGAGTCGAAGTCTGAAATTTTTTGAGAAAAAGGAGTCGGAGTTGAATTTCCAAGAGTCGGAGTCAGTCATTTTTCCCCCGTGTATAAACTTTTGCCAAAAATACGAAGCCAGAGTCGAAGTCGGAGAGTCGGAGTTCGACTAATTTTAGAGTACAGGATTCGGAGTCGGAGTCAGGTGCCACAAAACTCTCGGAGTCAAAGTCGGGAGTTGTTTGTCAAGAGCTTTTTCCAACAAAAGTTGTTTGAAGTAAATCCGCCTTTATGTTCGGAATCTATATTGACTTCCAGTTTTCCCGCAGGCGCTAATGTTAAGGATTTGAACTGTTCAAAATTGAACGGAAAATTGTTCAAATCAAAAGGATATTTTCTATACATGTTCTTCATCAAAATCTTTTTCTTACAAAGTGTTTTGAAACAAATTCTCCTCTTAGTTCGGAATTGCCTAAAATGTCACCGTAGGCGCTAATGTTAAGTTTTTTTGAACAGTTCTAAATTGAACGAAAAATTCTTCAAATCAAAAACTGAATTATAGGAATGAGGTGTCCTTGGCGCGATCTTTCGAAAAAAATAATCAATTGTTCGAATCGGACTATTCACTCAAAAGTTATTAGGGAGGGGACCGACAGACAGACCGACAGACCATCTCAATACCCTACTTTCCAATTTTTAATTTTTCGATACTTATTTAATAATTTTATTTATTTTTAACTTTATTTTTGTCTTTCGCGATATTTTAAAAATGCTTTAAGCCTTCTTTCATGCGTATTTTTTCTTTCTCTGACTTTTACTGGGAAAGTGGGCTAAAAAAGTTGCCAATTATTGTAGAAAGTTAAATTCATGTAGTTGACGAATTCAAAAGAAAAATATTGCTGTGAACCGCTATTTTTCCCTGTAATTGGATAACCCTAGAAAAGTAGACTGCAACATTTTAAGGCCATTATTAGCATTATTAGAACTTTGGTGTTCTTATTAAGACACCAAAGTGCTAGACGGAAGATATTATCTAGTGATGTATATACTGTACTGTTCCCGAAATGCATGCAGGAATGACCAAAAAATTAAAAATAACGACTTATCAGAGCATTGAAGGTAACGATTGATTTTTTTAAAACCCTTTCCAATTAAGTAAATATGAAATTTTTAATCATGTTTTTGAATTAATCAAATGTAGTGTAATATGCTTTGACAAAGAATTTATTTTTCATTTTTTACTTTGGCAATACATTTGGGTGTTTTTTCAGAGCTAGCCTTATTGGACATCCATGTTCTTACTAAGGCCAACTCGTCATTTTTTGTTGAACGTAAGTTTTCATAATTCAAAATACATAATTCAAACTTAAATTTGCACATGGAGGGAATAGTGTTGTTTCCTTCAGTCAAAAGTAGTACTTTTAGTCACTGAAATTGATAGAATAAGCATAAAAGATAGCATGGATTCAAAAAATTCTTTCATTTTCCCAACAGTTATTTTTTAATTAATTTTTTAGAATGTCCGATTTCTCAAACAAGGTGTGGTTTTGATGACTTCACAAATGATGCTCTTTGGCGCATTTTCTACCGCGTTTCCACGTTATGATAATCAAGTAGCGAATTAAAATTGCGCTGTACGCTTGCTATCAACCAGATCGTTGCTAATACAGGTGAATAAAGATGCGAATTAAATATTTTGCTCTCTGAATTGCAACACAGAATGGCATTTCATCATTTGTGATGTCACCGAAAAGAAATGTAAACAATGAAAGCGCAACGATTTAAGTAATTTTTTTTAAATATTAAACTTAAACAAATTATTTAAAAAATGGTTAGATCTTATGCTTTTAAGCATGTTCTTTCAGAAAAAAAAATACTTTTAAAATTTGTGGAGACGACTCCATTCTTTTCTCAATTTTCAGGAATCATTTAAAAGAGGCCTTGGAGTCAATTGAATCATAAATGAACGAGAGCTCAGGCCTTGAACCTTAGATTAGTCTTATTTGGAGCATTTACTTTCATATCCTAGAGAGACATGGCTAAGTTATACGGAAATCTTGAGCCATTATTAATTTTTTTAACAGGCTTTTCCATTTAAGGTTTTTTTTTTTTTGGTCATAGATGATGTGAGTGACTATTTTGAGGAACCAAAACTTTCAGAAACTTTGTCGTTGCATAATCTTTAACAAAAAATACAGTTTCTTTAGGTTTGCATTGAATTTCATTTTGGGGAAGAAATACGAAACTAGACTTTAATTAAAGAAAGAAACATTCCTCAAGATATAGAAAACAAAAATGCTTGTTTCATTAGCTTAGTATAAAATTATTTCAAAAGAACCACCTTAATGAAAACTTTTTAATTTACAAAGAGCTCCGTCTTTTCTAAAAGACAGATTATAGTTTTTTAATGAATGTTTAATGTAGCAGATCTGAAGAGCTTGAATAGAAAGTAGAAAAAAATGCAACAAAAAGCTAAAATAACACTAATATTGATAGAGCTACTTGTCAAAACCCTAGGGCAAAAGTTTGTACCCAACTAATTAGCTGAGAAACATGGTGACAAGTATGATTGGTATTTGATGCGGGAAGGAACATAAAACGAGCAGTCCTTATTTATATAATCTTTTTTATTAAAATATTCTTTTGAAACATTTATTGCTTAAATAGAGACTTAAAAATGCGTAAAATAAACAATTACGATGAAAAGTTTTTAAATTTATGTTTGGATGCATAAAATGTAATTAGATGCAACAGAGGTTTTATTTCTAAAACTTTTTTCCACTTGAAGAGTTTCTTTTAAGAAGACGTTTTAATATCCCGAATTCTTGCATTAAATGTGCAGCGTGTTTTTTTCCTTCTCAAGAAGCGCTTTGTGAATAATAATTAAAGTTATGAAGTTTTATAAATAGAAAAAATATATACAAAGAAACGCTGGTTATTATTTTCTAGAAACAAAAAAAATGTTTTAGAGTAATTTGTCTCAACTTTGACCCTGTTATTGAAAAGGAGTCGATATCTTGGGCAGAAATGTAAGTTTACCAATTTGAGACAACTTGTAATCCATCCACTATAATATTAAAATCTGTTCGCGTCCGTCTGTCTGTCTGTCTGAAGATCGATCTTCTCGAGAACCGCTGCGAATCGAGAATCAAACGAGATACCGATCAATACGAAATTTTCCAAAGAAAACAATAGGACCAATCTCGTAATTGTGCGACTTTAATTAGCGGAGATATTAATTAAAACGTTTATTAACATAACATTATTCATTAGTTTTTATTTCTTTCCTGTTGCCATTTTGCATATGGGTGAGCAAGTAAAATTCTAATAATTGTTTTAAAAGATATTTTTTTGGCTGCTGTCCAAATCTTAAAACAACGTTTCCATCTAGAATTTCATTTTAAATTAGTTTAAAATTGGTTGCCCTATTCGGACATAGCCTTTATTTTATCGTCTGTCCTTTTTTTATTTTTTACATTCAACGTTCTTAACTGTTTTCAGCATATGAAAGTTGTTTCTTTAGCTATGTTTATTGACTGTAGTGTAAGTTTATCATTCACCGGCCTAATATTTTGGTACATTTAGGATGTGCAACTAATTGTGTTTATTTTGCTGAACTTTTTCCCGTCACATGGGTGAGTTTTCGAATTGTAATAACTCTCTTTTTCCTTCCTGTTTCTATTTTTGAAATAGTTTGTATCGCTAAAAGAACATGTTGAATTAAGAGTGTTTGGATTTCTTTAAGTGAAACAGAGTTGAACAAAAAATATTATTTTAAGGATCTTAACTAAAGCTAAATTGGAATCTGATGACTTGGTATTAAATTAATGTTTATTCGTATTTATTTAGTTTTGGTGCTTTAGTTTCACGTAATCAACCAAAAAGTGCGTCATTTTATGTAAAAAGCTGATTGTAATTGTACATGAATATTTCAGATAGTCGATTAGATGTAATTCATTTTAACGTGAGCACAGATTATAGTTGATAATGCATATATTTTCATCTTTTGTGCTAATTGAAAATACTCATAACTTGTATCATTGATAACTATGATTAACGTTAAAGAGATTTTTGCCAAAAATATGCGCTACTGGTGTTTTGCAAACCTTGCATTACGCGTAATATTTATTTACTCCTTAGCGCTTTAGTAACTGATGTCAAAGTAATACAAAAACATCAATTGGACATCTCTTTCATTTTTTAAGTATCCCGTGCAACGCCGGGTACGCAGCTAGTAAATAAAAGTAAAATTTGATCGTATACAACACTGGACGTATATAATAAGTGACACGTAAAGGGTTGGAGACCTAGTCACTAATAGGGAATGACACCACTTTTTAAATTTCAGAACTAATAGAAACAGTTTAGAAAACACATTCTTGAAGATTTTGTTGATAGATTTAAAATTATGTTGGAATTTGCCTCTATGAAACCAATTGAAGTGCTGTTTTGATAATTATGTACAGTTGGCTCTCTGTTTAACGACTTTCAAGGGACCACGAAAAATCGTCCTTAAGTGGAAAACGTCTTTAAATAGAATGCTTTTAACACTATAGTGGACCATCTGGGACCGTGAAAAGCTGTCGTTAAATAGAGAAAGTCGTTAAATAGAGCGTCGTTAAACAGAGAGCCAACTGTATTTGATAATTATGTATTATGTATACATAATGATGTTATAATTATGTAACGTTAATTATTGTTATGTTATCGCCCGTTCTTTTTCAAAATACGTATAATAATCAAAACGCATTTGAGATTTTTAATAATAATTCATGGAATATCTAGTTCTAACAAGAAATGGAAGTGAATCTTATGATAAAAGTCTTAAATATTAAACTATTACTACAAAACGGGTCTTTTTTTTTATCTCCTGAAGTGTAGCCTGTTACAGCTCCTGTAAGAGATATGTTATGAAATATTGTGTGTAGATTTCTCTCCCGTTTTCCGAATGAAAGGTGATGTTATTCATATATTTTAATGTAAAGCAAAAACTGAAACTCTCCCATTTTTGTACCAAGGTCTTCAGTTAGAGTTTATGTGTGATCTGCAATTAAACATATCACGAATAACATCAGCATTGGATTTTCGAACTTTTTCACTACCGAGTCCAGAATTTAATAATTGATTTTTCTCTCGTGTATCCGGCTATTTAGAGTAAGTTTGATTTATGTGCACACATTTTGCATTAATTCATAATTTTATGTATAACTGACTTGAAAAAAAATATAAAATAAAAAACTTAGATATGTCTTAAGCTGAACTGTACTCAAAATTTTTCAGTGTCAATGTTTTCCTTTTTCTTTTATATCACATGTTGGCAACAATGTACAGAATTTATGGTTTAACTAATTGTACCCGACGCGCGTTGCTACGCCAACAAAAAAATACATCATTATACTGATTTTCATGACAATCGGTTGAACGGGGCCGAAGTTGCTACTCTGCAGTGCCACCTAGTGGCGAGTGGCTTCAATGAGCATATTATGCACCTTCTCCGTGGAAAAATACATATATATAGCAATTTTCATAATAATCGGTCCAGGTATCAAGTGAAGCCGTGACTATACTCAAATTTTGTACTCACGCAGTTTGCAAGATCAATCCATCGCTAAAAATATCAAATGGAAAAAGTTTTAAATCCCCCCGTTGCATGAAAAGTCATAAAACAATAAAGAAAGAATTTATTTGTTCAAACTCAAGAAAAATGGCAACAGCTAACTTCTTATCAATGAGATCTTTCGCGCGAATTAATTTCTGCAGCCGATAATTTTATTCGTATTTATCCAATGTATTGTGACTTAAATTGGAATAAAAAAGGAACTATCGATCGGATTTTTTTCGAACTGGTCTATAAACATTCCCAGTACCAAAAATAACAAACGGTGAAAGTTTCAGCCATATCTGTCCGGTAGTTTTTGAGTTCATGGATGACATACAGACAAACATTCATTTATATATATATAGATTAAATTGCTCTGAACATGAGTTTTGGAAACTACTTTTGAATGCTAATTCGAAGTCGCCGAAATCTCTCTTTCAATATTGCAATAGAATGCGGTATGGAAGTCTTGTGCTATTTATTAATCTTGGTTTGCTGCACATTATTTCAGTAACTTTTCATCAGCTTTATGCCATTTGATACAATAACGCAATTTAAATTTGAGTAGGGATGTTAAGTGGGTCAAAGTTACCTTGAATGAAAATATTAGAGATACTTCTTTGGAAAACTTTTTTTCCTTCTTTTTTTTAGGCAGCGCCACCTATTTTGAAGAAATTTAGGAACATTGTGACTCTTCTTAAGCAATTATACTTTCGCTATAATTACTTTAATACAAAATTTATGTTCTGCCTAAGTTTAAATAATCATTATTATCAAAAAAAAAAAAAAAATCGTGCTTTATTTCTTTTTTTTTGAAAACGTATACTTAAAGGGTTCTAAAAATGCTTCATTTTCTACTATACTTGTAAACGAAATTACAGCTAATAAAATACCATGGAAGTCGTAAGAGCCCGAAGTTGAACTTAAAGACTTCGAAGGATCAAATGAGCAAGAAAAAAAAAGCTTAAAAAAACAAACAAACATATTGACAAGTATAGTCAAAAATTTATTAAATACTAACATGGAGGATTTTAGGCTAAAAATGTCTAAAACAAAAATAAACATAAGAGAAATCTTAAACTAAGCTTTTTGAAGAGCTTCTTTTTTCGATACTTTCATTTACGACAGATCTCATAACTTGACGTTTATTTTATTGAACTTGAACTTTTATCATAACTTGAAGTTATTTTTTTTTCAAATTAAATTTTCCACATTGCTAGCTGTATTTTGAACTATAATGTTAACTCTTTATAAGTTTCTAAAACTTTTACCGGTGCATAACATGAAATATTGAGAATTTTTTTTGATAGAAATATAAATTTAAATAAAGTTGCTACATATATTTTTAATTTGTGAAGTATTGAAAAACTTTTGTTCAAAACACAGGCAAATAATATAGAAATTTACACTTAAACCTGTTTTTGTGCGGTAGATAAAGACGGTATAAAAAAACTCATTAAAAAATTCGCTCAAAATTACACTATTAAATTCGCAACTTCAATAGATATAGGGGGCGCTGCAGCCAATGTTTAATGGCGGACGAAAAAGGTAAAACAAACAAATGTCGTAACTTATAACTTGAGTTGACGCTTAGTGAATGACAGCAATTTTTCATCGTGTTTGTGGGAAGCTTTCTATTCTGTTCTTCTGAAATTTATTACACCACAAACTGTCTGAAGCTTGTAATTTACCCAAAAGAAAACACGTGGAATGGAATGTTTTACCTTTTTTTTTGGCATTGTTAATCTCCACAAGGTAGCGTATTTAAGCTCTGGAGTTGCAAATACTCGTTTTAAAGATAGGTTAGACAATTGAGTCGCATTTGTGCGAAATTTTCATAAACTTCACAAATAAATAAATCTATATATATATAAATGAATGTTTGTCCGTATGTCATCCATGAACTCAAAAACTACCCGGCAGATTTGGCTGAAACTTTCACCGTTTGTTATTTTTGGTACTGGGAATGTTTATAGACCAGTTCGAAAAAAATCCGATCGATAGTTCCTTTTTTATTCCTATTTAAGTCACAATCCATTGGATAAATACGAATAAAATTATCGGCCGCAGAAATTAATTCCCGTGAAAGATCTCATTGATAAGAAGTTAGCTGTTGCCATTTTTCTAGAGTTTGAACAAATAAATTCTTTCTTTATTGTTTTATGGCTTTTCATGCAACGGGGGGATTCAAAACTTTTTCTATTTGATATTTTTAGCGATTGATTGATCTTGCAAACTGCGTGAGTACAAAATTTGAGTATAGTCACGGCTTCACTTAATACCTGGACCGATTATTATGAAAATTGCTATATATATGTATTTTTAAACGGAGAAGGTGCATAATATGCTCATTGAAGCCACTCGACACCAGGTGGCACTGTAGAGTAGCAACTTCTGCCCCGTTCAACCGATTGTCATGAAAATCAGTATAATGATGTATTTTTTTTGTTGGCGTATGAACGCGCGTCGGGTACTGCTAGTAAATAAATAAAAATAAAAGAAATCTTACAAAAATAAATTGCATAAAAAATACTGCACAAAAACAGGTTTGAATATACATTAGAAAGAACTTTTTTTACACATTTTGAGTTGAAATGAGTATAAAGTGTATGGCATGGACTGTAAAGTCAGCCCATTAAAACTATTTTATGAGAAACTAATTATTTTTTGTTTTGTAGTAAGTTACTCTCATAAGCCAGGGCTAAGGCAGAAATACTTAAAATACACCACCAGCTCAGTTATTCCATCCGAGAACTGCAGTTTTGTGCTTTTTAGCACTCATTAGCACGGAATAGGAATTAATTACCTGAGCTGGAGGTGAGAAACCTCTTAAGGGAGACTGGTTTAGGGCGGTAACTTATACAAAATACCATGCTTTGCCATCAATCTTTGAGTTGAACCGCACCATTGCTACGGGCACTCATCTGGTGCGCTAACTCTAAATTAGCTACCAGTTTGTTTGACTCTCTTGGCTTCCTTAAGAGGTTTATCACCTCCAGCTCAGGTAATTCCTATTCCGGGCTGATGAGTGCTAAAAAGCACGAAACTGCAGTCCTCGGATGGAATAACTGAGATGGCGGTGTATTTTAAGTAATTATTTTTTTGGATATTTTCTCATTTTTAATCATTTTGTAATTAAAAAATAATGTAGTCAGTCAATAGTAGATTTTTTTAAATGGACTCCGAACGGAGGCAGACCTCTATTATACAATTAAACAAAACTTCAGTTAATTTTTGAAATTTGTGCAATGAACACGATCATGCACACAAACATAGTAAGTTAACAGTAAAAATGACAGAATAAATAGAATATTTAAAATTTTACGTTATTATTAACGGCATAATATATTTGCAAGAAAAATAATTTACGATCCTTATTTACTTTGTAGTACCGTCAGCAAACAATAATTATTTTTCTACAGTTTAAACATGGTTTTGCAATTAGTTAAAAAAATTGTTTGAAAATAGCAATATCATTATTTGCATAACATCCTTGCTTGTAAAAACTATTAACGACAAATGAAATTAATCTTCAAAATATAATCATTTCCGGGCAGCTTTGTTGAATCTTTATTGCGTTTCTTAGTATTTACATTTGCTACAATTCTTTATTTAAGGCATTTTTTTCTCATTAGAGCTCTTTTAATTAAAATTTAAATTAAGTATATTGATTATTTTGAAACGTTAATTTTTATTTTTGATCAGATTTGTTATTAGTACTAAATGTTAGGAACGAAATGATGAAAAAATTTTTCTTCGATTAATCTCTTCATTTGCAATTTCATTCAAATGGTAGAGAATAATTCGAAAAGATTCTCCCATTCTTAGATGAAGACATAGAAGCGTTGAAATTGCAGTTAAAGAACATACTTGGCTTCACGGATTAATATTTTAAGTTCAAAAACAAACGTACGGAAATTTATGAAAGAACGTTTTGCTACTTTCATTTCATTTTTCTAAAACACAGATTTTCACATCTTTTAGTATTTAATTACTTTTAATATTTAAGTATACTTGAAGAAATTTGGAGTAAAAATTCATTCGTTTTTATGTTTTCAATTTGTTAAGTAATCATCTATTCTGACTCATAGGATAGTACAGATAGCATGTATTTACAAGTTAGTGATATTACTTTTATGATCCAATTCCTTCCGTATCAATATTTAAAAATCTATTTAAGGCTGCCAAATATAAACAGAGAAAATATTCTATTATTTGATACTGACGCCTACTTAATATCTGCTGAGTACTCCTGTTTTTATTTTATAGATTTCTAGAAACTGGAAAAAAAAAAGAGACGATCTTTTTTAAATTGTGCATTTGATTTCATGTTTCTTTACATTAAATGAGTTAAGGATACATTTTTTGTTTTGGGACAGAATTTTTAGAGAGGAATGTTACAAATCATACAACGAGCAAAAATTGTAAAGTAAACTGCATACCCGTGTTTCAGAGCTGTAAAAACCCTCGCTATGTCTGAAAATTTGAGTGAGCCCAATAAAGTAATTAATAAAACTCCGAAGCTTATACTATTCATTGGTAAAAGATTTATCTATGACCGTATAACACGTGCTTTTAATTTGTTTTGCATATATATGAGTTTATAAATTTGTTGTAAACTTTGTACTAAGAGATGAGAAGAAAAAGAACATAACAAATTTAAAAGTTAAAAAAAAAGAAACGATTCTGTCTTGAACTGCAATATATCATTCTTTCTTCTGTCGTATTTTTTTTCCTCCATTTTTCCGTTTTCGTGGTTATGAACCTCTGCACAGGCGGCTGGTGTACCAAAAAAGTGTGTGGGGGGGGGGGGGGCAAAGCTGCCCCCCTCCATAAAATTAGGCTACATTGCTGGATTTTAACGTTACTGATGAAATGATCTCTAAAATGTGGACTGTGACCGCAAAAGTCTGACGGATAGATACCGTAGATTTCTCCCTTCCAATTAAAAGCTCCATTATCATGAAACAACATGAGAAAAGTCTACTTATTTAGAATTTTATTTTTTGTTTTCGGGAAATAAATCAATCGTTCCTGTAAAACATCATTTTTTATTCGATCATTAACTTTTAACCCTGAAAATGGAGAGAGCAAGATGTGTTTACTTTTGAGAGTGAGGTGGCAGTTGCCCCCCTCATCCCCCTCCCCAGTACGAGCCGCCTATGAACCTCTATTTTTCACTGATGACAATTGCTTTGTTAATCTCAAAACGGCTAATTTCAAATTTTCTCTTTTAATAGTTTGAAACTTCTTTTTTTTTTTTACTACTTCGTGGAGTTTTAATTCTCAAATTTTTTAAATTGTGTTTCAGAGTGAAAATTTTACCTGCTTCTTTTTAATGGTAATCTGTTTTTTGATTTTTTAACTTCTTAATTATTTTTTGCTTAGTATTTAAGAAACATTTTACAATTTCCAATCTTGTGGCCATACATCGAAATTGTCTCGTCTAAATCGAAAAAGTCTTTCGAAAATATAATCCTATGTGAAAAGAAATTGTATAAAAGTTTATTTCATCCTAAACACACCACATGACGTTTGTTTTTCTTACTGTGACGATACAGCCGTCTCAGTGAGTTACTTTATAACTATACTTTCACTTTTACGTTTTTTTTTTTTTGAGCAATCACGATTGCTTATTGCTTTCATTTGACTGTTTTGATGTGCTATCATTTTATTTTCCCGCCAGCACCCTCTGCAGCACCACCGTTGACCGGCTCCTCACGATGCTGCTCCTTTAGCGAAAACCGTCTCCAGGTTGCGTCAATATCCTGCACTTACACGCATACATACATGCACGCACACACATGCACATACACAAACACATACACACACTCAAAAACATACACACAAATATATACACCTACACATACACCTACACACAACTACCCACACACTCATGCCTGCACACAGGCACAAACACATATGCCTACACACACATACTCATTCCCCTCCACACACATACACATTCCCCCCCCCACACAAACACTCATACCCACAACTACCCAGACACTCATACCTTCACGCAGACAGAAACACACATGCCTACACACATACACATACCCCTTCACACAAACACACATACCCCCCCACACACACGCCTACATACACACACACACACTCGTGATTGCGAAAAACATAGTTTGAATTCAAGATGACAAAATTCAAATTATTTTTTTTATTTTTTTTTCTTTCTTTCTTTTTCAACGATGTCATAAAAAAATCCTTGAACATGCAAAGCATTCGCAACTCCAATTAACTATAGGGGGCATGGCAGCCACTGTCTAATGGCGGATGAAAAAGGTAAACAAACAAATGCCGTAACTTATATCTTGCTTTGACGCTTAGTGAATGACAGTAATTTTTCATCGTACTTGTGGAAAGCTTTCTTTTCTATTCTTCTGAAATTACATTACATCATAAACTGTCTGAAGCCTGTAATTTACCCTCAAAGAAAACACATGGAATGGAATGTTTTACCTTTTTCTTTAGTATTGTTAATCACAGCAATGTAGCGTATTCGAGCTCAGCAGTTGCGAATGATGGCGCAAACAGCGTATTTATAGAACAGTTAGTTACTTTTTAATAATTCTTATAATGTGTTAAGGACTTTTCAAACACTATGTATGGCTTTTAAATGCATTCATTGACTTATTGTAAAAATTATCTTCAGAAAATCTATTTCCAGCATTAAAATAAATTATAATTGAATGTACGTAAGAGCACAAATGCCCTTGCTCCATTTTGTGATAAACAAGAACACTTCGTTTTGAGAATCCGCTTTCTTTGTCAATATTTACTTAAATACAAAAAGAGTTTACCTTCTTGTTTTTCTTTTTCAAACACAATGACTAGTAAAAATCTCAGGCATCGCATCAATCTCCAAAGCTCCAAAAAAAGAATAATATCATTATAAAATATTAAGAATTGTTATTTCTCAATTTTTTTGCCGTGTCAGATCTTTTGGCTCATGCGTTTAACTCACCATCTGTGCTTCAGGCGAAAAAGAAGCTTTCTAAAGATACATAAATTTTTAATCAGGCTATCGTCTGCTAAAAAACAAACAGAGAAATCAATTTAAATTATTAGCTAATTATGAAGACGAAAAGTATACAAATAAGTACTCATAGATGAGAGTTTCGTTTCTCAAGCCATTTTGTGGTGTTGCTGTTCTATCGTTGCTATTGAAAGCAAAAGAAAAAAAAATAATTTGAATTCTGAAATTTTGAATTCAAATTATGTTTTTTTCGCAATCTTGACAGGACCCTACTCATTGGACTTTTTGCTAAAAGAAACGACTCCTGTCCTCCCAAGCCTGCCCTTCCTTCTGGGGGTTACGTGTGTATATTTGGGTATGTGTATGCAGGCGCACGTGCGTGTATGTGTAGGCTTGTGTGTGTGCGTAGACCTGTGTGTATGCACTTAGGCGTGTGTGTATGTGCGTAACGGCTTGTGTGTGGGAGTGTGTATGTGCGTAAAAATACGTGTGTGTGTGAGAGTGTGTATATGTAGGACATGGACGCCACCGACCAGCAAAAGCGGCTACCGGGGGACAGTCGCGCCTGTAGAGGCCGGTGGTGCTGCAGAGGCCCTTGGTTCAATTTGAAAAAGGAACTGGAACACCAAGGACCGTCAAATGAGAACAATAAGCAATCGTGATTGCTCAAAAAAAAAAAAAAAAAAAAAAAGAAAAATTAATTTGAATTTTGACATCTTGAATTCAAATTAAGTTTTTCGCAATCACGAGTGTGTGTGTGTGTGTAGACGTGTGTGTTTGTGTGTGGGGGTATGTGTATGTGGGCATGTGTGTTTGTGTCTGTGTGCTGGCATAAGTGTGTGGGTAGTTGTGTGTATGAATGTGTGTGGGGGTATGTGTATGTGTGTGTAGGCATATGTGTTTGTATCTGTGTGCAGGCATGAATGTGTGGTTAGTTATGTGTATGTGTGTGTATGTTTTTGTGTGTGTATGTGTAGGTGATGTATGCATGTGTGTATGTGCGTGTGTGTAGTTGTGTGTGTGCGAGTGTGTGTGTGTAGTTGTGTATGTATGCGCGTGTGTGTAGGACATGCATGCAACCTGGAGACGGCTTTCGCTAGAGGAGCAGCATCGTGAGGAGCCGGTCGACGGTGATGATGCGGAGGGTGGCGGTGGGAAAATAAAATGATAGCACGCCAAAAACAGTCAAATAAAAGCAATAAGCAATCGTGATTGCTCAAAAAAAAAAAAAAAGAAGTTACATTATAAATTTAGCATGTATCTTATTTGATACTGTTTTATTTTTAGTTTAGAAGCGAAAATGCATTTAATTATATTTCTTTAGTACTATTTTAATTATTTTAAAATAGACATTTTTGTTTATTTGCTTTGGTTGCGTTCGCATACTCCACCGGGCGACCGGTAACTAATCGCAGCGTTCTATGAGAGTTACCGGTTGACTATTTGCTACCGATGTCGTTCTATTAGCCTCACCGGTTGATCTATCTTTGCGAATTTCTTGCGAATCAAATACTCTTTATGCTTGTTATTTGTTTAACTTAAATTTATTTGGAGTAGTATTCAAAGCATTAGAAACACAATACGGTTGTTACATAGCGAGTATTGTTTACGTCATATCCAGTTAAAATTTTTTAAATTGCTAATTGAATGAAGTTTAGATTTAAAAATAAAATTGCAGTGAGCAAATTTTGATTTTGTATAAAACTGCGTCTAAATAATTAGGAGGCAAAAGCGCACATCTGTAACGAACAAACTACGATCCCTTCAAACTAATAGATGCTATAAGTTTGAAGGACGGAACCTCCTAATCCCTAACTAATAAGTTATAGGCGGAAACTATTTCCGCCTATAAACCAGATGTTTGCCTTTCCGTATTATCGGTGGTCAGAGTGTAAGTACTATACGAGAAAATAAACTCATTTTGTTTCAGAGGTAATAAAAACTTCAGGTGTAAAAGCATCATTAGCAGAATGGCAGAATTTACACTTAAAGAACTAATAAAAATCTCTTAAGCAAAATTTGACTAAATAATCAGTTCATTTCAATCAATTTGGAGTGAAATTGTATTACGTAAAATACTATTTACAGCAAGCCACCAAAAGAAAATGTAAGATAGATATAAATTTCTGAAAGTTGGGTAACATAACGCCTTGAAAAGCTTTTAGTATCCTTAAAAGCTGAGGCAGTTTGGTACAAGGCAACAAAATTAATGTTTTTATTTTCTACTGTTACGGCGTTTTTGAGGATCTGATGTTTCCTTTTTCTTTTAAAGCTTTTAAATTTCGCTGTTTTTCTTCCGTTCCAGTTTTATAGTGTGTAAAATCTTCCCCTAGAAGCTATTTTAAATCGCAAAAAAAAAAAGAGATATTGTTTGGATAAAGTTTGGGGTGGACAACGAAGGATTTACTGAAATGGTTTGGAAACACGTTGCGGTAAACCATCGATGTTTTTTTAAATATAGCGTTGCTGAATGCATATCTGTTTTAAAATCTTCTTGCATAAGCTTATGTGTGGTTCTGTGAGAGGGAAAACAAACATAACCAATACGCTTCTTTTTACTGAATAGAAACAAAGTCGCTACTGCTGCGGTCATTTAGGAAAAAGTTTGACAGGTTTCATGCTAAGGGAAAAAGTAGGGGAGATGTTCCACCCTGAACAGACTTATAAGTGGGATTTTTCGCAACTCTGTTTAAACTGAATCGAGTTGACTGTAAACTAGATTATTCGTTTAAGAGTAAGTTACCACCCAGAGACTGCAGTATTGTTCTTATTAAAACTCATCAGTCTGTATTAGTAAATAACCTTTGTCAGCAACAGTTCAGGACACCCCTTATTTTTTACACTTACTAATAGTATTATGCTGTAAAAGTTTTAGTTTCTTACTCAAATTTTAAGAAGGTGCTCAATGACCCTTGAGTTTAACATAAGCCGTACCATAGAAAATGCCACGAATTTAGAAACATCTAATTTCCCACGCTATTTTTTCGTAAATAATATTTCAATGCATATGCAGAATACTCGTATCTAGTATAGTATGTGGTGCTGTTTTTCCGTTTCAATGTATTTTTTAACCCTCCTCCCCATACTCATAACGTTTGGGGGTGGGGGTTGAGCACCCTTTTTCAGTTGAAATAGGAAGCTAAAATTCTTTTAGTATATTGCTATCCACAAGTCTAAAAATATTGAGGGGTGTCCTGGTATCTAGGAGAAACCTTTTTTGATATGTATTTTTGAACCTCCCTAATCTGCCTCTAGCCACACTGTTAAAAATTCAGGAAGATTTTCTGGTAATTGTTACTGTAAATTGACATCGCTAACGCGTCACCGATTTTTACGGTAATTTATACCGGAGAAATAAGCGATCCCACCGCCAATTGGTTGCTGTGGCCTACCGAGGAAACCGTAAAATTTTACAGTAACGTTTGATTTTTACGGTAATAGTTACTGGCAACATGGATGCCAGTAACAATTACCGTAAATTTTCCAGAAAATTTTTAACAGTGCAGGTTATTCACTAATCCAGGCTCATGAATTCTAATAAGAACAAAACTGCAGTCTCTGGGTGTGATCACCAGGCTGTCTGGTACATTGCACTGTAAAAAAAAATTTCGAAACGTTACTGAGTATTTCCGTGCAACGTTTCGGGTTTTATAAATGGTTTTTATCCTCTTCTTGGAAAAATCAAGTATCAATGTCAAAAAGTTTCCTGAATTGCTACAAAATGTCCGAATGCAGATTACTCTCTGTTGTAAAAAATAGATATAGCTCGCACTTTAAAGATTAACTGAGCGTATTTATAAAAAGCACCCGCTCTAGCTCGATTGTGGCGCGCCCAGACTGATAAGGCATCCAAAGGGTGCAAACCAGTCTACGGAAAACGTAGCTTTGCGAAGAATTGCAGGGGAGTGAAATTCTTGATAGATACTTGACTTTACTTTCTTTGGCTATGTTTGCAATACCGCTTTTGGAGCCCTCCTGGAAACGGAGGAAGAAGCCAAACTATTATAGTATGCCCACCTAAGTTTACTCTTAACCCAGGAGAACTCGCATCGGGCCTCTCAGGCCCGGTCATTACAAAACTACGCTGCCAAAAATCACCCCTTCAACGGAAATGAATGAGGTCCACAGTAGCTGCTTTCAAGGTGACCTACATACTGACCACATGCTTTTCAGGAATGTACATTCCCCTTTTTCCCCAGAAAATTCCGGTTCGGGCCTCAGAGGCCCGGGGCGAGCGCTCACGCTTTTCATTTCAGATTGTGAATGTAAAGGAAGAGGTTGTGAAATGCATCGCTATTTAAGCTACAAAGATGAAATGAAGAGGTTGCAGACCTTGTAGGTTGAGGTTTCAACTGATGAGAACTCGTTTAATGAAGATGATGAAGAAGAAGTTGACACAGAACAGTAAAGCGATCATCAGTAATGCTCATAAGAAGATTTAGATTCATGTATCATAAAACTTTCTTAAACCTTACTTTTTAAAACATATTTTAGAGGCTGTTTATCTATTTATAATTCAGTGTTGAAAACACATTTTTTTTTCTATTTTGCAAACTTTATTTACTGAAATAACCACTCCGGGCCTGCGGAGCCCCCCGCGAGCGTTCGTGTGACGAAAAGTACCGCGAGTTCTCCCGGGTTAAATTCCAGGAATGCGAATGGCTTTAAACGGGAAGCTTCCTGAATGTTTTAGGACGCTTCCAGAAGTATTTCAGGAAGGTTACTGAAGTCTAGCGGAATACGTTCCTGATTTTTGTAAGATATGTTACGGGAAGAAATTGGGCACATCAACTGTCCATTATTTTCCAGGAACGTTTCTGAATCGTTTTCACAGTGTGCATGTGGTTTAGTCGTGTATAGAGCAAATGCTTGAAAATGAGAACGGTAGCGGCACTTGTGACTGCAGTTTTTGAAAACTCGATGAGGGTAAATTATTTATTTTTGGGCACTTTTTTAACCTCTGACAACCCTGCTCAGGGACCGCAAAAAGGTAGGCAGCTTTACTTTAGCACTTTATTTACAGCTTCTAATCTTCATTTATGACAGCAATTTCCGGAAACTTGATGAGGGGTAAATTATCTCCCTTACTGATAACCTTTTCTTCACTGACAACCCTGATTAGCGACCCGAAGAAGGTAGGCAACCCTTTACTTAAGCGTTTTATTTTCATCTTTTACTCTACATCCTTTACCCCAACGTGAAAGAGCACTGTAAAAACGATTCAGAAACGTTCCTGGAAAATAATAGGCAGCTGATGTGCCCAATTTCAGCAAGTAACATATCTTACAAAAACCAGGAACGTTTTCTGATAAAAGTCAGTAACCTTTCTGAAATATTAAGAAATCTCTCCTATTAAAGCCAGTCGTGAACCTTCTAGAAAAATTAAATAGGTTTAATTTATTCGATTAGAACCTTCCTGATTTACCAAGAAAGCTCCAGAGGTATTAGAGCAACCACGGCCACGCGAAAATAGCAAGCAAGAACTAAGCATACTCCTTGCCTGCAATTCCAGCCTCGCAAGGCTGTAGCTATCCAGTGACTTATTTGCTCCCATTGGAAGCTTAGTCAATCCGGACGGGCCATAAACATTCTAAAGCCGATACACTTAATAAACACGCTCCGTCAATATTTAAACTGGTAGCAAAAATATTTTTCACACCAGTGCAAGGTCTGCATTCATGCATCTTTTAGGAATTCAGGAAACTTTTTTGCGAAGATACTTGATTTTTTGGGGAAATAGGTGAAAACCTCTGAAATCACGAAACGTACCACGGAAATAACCAGTAACGTTTCGGAATTTTTTTACAGTGAGGTAGAAATTCTTACTTTCACGTTTTATTTACAACTTTTACTCTTCTTCTATGGTTAAAATTTTAGGAAACTTGATGAGGGTAGGTCAAGCCTAGTGGGATCTCGCCCTATATACAGATGTACAGATGGTTATACGCATAAATGTATATATATATATATTTAACAATTGCGATTAATTGAAGTCCGAACACCAGTCGCCATAAAAAGCATCTCGTTTTTTAGTTGTTAATATGGAACAAAACTTTTTTTTTTATTCTGTTTGTACCTGTTTGCTTTGATATTTCAAACTTTGTTCCATTTTAGTTTTTAAAACTTAAAGCACTACGATAAACTATATAACTTAAATTTTGGATCTTTAGTTTTAAAAAGATATATTTTTAATGTGTTGAAAAAATCCAAATCTATTCAAAGTATTCAATAGCAAAACATTCCGACAAAATCATTTTGGAACTTTTTCACCTTTATTTCATCAACCAAAAAAATTATCTCAACCAGTTAAAAAGGGGAAAAAACAACTGCTAGTAGCTGTGAAGAACATTTGCACCATTCAAATCGAAAAACCCTTATAATCCAGTTACAAACTACTAAATCAACGTATAAGAAACTTTTTGCATCAACCACACAACAAAATTGTTCTACTTGAACTTTTTTCCACAAAAACTTGAAAACGTTACCAACGACAAAAAAAAAATATGTATTTTACGACTCAAAACTACAAATGATTTCATTCGAAAGCCAAGAAACTATTTTGAAAGCTCAACCTATTGAACAATAATAACTTTTGATTACACTGTAAAAAAATTCCGAAACGTTACTGGTTATTTCCGTGGTACGTTTCGTGATTTCAGAGGTTTTCACCTATTTCCCCAAAAAATCAAGTATCTTCGCAAAAAAGTTTCCTGAATTCCTAAAAGATGCATGAATGCAGACCTTGCACTGGTGTGAAAAATATTTTTGCTACCAGTTTAAATATTGACGGAGCGTGTTTATTAAGTGTATCGGCTTTAGAATGTTTATGGCCCGTCCGGATTGACTAAGCTTCCAATGGGAGCAAATAAGTTACTGGATAGCTACAGCCTTGCGAGGCTGGAATTGCAGGCAAGGAGTATGCTTAGTTCTTGCTTGCAATTTTCGCGTGGCCGTGGTTGCTCTAATACCTCTGGAGCTTTCTTGGTAAATCAGGAAGGTTCTAATCGAATAAATTAAACCTATTTAATTTTTCTAGAAGGTTCACGACTGGCTTTAATAGGAGAGATTTCTTAATATTTCAGAAAGGTTACTGACTTTTATCAGAAAACGTTCCTGGTTTTTGTAAGATATGTTACTTGCTGAAATTGGGCACATCAGCTGCCTATTATTTTCCAGGAACGTTTCTGAATCGTTTTTACAGTGTAGCATAAAGTGACTTAGCGCTTCGTTGTTAATAATTGTTTTCATTTTACATTCTACAGCTCACCTTAAGTAAATTTTGAAGTTTAATCCATAGCTGGAGAATTGAATGCCTTCACCATGGCATACTAAACACCCAAAATACCAAATGATATCCTAGTAATATCTTGTAAAACTCCAACGAATTACTTTGAGCTTTATTTGTGAACTGAAAATAATTTCTGAGTTCCAAAAGTTTTTTTGCTACTTCAATCCTCAAGCGGATATAACTACTTCAAAAACATAGAAACGTTTCAAATCTTAAAGTATCGTTTTATCTAAAGTTTAAATCAATGAAAATAACTTACATTTAACTTAAACTTTAAACCTCATCGTAAAAACACGATGAGAAGATTTCTGAACAGCATTCAAGATGTTTGACGTGGGTTACCAATCAATGATCTTGAAACCAGCTACGTTACTTCATCTCGTCTTGGCTTGAAAAGACAAATATTTTTAAAGTTTTCTTTCACCTAGTTTGAACAGTTTAGAGATAAATAGAGTTTGAAAATTATGCCTTTTCTGAAGCACTTCTCGAGACCTTCTTTTTCAAATTCCCGATAAAGGGTAACCTGAGTATAAGTTGAAGTCCCTTCGCAAAATTGAACAAAAGAATATTTGGACACAGAAATTAATTCACTGGATGGTCCTCCACCATCATAGCACTCGAGATGAAGTGTCTTTGAGTTGTTTCATAAAAGGGCAACATATTATCTGTTTCTCTTTTGATCCTTTGTAAGGAGATCTGCTTTGATCTCAACAATTAATGGCACTTGGATCTGTTGTAAAATATACAACATACTTCAAGTCTGAATAGAATTTAGATACTTCTTTTCAAAAGGTATTTAAAGAACTCTTATTGCTGATAAAATTCTAGGGACATGGAGTTATGTCTTTATGTGTGATAGATAGATACATAGATTGTGCTATAGATAGATAGACAGAAAATAAACAGATAAGTGTAGATAAATAGCTAGATGGGTAGATAGATATAGATATAAATGCAGATATAGATATAAATATACATGGATAGAGACATAGATAAATATGGATATACAGTTATATGTAGATAAATTGCTGGATAGGTAGACAGATGGTTATACGCATAAATGTATATATATATATATATACACATAGATAGATAGATGGAGATAGATAGATAGATAGAGATAGATTTAGATAGAGATAGATAGATAGATAGATATAGATAGAGATAGATAGATAGATAGATAGAGATAGATAGATAGATAGATAGATATAGATAGATAGATATAGATAGATAGATAGATATAGATAGATAGATAGATAGATAGATATAGATATAGATAGATAGATAGATAAAGACAGATGGATGTATAGATAGATTCATAAATGAGTTGAAATAGTTAAGAAGTTAAAACAAAGACCCTTGTTTATTTCTGTAAACGTACTTCATAAAGAGAAAAATTACTTACGTAATAGTATAACTATGACGAATTTAACCGAATGAATTGTAGATAAGTAGATTTACATAATTAGATACCAAAATCTACGTCGATGCTATCTGTCGAGTAAGGTGTGGAAGGCTGAATGGAAAACAGTTTTTCGAAATTGTCTTAAAGTATTTTTTGCTCTAATTGGTTCAAAAGAAATGGCACCGAACTTCAGCTCAGTTAATATAGGTCAGGTATTTTATCAGCCTGCCACATCGAGTTTAAAAGTTTACCATAAGTGTAGCTGTAAAAAATCTAAATTCTGTTAACTCGTCGAAGATAAGCGAGACCAGAACCACTTAACAAGAAGTTCCGTCTGGAACTAAACGAGCCTACTTCCCCGTATACCCATATCTACTTTCTAGTATCTGGTCAATATTTTCAAAAATAGCTAAAATCGCAAATTGTTTCGAAAATATTTTAAAAATATTTTAAGCCGATTTCTAGGAGTAAAATATGCCTCACTCATCTAAAGAATTAGATGCGTAAAAAAAAATAAATACATAAATAAAAATAAATAAATAAACGAACAAACAACACAGCAGCACCTTTTAAACAAAGCAGCTAGTATACTTTTTTCCATTAAAAAAATCTTTAACCGCTTTAAAAAAGAAAAAAAAAGAAAATACATAAATTCATTAAACTAAAAATGCATCATAGACTAATAATAAGAGTAGACCGAGCTATGGCAACCCTTTTGCTGCTCATAAACCAAACCATGTGACTGGTGGATATCCTAGCAACAGCGGGCGTTGATCGTAGCAGACGATCAACGCGAGCGAGAAATAAAATAAATAGAATTGATGAAACACGGAAGAATGATCTTTTATGGAGTCTGATTTGTAAATTTGTTATTCTAAGTTGTAAATATTTTGTTAATACAGTGAGTTTTTCGTTTAGATCGTATTGCGCATTTTCTTTAGTCAATTTGAATAACTCTCTAAGCAATTAAAGATGCAAGCGCCCAAAAAGAATCGGCAAACGGTAAGATTTTTACCTAAAATTTCAATTTAAGGTCCTGATTAGTACATTTTTTTCGTTAACGCAAAACGTTTACGCCAACGCTGACGTAGCAGTTCCGAATGAAATAAAAGTTACTGTAAACTGTGATCAAAAACTAATTACTAATGTCAAAATAATGCATAACTAAAAGAAAAACAGTTCAATCTCTGCACCTGGAAAAAAATTATAATGAAAACACATTACGTCTTAAAATACATGTCGAGTGCCAAACTGTAGATAATGTTGCCATCTAGCAACCATGCTGCCAAAGTTTTCGCCGAGCCTTCCACCAGTCACATAATGTATCCATGAACCAATTTTTTCATCAGCAAGTCTTTGAAAGCTCGGTCTACTTTTATTATTAGTCTATGAAAAATATATAAAAAAAGTTTGTTTTTTCCCTTGTTGCCAAAAAATATTTTTTTAATTAATTAATCTACTTTCCAAATCAATTAAAACAATAAAATGTCAACTTAAAGAAATAATTTTCAATGTCAAAAAAAAAAAATAATAATAATAATAACATTGTTTGCGCATATCTTAATGCAGAGACATAAAGAACTTCGAGTTTATCCGCCGAAAACTGAATACATAAGTTGAAACTTTAGTTTGAAAACAAAAACAAGTCATATTAACAATAATTATTTCACAATTAAAACCATGATTGCGGATTCGGAGTTGGAGTCAATCTCATTTTGGGATAAAAGAGTCAGATTCGAAAGCTGAAGGTGATTCAAAGACTCGGAGTTGGAATCGGTCATTTCCCTTAGAGTGCGCAACTCTGCCAATGTTTGCGGAGTCGGAGTCGAACTTATTTTGGGATAAAGGAGTCGGAGTCGAATATCCAAGAATCGGAATCAATCATTTTTCGTCCGTGTATATTTTTTTTGCTAAAACTAAGAAATCAGAGTCGAAGTCGGGAAGTCGGAGTCGGAGTCAGGTGCCCCAAAATTCTCGGAGTTGAAGTCGGGAGTTTGTCGTCAAGAGCTATTTCCAACAAAATTTGTTTGAAGTAAATCCGCCATCAAGTGCGGAATCTACATTGACTTTCAGTTTCCCCGTTGGCGCTAAGGTTAAGGGATTTGAACTGTTCAAAATTGAACGGAAAATTGTTCAAATAAAAAATATATTTTATATGAATGGGAGTGTTTTTCATCAAAAGCTTTTTCCTACAACTTTTGTTTTAATCAAATTCGCCTCGAAGTTCGGAATTGCCTTTAATTTTCCCCGTAGGCGCTAATGTTAAGTTTTTCTGCACTGTTCAAAATTGAACGAAAAATAGTTCAAATCAAAAAGTGAACTATGGGGACGAGGTGTCTCTTCCAAGATCTTTCGAACAAAAAAAAAAAGTTTGTTAGAATCGGACTATTCAGTCAAAAGTTATTAAGGGGGGGGGGGAGGGGGCAGACCTACATTTTTCCCCATCTCAATACCCTACTTTCCAATTTTTCATTTTTTGATATTTATTTAATTATTATTTTATTTTTTGACTTTTTTTTCGCGAGCAAGATGCATTAAGCCTTCTTTCATGCTTTTTTCTTCTTTCTGCTATTGTATTGTGAATTAAAGAAACCAGGAAGAGGGGTGTTGTCATATGGAATCGTTAAAAAGGGACTAGCGAAGCAACTGTATTTGAAAAATATATGTATATTAGAATAACGGTTTGATCACGCAGCATAAATAATCATCATCACCTTCATTTGTTTACGTTACAAATATCATTACTGGATCTATTGTACAGTACAACGTATTGTACGTACCGTACTAGTTTAATTTATGTCTCCCTTTCCTATTAATCATTGATTTTGCATCGTAACAGTATTTTATGTTGAATAAAACAGCTCTTTTAAAATGAAATACAAATAAAAATTCCGTTTTTGATGCAAGAAATGGTAATGTATAGTTAAGGAATGGTTTAAAACCATTTTAGGTGATTTTTACAAGTGTCTAATACAATTGGTTATGTATATAAAAGTTTTCACGCATACCCTTTTCCACAACGCAAAGTTTCGACTTATGCGAGGGGTCTTGGAACGCATCCCTCGCGTAAGTCGGGACTCGACTGTATTGTTTTTAATGAACTATATGAACTCTCACTTGTGCGACAAAATATCCGTTTTCCCATGGAATGGCCCAAAGTATTTCCTTCGAAGTACAGGTTAAACTTTGCCTTGAGGAAAAATCAAAAAGAAATGCTTAAATTTCCACTCATAAACGTTCTTTTCAGCGCTAGAGAGAAGTAAAGTACTGTTTTTATCAACGGCAAGGAAAAATTGTGTACCTGTAAAAAAAAAAATCTTGAGAGAGAGAGAAATTACTCAATAAGAATTAATGAAATTCTGTTCAATTGTAGATGTAGATATAGATCAAGTTTTTGCACATTTTCAAAGCTATTACTTATTTTTGGATAGCTAGATGGTAAATGGATATTATAGTGAAAAGCTAAGCTTTTTTTTTTCACATGGGGCCAATTTTTTTTAGTACTAAGTAAGAAAAATGTTAGAACATATTCTTCAATGTGTAATGTATATTTTTTGTATTTTACTACGTATTTGCAAAAATATGTTTATAATTCTTTAGTAAATATAATCCAGGTTCCAGTCATAATAATGAGAAAGAGTTAAGCATTGTCACCAGGTCTTTACAAGAAAAAAAAAAGCTGAAGATTTGTTTCCAATGAAGGAAAACGCTGACGTTTTAGAAGTTGTCTAAATCTCATCTCGACCTCTTACAGATTCAACTCCTTGGAAAGCCGTAAAACGGAATCAAACGCAAAACACATCTGAGGCATCAAGGCTGTTTCTTTCCCGACTCTAAAAGTGGATAAATCTGAGTCCTACAGTATTTCAGAATAAAATTTTAAAGCAGATCTTTTCTGGCGCATGTTTTTCCTGATAGCATTATTGAAATCCGAAATTCCTGGAAACGCCAGAAGCATACTCTACGGTTTGTAGTCCTTCGAGAGCGCTATGCTTCCGTGTTGAGACCGACTATTGTAAACAAGCTCTATTTTTGAGGAGGTTTTTTTTCCTTTTCGCGATGTTAAGAGCAAAAAACTGAAACTTCAAATGTGCTGAGTTTAGCATTTTTTTATATTTTATAGCAAGGCTACAAATATTTATAGCTGAATATTTTGAAGACACGCGGACTTATATATTTTTGCTTAAGAGGCAGTAAATAGCTCTGTCTTTTATTCAAAATCTAACATTTAAGGACCCTTGAGCGTTTTTACTAGGAATTTAGGAACGCATCTAAAATTTTTGGATAAATCTCTAACGGTTAGTTAGTACTTGCATCGTCTGTGGTTAAAAATCGGCAAATTGCGTTTAGCGTTCATCCCTATCAGTTTGACTTTTAATTTGACTCGTTATCTTCTTAACTGGGAGCTCAAATATACTTTCTGTTAAAACTTATTACTAAACAAGGAGGAGCAGGTTTTGATGTTTTTGAATTAATGATGTCATAAAAAGTTCTTTGACTTGTGAAACATTAGGACGCTAATCAAATCCTCATAGGACGATTTGTGGCTTTTCTGTGAATTTTTAAAATCTGTCACGGATTTTTCGGACACCCATCAGTATTGCACAATATTTTACAGAAAAGCACGGGTTAGTGTAACTAGATTTTAAATTACTGTATTCAGTTCGTGTTAACTGGTCTTAAATCTCGCATACATTGTTTTCTTCCTAAAGCAAATGAGAGCATTCAATTAACTAAAGAACATTAAAAAATAAAAAAGTAACTTGCTGAGGAAAAGTAAAAGAAAATGCCGTTAATGCCTCCTTCACGCGTGGAAACTTAGTAGTTGAATCAGCTTTCGAACTGCCGGTTATCATGATGTGTTCCAGATGAGTTTAATCAACTTTTTACTTGATTCAACTCTTTGGGCATTGCAAACCGTTCGTTCTAAACACGAGGAAGCTAGTTGAATCAACTTAGTCCAGTCTTAACAGTGTTTTGGGGCAGCTGCTCGAATAAATTCAGCTTGTTGGAAGGAACTTTGGTTCAACTCATTTGCCGCGTGTGAAGACAAAGCCAGTCTAATATTTGGCAGGCAACTTTTTTCAAAAAGTTCCTTCTACTATCCTCCTTTAGTGTAGGACGCAGAAATCTCACAAATTTGCAAATTTAATAATTAAAATTCTGATAAACATTAAGAAAGTCAGAGGTACTTAACAATATTATCTATTTCTTCTATTTTGAAAGGACACTAGTTTAGAACTGCCAAACTGAACATTAGGCGGAAGCTGGAAACCAATACTTTTCTCCTTGCTAATATCAGTAGGGGATTAACACATTCGAAGGACCGTCCTAACGCATTTTTAAAGTAACGCATTTTTTTCATTCAATGTTTTCGTGAGAACTCCCGATACAGTGACATTAATGATGCTCCCATTGAACTTCTGTGTTTCGCGAACCCTCTGAACCATTTGGAACTCGATGGCAGACTAGACTTGGTTCTGGACGCAAAAAAAAAAAAAAAAAAAAAAAAACGCAACCTAAATCCTACTGAACTTTGCACTATTGCCTTGGAGACAATTAACACTCGTTTCCCTCCTGATGAATGGCTTCACATCTATACTGATGGGTCCCTGTTGGAATTTTCCCGGGGTGCTGGCGCTGGAATATCTTGTGACTATTTTTCTTTTTATCAACATGTTGGATCTTTCACAACCCATTTCGATGGAGAACTTGAAGCCATTCATGTGGCCTTGCAGCAACTTGCTTCACATCTGTATCCCTTCCAAAAAGCAGTAATACTTTCAGACTCGACCTCTGCTTTGCAGGCTTTGTCTAGTAATAACCATGAAAGTATGGGGTCTCGTATACAGAGCTGCAAAAAACTCCCAAAGCGTATAGAGAAAACTGTGTCTTTTCAGTGGGTACCATCCCACTGTGGTCTGCCCGGAAATGAGAAAGCCGACTTCTTGGCCAAGAAGGGATGTAATATTCTCCAAAGGTCTCGTGGACCCTTGCCGCTCCACTCTGCTGGATTGGAGATCAAGAGGGTTCATAGCAGGGTTGCCAGACGTCCCGGATTTCAAGGGACAGTCCCGTATTTTGAAAAATTGTCCCGCGTCCCGGGGAACATCCATACGGGACGGCTAAAGTCCCGTATTCTGGCTAATAACAGTATTTTACAAAACGAGATATTATTTTAAGGGAAAAATATAACAAAACAAGTGAAAAAAAAACCAACAAAAAGGAAATAATTTGGCAGCAAATGCAAACATTATTATCGTTTTTATTTGGTTAGTATGTTTTTCTTTTGGCGGCAGACCATGAGGCTTACTCATTCAGATTTCCACATTGGCTGGTGTGGAATTAAAAAATAATCTTTGCTCCATGATTCCTTCCATTACTATTTTTGATGAAGTAGTCACGTTTTACTTGAAAATTTTTCGATTGCACTGTTTCTCTTATAGCAAACACAAGTAAAAAACTAGTTAGC
This sequence comes from Uloborus diversus, assembly GCF_026930045.1. NCBI lineage: Eukaryota > Metazoa > Arthropoda > Arachnida > Araneae > Uloboridae > Uloborus > Uloborus diversus. Next base: position 28,965,000 of record NC_072732.1, read on the forward strand.
ACCTGTTCCTACCAACGTCGCTCTGTTGTACACTGAGCATCGTTCTATTGCTTGCTTTATTCTCTGAGATATAGAGATATAGTTCCTCCAAAATATTGTGCACACCCATAAACATACTGAGAGGAATCTTCGGAAAACTATAAAAACATTGTTGTTTATCACTCCTTAAAAATACACCATAACCAGTAATTGCACTCAATCTCAAAAATATCCCCCCCCTCCCTTTCACTTTTAGAAGCCTGTTCCGTATTTACTGTTTTTAAATCTGGCAACCCTGGTTCATAGGGATGCGTTTCGTCGTGTTGCTTCCAGGGCTGCTGAAGGTAAACCCTGGGGGAGACTGTGCGATGAGTCCCACTGTATTCCGAGTTCTCCTCGAGCTGCTGCTGTGGCTGCTTTCAGAATTTTAACATTACATGATTGTCTCAATGCCTATTTGTTCCGCTTTCATCTGAAGGGATTCCCCGGCCCAGGGTTGCCAACTCCTAAAATTTTTTTCCCTAAACTCAACTCATAAAACCCCTAAAAACCACTAAATGACGTCAGAAAGTCACGTGATCCTTTAACTATGACGTCACACATGGGATTAAAAGATCACGTGACCATTGCTATTCTTCGTTGCTGAGTGGAATAAAGTCATTTTTATGTCATTTCTGATCAAAACCAATGGTTACAAAGGCTCAAAAAGTATATGTAAGTAAAAATATTCATGAAACAATCGAAAAATAGCATTTTCATAGGTAAAAGAAGAACATTTTTTCCTAATAAAACCCTAAAATTTAAACTCCTAAATTTACCCCTAAAAATTTTATCCCCCTAAAAAATCCCACTCTAAAATTTTCCCCCTAAATTTAGGGGGAAAATCCCTAAATTGGCAACCCTGCCCCGACCTGCACTTTATGCAACTCTGGACAAGTCATGGACGCTGCTCATCTGGACGACTGCTCTGCACTAACTAATTTTAATTGTATTGTCGAGAAATATTGGAGAGCCCGCGGTTTTATGGCCTAATGACCAATGTACCTGGCATTTGTGAAATAAATAATCAAAATATTACCAAAAACAAAAATATGATGAAAAAATGCTTCATTAAATACCTGAAAAATATGAAACTTCGTTTAAATTCAGTTTTTTTTAGTAACAGAAAACTTTTGTGTAAAAATCTATCAATTGCTCAAAAACTGAGAAATAGGGGAAACGTGTAATAATAAAATTATATGCTGTGTGTATACTTAATTCGGGAACTTTAAACGAGTATAATAAATTTATTTTTGTATTTTTTCTAGATGTGTTAACCATATCAGTGAAAATCAATAAAATAAATGTTTGCACTTCATTACGGATGCATTACTCAATTATTAACGTTTCATTGCAATGAACTTATTAGCGTAACTTTTAGTTTTCATGTTTTTTTTTTAATTTCAAGTTTTCTTTTCATATTAATTTTTTTATGAATTGAACAATACGAAAATGGTTTTTAAACACATTTATTCCGGAAAAACATAATTATCAGAAAACTGATTTTTGTAGTTGGAATAATATTTTAAATATACCTTGCATAAATGCCCAACAAGCAAATTGGTTCACTCTTAATTTCAAGCTTAATTAAAAGAAGTATTTTTTTATTTTAGTCAGAAGAATGCATTTCTTCGTATTCTCAAAATTTGCTTAAACATATTTAATGATTAATTTGCTATTTATAATGAGCTGTTCTGAAAGAACGACTTTATCAAAAGAAGAAAACGAATTACTTTTACTACCAAACGGATAATTTTTTAAGACATTGATTTTTAGTAAGAATTGTGATTAACCGAATAATATTCACTTAATTGCTATAAATATCGTATTTCAAAAAACGAAATACCAAACAGAAAATAAAAGTATTTTCCTGCTATTTTCTAAAAAGAGAATAATTAGGCTACATATTAAATAATATATTTTGGTCTTATTTCCTAATTGCTATTTTTATCTTTCTGCAAATAAATACGACCTGAATAGAATACGTTTTAGAAATCGTAAACAGTGTTGCTATATCAATTAAAAAGACTATGTAAAGAGAAAGTGTTGTCAAAATATGAAGGATTAATTACGTTTAGTAACACGTATGTCAAAAGAAAAAGTTGCACTTTTTTGCATTTCTACGAACATTGTAGTAGTTCGCTCACTTGAGTTTAATTATGGTAGTATAATTTTATTTCTTTGAATCATGGTTTTGTATATTTAATATTCTTAGTTTTAATCGCAGATGTGGGACTTTTATAAATTTCTTCTTTGAAATACATGGTTTAAATCAACTGGAAGTGGAAGGATATGTATTAATGATCTGTTGAGAAGCTCATATTACGTTTTAGAATCTTGCTCCCTATTATTGCAATTTTAATGTGATTCTCTCTTTAACTCTCTAAATATCACGAACAATGGCCACATTGAAACCAGATAAAAAAAAAAAAAAACCGCCAAATTTGTCGCCAAGTTGGTGACAAAACTTGGCGACCAAAAGATTGGCGATATATCGCCAAATTATAACATCACTTAGTTTGCATCGAAATTAACAATGAATTCCCCACAATCTGGCAAAAGACCCCTTTAGAATCACCCGAACGCAACCAAAAAGGGAGGTGCACGACTAGACCTCACTAGGAGTCTACGTACCAAATTTCAACTTTCTAGCACATACCGCTCTTGAGTTATGCGACATACATACACACATATGCACATACGTATATACAGACGTCAAGAGAAAACGCGTTGTAATTAACTCGGGGAAACTTCAAAATAGATTTTTCGGACTTCTATACGTTCTTAGGCACATATCCACGTGTGGTCGGGTCGAAAAAAAACTCAACAATCATTTGGGGGTGAGCAAAATGGAAATTAAGGCCGATTTTTGAGTGAAAATGTTTTCCCGAATGCAATACTTCCTTTTTTGTAAAAGGAAGTAAAAAGGTAAATGGATAAAATTTAGGTAAAGTACTTTTATTAAGTAATTAAACATTAAGTTCAAACTAACTATTGGTGCTCCAGCACACCTTCACCGGCTCTTCAGGTAACCTTGCACACCAGACGTGCGAGCCTTTTAACAACTGCGAGGTTAAAAGGCTCGCACTTGTCGTCTCAACCCTTTCGAGTTGAGACGCAATAACAGTGAAATCTCTAGTTAAAAGATAGGATCAAGAAGTTGAAAAAATCAGAAAAATAGAGCTACAGCAAAATATTTTTAAATACTATCATGCTTATAATAATGATAATAAAATCAAGTAACAAAAGATTTCTTAGCTGTATACTCTGTAAATATTACAATTACGTACCTGTACGCCTGCGCATTTGTACGATCGTAGTTGTGTACATAATGGTAAGATGGGGAATATTTCAGTAAAGAAAATTATTGATAGTGTAAAGTAGTAAAGAGGACTCTTCCATTAGTTTTATTTCTGGCTTTACAATACCAATACACAGGGTTTGTATTAAATAATAGCCCGATTTTAAAAATTTATATTTCATAAACTATTACACTTAGCAAAATATATGATAAAAATAAAGATATAGCGTACGTAACAACTTAAGCGTTCACGTTCCGAATTAGCGCAGCCAGAAATTCCTTCTGGAGGGGGTTTTTGGTCACAACAGTGCTTACACGTGTGCTACTGTATTAGGATTGGCAACAATGTTAAAACCAAGACCTGATCACTACCTCATTTATTACATCGGAACCTATCTCCCCCCGTACAATTTATCTACACGCTAGTAAAATAAATCTTTCACTGTTGGTACACTGTCAAAACTACAGGTTGTATTTGGCACCTTTCAAATGTGAAAAGCTTGTTCACCAGTGACACCCTATACGGTGCTGAAATTGCACCCTTAACACGGATGAAAAGCTGGCACCCTTAATCCAGCGTGCACCGCGGTGAAAAATGGAGCCCTGTGGCAGAACACTAGCACCCTTTCTGTTTCCTGTTGCTGACAACCCCCCCCCCCCCGGTCTTGTGTGCATTTTTAGATACAAATGTGTACATTATTATTTATTGCTTTGATTATAAAAAAATAAGTCTTGGTACATTTTTCACATTGAAAATGAGTAAAACTTGTACTTTGATTATATTTCTATTTTAATAACTTCTACTTTAACTCTTAACTTCTACTTTAATATAGAGGGCGCAGTTTTTATCTTGTTCCATGGAACAATAATAAAAAAATTGTAGTTTTGGCTGAAAACTCAATGATGTTGTGTGGCTTGTTTTTACACACATAAAATTACGGTTTTTTTGTGTACGTGGAAATTTTTCCTCTGGCGCAACGAACATACTTTAAGGCATTTGATCACATTTCAACTTTCGGATATAGTTTAGAAGTGTTCATGACTTTAATTTGTTTGTTCATGCACTAATTTTCGTTCATCCACTTGGATTGCTCAGAAATTTCAATATGTTATTTACTGTAGCATGATCGTACCGAAAATGAAAAGCGTAGGTACTATTTGCAAATCATTTACACGAACAATAAATACTCAATTATATTTCAATCATGGAAAAAAAGTTTCATAAACGTTCAAAATTTTAATCAAGAGCGACATATTAATACGTACGTATATTTGATTCGACATTTGAATATCCGTATAGAAAATGAAAGAGCACTTCTTTTTAATGTGAAGTCTTTCGACAAATTAAAAGCCAAAACAAATTCTAACGAGTTATTCATTCTTACTATTACTAGAGTGACGAAAAAAGCTCAATCATTCGCTTCAAGCAATAACGCTGACATGAGATAATGGATAAAAAATCGAGACGGAGGAGGAATTTTTCTTCGTACTCTTCTGTTTAGTTTATACGCAGCACCGTTAGAATTTCCGTTCACTTACTGATTGCATCACATTGTTAACAATAATTCTCTTAGTTAAAAATCTACTAGATCCCTGACAATATACAAGCAAGAAAAACCACATATTCAAAATTAATACTAGTTGAATTAACTTTTCAAATATCTAATTTAAACGTCTTGGTTATTAAATGCTACTTATCCAATGCTGATAGCTATTTTTAGGTAAAATTTATGCATGATAGAAATAGCAAATGCACATAACGGCAAACTGGAGAATCAAAGTACTTTGAAATTTTTTTAAATATGTTCGAAAGCCTTCAAAGCTACATTAAACCTTCAAAGCTTCGTACTATCATTGCCTGTACTTACGCAAAATTTTGAAGAGTAAATTGCAGAAACCTTTAGTTTTAATCACATTTTGTACTTCATTCAATGTGGAAGTGTAGCTACGTTGTTACTTCTTCGCCCGCCATTGGTTGTGGCTGAACTATGTTAGAGCGCATGCGCTAACGTGTCACCCTTGCGTTTAAAAGGTTCGTATTCACATTTATTCACGTCATTCGCCTTAATCACAATTCCTAGTCTACATTGCACCCTAAGTCACCGTGTTTTCACCCCAGGGAGCCAAATAGCTTTTTAGAGGCAGTCAAATAGCTTTTTAGAGGCACCCGTAGTTCTGACAGTGTATGCAGTTTTCAATGCAAATGGCAATTAATTAAGCTGTCAACATTATCTCTGATTTCTTTGCGCAATAAACGAATCACTGGTCTTCCTTTTTCTGCAACTTCGAAAATACTGTGGCCCACCAAGGACCTTGTCGCGGCACACCAGTGTGCCGAGGCACACCGGTTGAGAACAAGTTGGTTGTTGTGATGAAAATTAAAGTGCTTTATTGGGTTTTGCATAACGTACAGCAATTTATTATTATTATTATTATCATTATTATTATTATTATTATTATTATCATCAATATTATATTTATTATTTTTTTAATCGTTATTATTATCATCGTTATTATTTTCAAATTTATTTCTTCGCTCTAGTTTTAAAAGACATTTTCTTACTTTTTCCTAGATTTTTTCATTCACAGGTCTCTATCCGATAATATTTCTATTGGTTCACAAAAACTAAAGTAAGAATGCTGTACGCTTCATAGTTCAACATACGACATACAGGGCAGTATATTGTTTGAATATTTTATTTATTTTAGAGCTTTTACTACTTCTAATTTAAAACAAATGTTGTTCTTACGCAAAAAAAGAAACTTTCAATAAATATTTGGACGCAACAAGATATTTTTGCAAATAACGTCCTGAAGGAGCACAACAGCGAAATAGCACAAAACACACTTGAAAACTGAACTCTTGAAATATAGAAGAACTATCTGCAAATGGCTTTTGGGAATTTCACACCCAAATAGGGATGTCAAAGAAATAGAAGGGAGGAGGTTTCGTACAAATGTTCGTATATAAAGTGAAATGGAATTGGATTTTCCAAGCAAAAAAAAAAAAAAACCCTCCGGAAACGTGCCACTGAACAAAGTAAAATTCAAAGCTACTTTATTCAATAGAATAGGCGTTATTTTTTTCACGCCTATTTTAACGATAACTCGACAACAGTCTTTTTCGGAATCCATTCAAAATTACCCTTATTATTTTCTACGCAAATGCAAAGATATTTGGTGTTAAATAAGTCTGCGAAAGCTAAAATTCGCAAATAGCGCTTTGTACCTCAGCAAGTACTTAAATTAGAGCATTTTCTTTAATATTTCAAACAATGTGTACAGATATCAACGTCTTCTGCTATGTGTTTCAAGACAACAAATTTATATGCAATTGAAAAAAAAAATACATTAGAGTAAAAACGTATTCAATGATACAAGGAAAAGCAGTCTGATGTGCTACTTTATCAATAAGGACAGATTTTTATGCTTTTGTAATAGTTTGCTAGATTCTATTCATCTCTTCTTTTTACTATTATTATTCAAACGTTTTATACATTACTAGCTGTACCCGACGCGCGTTGCTACGCCAACAAAAAATTACATCATTATACTGATTTTCATGACAATCGGTTGAACGGGGCAGAAGTTGCTACTCTGCAGTGTCACCTGGTGGCGAGTGGCTTCAATGAGCGTATTATGCACCTTCTCCGTGGAAAAATACATATATATAGCAATTTTCATAATAATCGGTCCAGGTATCAAGTGAAGCCGGGACTATACTCAAATTTTGTACTCACGCAGTTTGCAAGATCAATCAATCGCTAAAAATATCAAATAGAGAAAGTTTTAAATCCCCCCGTTGCATGAAAAGCCATAAGCTTAGATGGCTTAAGTGGAGGCATAGGTAAAGACACAGATGGCATAGGTGAAGGAATAGCTAGCATAGATGAAGGAATGAACGGCATAGATACCTTAGGAGCTATCTATACCATTACCTGTGCCAACTATACCGTCATCTATGTCCTCTATGCCATCTTCCTTTACCTATACTACCTATGCCATCTATGGTAAGATAGTTTTACGTAACACTACTAGTAACGCGATAGAATTGCATGCAATATACCAGGCAGCCCGGTTATCACATCCACAGACTGCAGTTTCGTTCGAATTAGAACTGAGATGTAGAAAAAATATCAGTGATAGAATTGGTTTTACAATTGCATTATCAAATTTTTCATGAAATGCGTATACCGTTAAATGTGCCATCGAGGAGAAAGTAGAAGGGGTACATTTGGCACAAGAATAGCAAGAGAAGTTTCCCTTTAAATACATGCATAGCAGTAACTTGCAACTATTGCAGTTATAAAAGGTCATGTCTTTTAAAAAAGCAGCTTGATTTTATTGATTGTTGGTAATTTTTACGCAGCTTCTTTCATAAGAATGTGCAATGCTCTTTTTGCTTGAACCATTATTAAATTCAAAATGTTCAGGTCATCTTTGCCTTGCTTGCTAAATTTTAGTGATTGGAACGTTTTTTATCGAATAATAAAGCAAAGCTAATTCAGCTCGTCGCATTTTTTAAAAACCTAAATAATGGATTTGCTTGTAAATTTCTTCATTGGAAAGTTTCCGAAAACTTTTTCAAATTTCTCAATAACACGTGAGTATGGTCAATAAGTTATCGCCCTATAGCCAGGACGAAGGCAGAAATACACCGCCAGCTCAGTCAATTCCAGCCGAGGACTGCAGTTTCGTGCTTATTTTCACTCATCAGCCCGGCATAAGAGTGACTGTACTGGAGGCGGAAAACCTCTTAAGGAAGCCAAGAGTGCCAAACAAACTGGCAGCTAATACAGAATTAGCACTGACCAGACGAGTGACCAAAGCAATGAATCGGTTCAACTCAAATATTGAAGGCAAGGCAGGTATAACTTCTTTCACGTGAGTACTTCTTCACCAAGTTTCTATTTTACCTATTATATTTTTACTCGTAATCATTAAGAAACTAATACGAAATAGAGGCAACTCAAACATTTCTAAGACGTAAAAATAAATGTGATTCGGTTTCCACAATAACTTCAAAATAGTTGTGAAAATAAATTAATTTAAGACTCATTGTGAATTATTTTAATTAGACGTACACATATTTCCTAATTAATTAGTTTGTGACTTGGAGAACTAATTTATTTGTGCTCCAAATAAGCAATTGACTTACAGTACTCGAAATTTTCAATGTGTACGTTCTCTGATCCCTCCGCCAATGCCTTCGAATCTTTCCCACGCTTCCCAATATCTCTCCCACTTCTGTGAATATCAAAGGTTTAATCAAGAAAATCAGAGCCACTTAGATTCCTCATTAAACAGTCATCCAATGACGTCCGCGTGCGTTAATTAGGAAAACAGAAAGTGTCTATCTCGGCAAATTTTAAAACGCTTTATTTTGAAAACGAGACGAATGAATAGCTATTTTAAATCTTAACAAATAACAATCTATATATATATATATATATATATATATATATATATATATATATATATATATATATATATATATATATATATATATATATAAATGAATGTTTGTCTGTATGTCATCCATGAACTCAAAAACTATCCGGCAGATTTGGCTGAAACTTTCACCGTTTGTTATTTTTGGTACTGAGAATGTTTATAGACCAGTTCGAAAAAAATCCGATCGATAGTTCCTTTTTTATTCCAATTTAAGTCACAATTCATTGGATAAATACGAATAAAATTATCGGCTGCAGAAATTAATTCGCGTGAAAGATCTCATTGATAAGAAGTTAGCTGTTGCCATTTTTCTTGAGTTTGAACAAATAAATTCTTTCTTTATTGTTTTATGGCTTTTCATGCGACGGGGGGATTTAAAACTTTTTCTATTTGATATTTTTAGCGATTGATTGATCTTGCAAACTGCGTGAGTACAAAATTTGAGTATAGTCATGGCTTCACTTGATACCTGGACCAATTATTATGAAAATTGCTATATATATGTATTTTTCCACGGAAAAGGTGCATAATATGCTCATTGAAGCCACACGCCACCAGGCGGCACTGCAGAGTAGCAACTTCTGCCCCGTTCAACCGATTGTCATGAAAATCAGTATAATGATGTATTTTTTGTTGGGTAGCAATGCGCGTCGGGTACAGCTAGTCTGCTATAAAGTAGAAGAGCTGATTATTTGTTATAAGACCATTTTTTGAACAACTATCAATCTCTGTTTATGATATAATCATATGGCTTATGACCATTTTTTTTTATGTTTCAACAATATTTCTTCAATACGAGGCCAAAGATGACAAGTAAATTATTCAACAACTTATATGAAAAATTTTTTATGACGAACTGCGTAAATGAAAGTTACTCAACACTTTATCATCAAAACAAGATCGTGTTAAATTTAGACTAGCTGCATTGTCTGACGTTGCACGGTCCACGTCGAAAATAAAAATTACAACAAGAGACGAATGTTCAACAATCAGGCTTAAACAAAAGAAAAAGAACTAAAATTTCTCGTAAACGTTTGCTTCTGATCTATATTAAAACACTTGAATTTCGTGTTCCTTTTTCTACAACATTGCATAACACCTTATAAATGAACTGTCGATTTAGAAGTTATCTTTGACATGCAACTTTAGATTTTCAAGACGACTTCCTATCGGAGAGACAAGGTCATAAGCAAGCAACAGAAATGTAAGGTCAAGATCTGTATTACAGTAACATAGATCTTGTATAAGCTGCAGCAAGAAAAGAACGAGCTTAAAAATGAACAGCTGTTGTAATGGAAAAATTAGTGGACATTTTTATTACAAAAAAAAAAAAAAAAAAAAAAAAAAAAAAAAACGAGCAGATGTGTGCCTCACATGACTCCCTTTTACTCTAATTTAATGTCATTTTCCCATTATTGGTAATTTTAATGTGATTCAATAGCTTACTCTCTAAATATCACCATCAGTGGCCAAATTAGAACCAAATGTAAAAAAAAATCGCCAAATTTGTCACCAATTTAGCGACAAAACTTGGCGACCAAACGACTGGCTATATATCTCCAAGTTTTCGCCAAAGTGTAACACCACTTGAGTTTACATGGAAATTAACAATGATTTCCCGCCAAAAACGGGCAAAAGACACCCTTAAAAACACCCGAATGCAACCAAAAGGAGAGGTGCACAACTAGACTCCACTAGGAGTCTACGTACCAAATTTCAACTTTCTAGGACATGCCGTTCTTGAGTTATGCGACATACATACGCACATACGCATACCTGCACATACATACATACGTACATACAGACGTCACCAGAAAGTTCGTTGTAATTAACTCGGGAATCGTCATTACGGATATTTCGCGTGTCTATACGTTCTTAAGCATTTATCCACGTTTGGTCGAGTCGAAAAAAAAAAAACCTCAATTCGGAGGTGAGTAAAATTGAAATTAGGTCGATTTTTGAGTGAAAATTTTTTCGCGAATACAATACTTTCTTTTTTGTAAAAGGAAGTAAAAAAGAAGGAAAAAATTTATACCCATCCACATAATAACATTAAGTTAAGTCTCCGTACTTGACGCAAGGGTGATCAAATCAACTGACCTGCGGCATTCATCATGACACATACTTGCTGTTGATTTCCTATTTCGCGAAACTAAATACGAAAGGGAAAGTGCGTGAGTGTAGATAGTATCAACAAAAGCAAAAGGAAAGCAGAATCAATAAAAAGAGAAACAACAAAAGTGCAGTTCAACCTCGTTTATCCGGCCCCCATTTATCCAGATGTCCAGTTTATTCGGATCAAATCTGTAGAGTAAAAAATGTACATTTACTTAAATAATAACTTTAAATTTTGATTGCAAGAACGGAGCAATAAATATCCCAAATAGTGGGTTTTTTTTTTAAACGTACAACTTCTGAATGGAACGTACAATAAAGTGTAGTACTAATTTAATAAACAACCTGAAGTACTCTTGGAGCGCCTATTCGACATCACTGCAGATGAACTTTAAATGATAAAATTTCTGCTAGAAACTCTATTATGTGATTTTGTTACAATGCATTGTTTTTTGCTGTAATGAAAGATAAGTGTGCTTCTTTACGAATGTATTTTGCTTATTAGCCGGATTATCCGGAATCTCGTTCATCCGGATAAACGAGGTTGTATTGTACTTTAAACAGCAATAATGAAAAAATTAAAATTAAAAAAAAAAAAAGGACTGAGTTGAGCAACAACAATTAATAGTTTTACTAGCAAACAGACAAAACACTAATTTTTTTTTAAAAAATACTTCTTCAATTATAACATTTAGTACAATCTGAAAAAAAGTAGGAGGATTAAAACTAGCAGTTTTACTGGAAAAAATCATTTAAAAGCAAACATGTTTAATTAAAGATTTGAAAGTTTAATGCATATTTATAATGTGCATCTAACTTTCAAAAATCTTGTAGTATCTCGCAAATGTTATAGATTTGTAAAATAAAAGCAAACAAATATTTTATTTTAGAATAGTGAAAGTTTAATTCATATTTAAGCATTTATATAATTTTTTGTTCATTAGCCTTTTTCTCTTTACGAAGACACCAAATTAGATTTTTTTGCATAAATAAAACGGCGGTACCAATGACTATTTTATTAACTGGCGCGCTAAATGACTATTTTGTTACTTTGAACAAAATTTAAAAATGTAACTTTTTACCCTCCCCAAAAAATTGAATTTTTCAAAATTTTGTTTAATTTTGCATTTATTATATTTTTTTCCTCTGAAATATGTGACGTAAAGGCAGTTGACGTTAGGGCAATTTCCTAAATAATGCTCTACTAATAAAATCTAAATATTAAAGCGTGTTACTTCAAAATCCTTTAATTAAATGTCGTCTTAAGAATGAATGACTAACTAGTAAATGCAGAAGTCTTCTTCTTTACTAATAATAAAGCTGAAAGTCTCTCTGTCTGTATGTCCGGAGGATGTCTGGATGTCTGGATCTCTGTGACGCGCATAGTGCCTAGACCGTTCGGCCGATTTTCATGAAATTTGGCACAAGGTTAGTTTGTAGCATGGGGGTGTGCACCTCGAAGCGATTTTTCGAAAATTCGATGTGGTTCTTTTTAATTCCAATTTTAAGAACAAAATTATCATAAGATGGACGAGTAAGTTACGAAATTATCATAGCAAGGAACCGTAACATGGGCACAACCCAATTGGCGAGATACGAAATTATCATAACGTGGAACCGTAACATGAGTAAAAACCAATTGGTGAGAAAATTCACCATACATTGTTTGTAAATGTACAGGCGAACCAAAAGACCTTTTAATTTTTGTATTACGGGCAAAGCCGTGCGGGTACCACTAGTTACTAATAAAGCTGAATGTCTGTGTCTCTGGATGTCTGGATCTCGACAGATGTTCATGATATTTGGCACAGAATTAGTTCGTAGCATAGAGGTGAGCACCTCGAAGCGATTTTTGAAAGTTCGATTTTGTTCTTTTTCTATTCCAATTTTAAGAATATTTTACCGAGGAAATTATCATAACGTGGAAGAGTAAATTACGAAATTATCATAACTTAGAACAGTAACATGGTCGAGGAAATGAACATAGCAAATTGGCGAGAAATTCATCAGCCATTATTTATAAATATACACACTAATAAAACGACCGTTTAATTTTAATACTACGGGCAGAGCCGTGCGGGTACCGCTAGTATATGAATAAAATTAAAAGAAGGTCACTGAGGTAAAATATGAAATAACAACGTTCAATTGCACAAAATTACAGGTAACTGTAATTACAGTAATCTGTAATTTTGTGCAAGTAAACCTTGTTTCTTATTTTACTTTCAAGCATAAAGGTATTTATTCAACTCTTAAGGTCGCTGAAGTTTAAAATTATTCTAATAAATATCTTAAGAAAAATAAGGGCATCTTAAAATCTAATTTTCAAATTTAAACTATCATTTTCCAGAAAGAAAAGAACATTAAAAAATAACAATGCTTTAAACAAAATTTCTGAATTGAAAAAAAAAAAAAAAAAAAAAAAAACGTTTTAAGGCATCTAGGGAATAATTAATAAAGCGTAGAGTTTTTTCGAATAGCACATATTAAAATCTGACCTTCATTTTTTAGCATTTTAATTTCTTTGAAAGTAAGAAAATTCTGAAATACATCTTGACTTAGAAAAAATGAGATGGAAACTAAAAATGTACTTGCCTTATTAAAAACATTTCCTGAAATTATATTGCGTTTATTCAATCTTTCATGCATAAACAATGTCTATGAAGAAGAATAAACAAGAGTGGGTCGACTAGAATACGATAAAAATTAAACCTACGCAGGAAGGTAATTGGATTTTAGTTTTAATATTTGATGAAAACGGTTTTAAGTATCATACACAAAACTGAGATTCGTTCTTGGGATATTTTTATACATATAATGGGATTTAGAAGGAGAAAAGGAATTTGCTTCAGGATTTTTCTTTCACAGTACTTAGTTCTGACATGTTGACTTTATGATACCTAGCGCAGTGAGAGTTTATGCGTAAGTATGGTTCGACGGAAAAAAGTACTCTAGAAGAGCAGATGTACTTTTAAAACATCTTGGTTGCGTTCGACGACTCTAACAGGTTGCTTACCGCAGCGTTCTATCATCTACCGGTTACCGCAACGGTTAGCGTTTTAAGCTGTTGATTCGTTGATTGAAGCACGTGATCATTAGCTGTCACGTGATCGGTTAACCCAGCGGTTCCCAACCCATGGACAGCGGCCCACAAGTGGGCCTCGAACAGCGTGTTACTGGGTCGTGGACACTGGGCGAGAATTTGAACCAAGATAATCCTTGGGGTATTAATTACCATTTTTTAGCGAAAATTTACTTGTTAGATATACCGTCACAGTTCTCTCTGGCTCATCGCCAATAAAAAACTTAAGGATTCAGATTTTTCATATTTCTTACGAACTTTCCCTTATAACTGAAGATGAAATCTAATGAATCAGAAAATTCCCACAATTTGCAAGTTAAAAATGCTTCTCTTTCACTGAACTGGCATGACTAACTAGTGAATTGAGGCACTTGAGGGGCTTTTCGACAACCTACCTATCTGAATGAGACTTTTCATTGCAGTTTAAAAAAATATATTGAAATGCATTGAATGTTGCGAATTATTTGAGACTAAAACTATTCAGTTTCAGTCCAGATATTAACTCCCTCGGAGAGGAAAAACAACGCCAAAAATCCCATGGAGCTTTAACTTTGATGAATTGTTCTTGAGTTTCCTTACAGCTATGCCAGCTATGTGAATGAAATAAAATTACTTTCTTCCTTAAAAATAATTTTGAAAATTGTTCTTGTACAAAATATTTATATCTGTGGTGCAACATAAGGGGAGAAAGAGATTAACATCACCAGAACTCTTGTTTTTTTCAGTCCTAGTACGGTATTATTTACACTTAAGACCAGTTATGAACAGGACCCCCCCCCCTCAGAAAATAAATTTTGACTGTGAAAGTAATGTATTCGTTTGTGGGCCTCAATCGTGTTTTCTACAAAACTGGTGGGCCGCACAATCAAAAAGGTTGGGAACCGCTGGGTTAACCAGTTGCTACCGGTTGAGCTCGTTGAACGCAAGCTTTGAAGCAAAGGGATATAAGTGCAAAAAAATTTCAAGAAAAAAAAAAAGCAGATAACCCACACAAAGATAGAACTTCTCATCTGTTTTGGGGCAAGAGGTGGTAAAAGTATCCCTGAAAGGTGCTGACAAAGCTAAATAGCATGATTTATGATTGAAGTGGAAAATCAATGTGAATATAGATCACAAATTATCAAGAAAATACAGCATATAGATAATTAAATGCTTCAATGGATCATCTTCATCAATGCAAAAATTCTCAACACACGACAAGAAAGTTAGGAAAGAACACGACTTTAGCCACGTGCACACTGGCAATGAGTCAGATTAGTACAACCAATAGAAGTACAAGACAGGAAACGTAAAGCAAGTTGAGATCAACAAATATCAATTATACGTGCAGAAACCAATTTATTGTTATTCAGTTTTCCGCATAGAACACGAACAGCACCTGAATAGTTTTTTCTGTTCATTTTTTCCTAATCGATTGGAAAAATATTTCTAAAGAGTAAATTAATGTAACTATGTAACTTTATACTGTAATAACGAAATATCTTCTTTTGAGCAGTCACGATTGCTTATTGTTCTCACTTGACAGTTTTATTCCCCCCCCCCGCCTCCCTCTGCAGCACTACCGTCGGCCGGCCGCTTCACGATGCTGCTCCTCTAGCGAAAACCGTCTCCAAGTTGCGTCACTTACTTGCCTATACATACACCTACACACACACACACACACTCACCTACACACACAAACACATACACACACGCATACATACAGACATCTACACATACACACACACGCATACATACAGACACCTACACATACAACTACCCACACATTCACATAGCCCTCCCACACAAACATACATACACACAACTACCCACACACATACACATACCCCCACACACAAACAAACATACCCCCCTCACACACACAAACACGCACGTCTACATACACATACACTCGTGATTGCGAAAAACATAATTTGAATTCAAGATGTCAAAGTTCAAATTATTATTATTTTTCTCTTTTTTTTAGAAATAAGCTGAACCTTAATTTGAAGATATTTTTCACCAAACCTTTATTTATTTCCTACACGATGAAAATTCTTTAAATGCGTTGATATTTAAGCTTAACATTTAATGGAGGCACTACATTTTTTTTTCTTTTAGCAATTTTTCAAAGAACTTATACTTAAAACGTTTACTCCAACAAATATTGTACAGTATCCATACTCATTCCTCGTTTCAGCACACACTATGTTGTGTATTCAATTTCATTCTACCTTCTCACGCATGATTGCTTCATGATTCAATGCATACAATCAACGATGATTCCCTTAATTCTATGCAGCACGGCTTGTTGAATTATTGTATTGCTTACTAAATCACTCAAACTGATGTCTGATTTTACAAGCAACTAATGCATATGAATAATATGAACGCCCTCTTAGGGAAACGAAGCTAGTTTTATTAATTAACTAGTGGTACCCGCACGGCTTTGCCCGTAATAGAAAAATTAAAAGGTCTTTTGGTTCGTCTGTATTTACAAATAATGTATGATGAATTTTCTCGCCAATTGGCTTGTACCCATGTTACGGTTACACGTGATGATAATTTCCTATCTCGCCAATTGGCTTGTGCCCACGTTACGGTTCCACGTTAAGATAATTTCGTAGTTTACTCGTCCATCTTATGATATTTTTGTTCTTAAAATTAGAATAGAAAAAGAACCACATCGAATTTTCGAAAAATCGTTCGAGGTACACACCCCCACGCTACAAGCTAACTCTGTGCCAAGTTTCATGAAAATCGGCTGAACGGTCTAGGCGCTATGCGCGTCACAGACATCCTCCGGACAGACTTTCAGCTTTATTGTTAGTAAAGATTAAGCCGATTTAGGGTTTAATTATAATGCGGAGGAATGTTAATTTGTGGTATTTTTTGTAATCACGCGGTTTCATGTCAGATCGAACCAAGTAAGTCTCCTATAATCAAAGCTAACTCAATGGAAAATTTGTTTCGTAGAGATTTATGTTGCTTTTTGAAATCACGAGGCTTAGTGTCATCTAGAATCAAACAAGGCTCCTACTGTTTGACCACGGATTGTATGTAATTCGGCAATCTGCCAAGTAAAGACGATTTCATCCGAATGAATCTAGCAGGGGAGAAGGGAATATAACGATGGGATTTTTATGCACGCGTTTTATAATGTCACTAGTGCCTTATTCATTTATTGCATCCTCAAAAATAAAATAAGGGGAAACAAAAATAACTACCATGGAAACAACAAAAAGAAAATAAAATATTTTCGTTTCGTTCAGAAACGTAAAAGCAAAATGGTAAGTTCAGAACTTTGTTGTGAATGAATAAATCAATTAATTTTTGCCGTGAGAATATAGATCGAATATGCTTTAGATTAAAAAAAATGTCGCTGTGAGCAAATTTTCATTTTTACAAAACTAAGGCTAAATAATAGACAGGCAAAAGTGCACATTTGAAACAAACCAACTAACATCCCTATAAATTAATAGATACGTCCATTTCCGCCTATAAACCGGATATTAGCCTTTCCATGTAATCGATGGTCAGACAGTACAATCAGAGTTGACTTAATGAGAGAATTGTTATCATAAAGATTCGTGTTGATTTTTGAAATCACACGGTTTCCAGCCATTTGGACTCAAGTACAGCTATAATTAGAGCTCACTCAATGGCAGTTATGTTTTACACATATCTAAGTTACTTTTTTAAATCACGAGGCTTCATTTCATTTAGATTCAAGTAAGGTTACTATAACCAGAACTTATTCAATGAGTGTTGCTTTTTGAAATTACTCGGTAACCTGCGATTTAGACTCAAGTTAAGCTCTTACAATAACAGCTGACTCCATGGTAAATAAGTTTCGCACGGATTTATGTTACTTTTTGAA
Organism: Uloborus diversus; assembly: GCF_026930045.1. NCBI lineage: Eukaryota > Metazoa > Arthropoda > Arachnida > Araneae > Uloboridae > Uloborus > Uloborus diversus. The sequence continues at coordinate 28,982,829 of NC_072732.1, forward strand.
ATTACGGGGCTCATCATTTAGACTCAAGTAAGTTTTTCAAACCAGAACTGACTCAATTTGACACTTGTTTCGCATTTAGTCTGGTGTCGATCATCTGTCGATAAGGTTGCTATGTAATAGTTTAGACTTGTGTTTCTTATTTTCAAGCACCTTTTGTAAGGAAAGTTCCATACAACTTGATATGATCTGAGAATTAAAATATACAAACCATGATTCCTTTCTGACAGATTTCTGACTGATTCTTCTTTTTTTCCCTTTCTGACAGTTTTTGCAATCAAGAATTGCAGTCATGTACTTACTCTGTGTTTTTAAAAATTATTATTTTGTATTGAATATCAAGAGTAAGAGAGACACATCCTATGCCACTTTACTTTCTGTTCCAAAAGTAGCTCGTAATCGAGCATTTAAATAATTAAATGAATATTAATGGAAACTTTTTTTTTCAAACTGTTGCTATATGGCAATTTTTGAGTATAAGGTAAAACAAGTAGAGATTGTGCAAAATGGGGTTTGGAAAGGGGGGCAGGTAAGAGTTTAGTAAGCACGCAGAGACTTTATCTATTCGTACAAGAGCAGTATTCGAGTTTGTAGATGAAAGTTTTCAATAAAATACTGCTACTTTGCATTGGTTAACCAAGCTAAGTGCGTGAAGCTTTGTATCTTTTTCTCTAAATTCTATAGAATGGCAATAAAGTTAATAAAATAAATGATTTAAACGGTTTATCGTGAAGCAATTTCCCTAGACGAACATTGCCAATATAAGTAATGATTTCTATCAGCGACCTTGTTTCAATAATAAAAGGACCACACCATCTCTTCTACCGAAATAGGAGTGTTGACTCATCTGCATGGCGCACTATTCTTTTGCACGGTAGGAGAGACTACGAGGCTGGTTGATTACTTTGTATTGTAAAACGAAATTTACCAAATTTTAAGTTAAATGAGTTACGAAGTAGCTTAATGCAATTTCTAAGTTTTCTGAAGTTCCTTGTTTTGCTTTAACTTTTTTCTTAAATTTCACTTATAACGTTCTTTTTAAAAATTGCACAATTTCTGATTGACTAATGATTAAGTTAAAAGGTTTACTTCCATTATAATGATAGTGTAAAACAAATGACTTACCATAATGTCATTTAAAGTGAAATTATTACTGTTTACAATTGAGTTGTATAGTTATTATTAAGAGTAATATCTTCCACCGTGTGAACAATCCCTCCCACTCATATGTGCGCAATATCTCCAACCCTAAAAGGGCTTATTGAGTAAAAACGCCCTCTTGGTGTTGTTACAACTATTGCATTACACTAAAGCGTAACAGCAAAATGGCAATGCAAACGCATAACCAACAAATGATGTTACAATGGTGCATGAGCAGCTTAGTAAAACTAGATTGATAACTAAATTTGATAAAGTAGAGTTTTTTTTTTATTATTCTGTTGACTTTTGTGCAAAATCTTCATATCTTTTTGCGAACTTAGTATACACAACTATTTGGATCCATTTTTACAATAAGTTTTGTTCGTTTTGCCTTTATTATCAAGCCGACATTTTTGTTTATTCAAGTCTTATAAAACAGTGCAATGTAAATGTATTCTTAGAAATGACAAATTACTGAACATTTTTACGAAACTTCTAAATTCCGCTGAAAAATCCTCTAAAAGTGAATTTATTTTATTTCCCAAAATCCTCTCATATATATAAAAGACCTTCTAGTGGATATAAATAGCAGTGTTTTTCCTGAACTCGTTTGCTTCGGGAACGAAAATCCTTCGGAATGCCAGATGAGGGAAAGAAAATAACAACAACTCTTTCTAAGAACTGACCGAAGCTGTCGTATTTTCAAAGTTTCGCAGCACAAAGTTACGAGGTAAAAATACCGCGGATAAATTTTTATTGAGTGCTTGAGTTTTCAACTACTCTTATTCGCAGGGTTGCTTTATTCTAACGAAAAACTCCTATATTTCATTCTTTTTACGGGGAAATATGCTTTTGAATGTATTTTATGTTGCAGTTACAGTTTAGGACTGAACATTTTCTGAAGACCAAATATTTAAGCGTCATGAACTCGAGATAATAGAAGACCACAGCATCATTTATTTCTTCACACTGTAAAAAAAAATGTGTTTCTGTTCATTGCTTTGAAAACTGAAATGTTTCGACTATATTTTCAGTAGAATTCAAAGCGCATGCGCAAAGATCAGAATATGCGAAGATTAGGTAAACCATGGCTGAGTAAACTCTTATTAGCGAAACAAAGTTAGAAAAGCGCTTGCCTTGCGACTTCTGTGAAAAAAATGCATGTTCGTACCCCACTCCATTTCCTGTCTTAGTGCAATAAAAATGTCTTGTTTGTGTCTTCTTTATCTTTACTAATAATAAAGCTCAAAGTCTCTCTGTCTGTGGGATGTCTGTAGGTTTTCTGGATCTCTGTGACGTGTATAGCGCCTAGACCGTTCGGCCGATTTTCATGAAATTTGGCACAAGGTTAGTTTGTCGCATAGGGGTGTGCATCTCGAAGCGCTTTTTTCGAAAATTCGATTTCGTTCTTTTTCTATTTCAATTTTAAGAAAAATTTCTGGAGCAAAAGTATCATAAGATGGACGAGTAAATTACGAAATTATCATGGCGTAGAATGGGAGAGCGAATGAACATAGCCAATTGGCGAGAAATTCATCATCCATTATTTGTAAATATACAGGCGAACCGAGTGACCTTTTAATTTTCAATTACGGGCAAAGCCGTGCGGGTACCACTAGTAAATAAATATATGCAATTGGTGTATATTGATTGTGAAAAAACATAAACTTGATAAGTATTGCATAAACGAATAGTTAAAAGCCAGAGCTGTAAAGAAGGGGTTTGTAGGATCATTTTTTCAATAATATTATAACGAAATTTCAAGTATTATGATCTACTAATTTATTTTTGTACTTTCAGTTTAAAACGTATAGAAAGAAATTATTACTTGATCATTTAATCTATCTGGATTTTTTTAACCATCGAATGATCGAATGGTTGACTTGAAGTATAGGTGTACTTTTAATTAAAATCAAATACCCGTTCAAGCAAGTTGGATGAAAGCTTAATTTTTGCTAATGTGTATCCTTTCAAGTAATTTCTCTGTAAACGGACAGAAAACTGGTGTTACCGTACGCCGAAATGAGTGAGATGTAACACTATAGTTACATTACCATGGTGTAACCTTCCGCAAGCGATGTGAAGCCTTTGCATCCGATATATATGTTTAGTTACTCCAAAGCAGCGGATGCAGCTAAGCTGCCTCCAATTTTGTGGAATAAGGTTACCCATTTTTTTTACAGTGCATATTTCCTACAGTGGTTTTGATGCGAAGCATTTTCTTAAGTTAAAAACCGATTTTGAAATGTAACATTCTTTATAGAAAATCAATGAATGTCAAATCAGCTTGATTTGAAATTGCAGGGAGCCAGTAAAAGGAAATATACTCTCTTAAGGACCGTTTACCAGAAAACTGTTACCACCGTTTACCAGAAACTTCCTCTAAATGTTACCAAGTATTTGTACACTACTAATGCAATATTTTTCTTGAAGAGATTTCAGAAATTTTTTCTGTAAGATTTTCTCCAAATAGAAATTTCGTATCAAGTTGTCGTTACAAATTCCCCTGTAGTAGAATTTTTCAGTTATATCTCTGCCGCAAGAGAATCAGATTTCTTTTTTTGAAATTTTTGTCTAAACCAGCCTTAACCTGAGACTTCTGTAATAATTTATGACCAGCGGAATAATCTCTTCCCTCGTAATGAGAAAGAACTTGAATAATTACCCTTCGGGGTGAACTGACACACCATTAAGATTTCCGTCCGAAATGGCTTCAGCGACTTAATTAGAAAGCTTTACGTTACTTCGCAGTGGCCATCTGTTGTCAAGGTCAGCACCAGGACCCTTGCTTGTTCTCTGAATATATCTCTGCCTAAGAAAATGTGTTGATAGCATTGCCCCCCCCCCCTAAGTTGGTAAGTTAAGATAATGTTCTCTGTTTTTTGAACTTCGTAACCGTAGAAAGCAATGTCGCAAAAACAATATGTTTCACATTTATGTAACTTAGATGCCATCGAAAATGGTTGAGGAAATAGACTGAACATTAATTTGAAAGTTAGAAAGTTCTTCGAAGTAACAAGACTTATTCTATCAGCACGTAACGCTGCCCAAAAAATTGTGCTGATAGGTCAAGTTGATTAGTTAAGATGTTCTCGGTTTTTGAAATTCGTAACCGAAAAAAAAAAACAATGTTGAAGAAACAATAAGTCTCAGATAATTTATTTAACTTAAAGGCTATCAAAAATGGTTAATAGACTGAATATTAATCTAAAAGTCAAAAAGTGCTTCGAAGTAACAAGTGGTTATATCTATCATCATGTAACCCCGCCCTGAAAGTGTTGATAGCGATCCCCGAGTTGGGAATTTGTTACAATTTTTCCATTTTTTTTCGGAATTCGTAACCAAAGAGAGCTATCTTGTAAAATCATTATGCTTTATAGGCCTTAGTTAACTTAAAGGCTATGGAAAAAGGCGGGAAAATGAACTGTATGTTCAGACAAGTCAAAAAGTTCCTTGAAACGACAAGACAAGCATGTAGCTCTGCCCAAGAAATCGTGTTAATAGCTGCGACCGAGTTGGTAAGAACTTTTCTCTCTTTTTTTTTTTTTTTTTTGGAATTTGTAACCAAAGAAGCCAATTTCGGGGGAAAAAAACGGTTCATAATTCTTAAAGGATGTGGCATGTCGAAAATGACTGAAAATTTTAACTGAATATTAAAATGAAGGTCAAAAGTCCCTCAAAATCACAAAGATGAGGCCGACGCCAATGGGGTCGTTTCCAAAATTTTAAAAGTATTTTTTTCTGAAATAGCAAAGACGTACATATACAAACATAGGATCTGACCATTTTGTAAATAATTTATTTAAGTTTAATAGTTTTAAAAAATTACTTAAATTGGTGCGCTTTTATTGTTTACACTTCTGCCGTGTGACATCACAAATGATGAAATGTCATTCAATGTTGCCATTCACAGAACAAAATTTTTAATTCGCATCTTTACTCACGTGCATTGGCAACGATATGGTTGGTAGCAAGCGTAGACTGCAATTTTAATTCGCTGTTTGATTATCATAACGTGGAAACGTAGTAGAACGACGCGCCAAATTGCATCATTTGTGACGCCATAAAGACCACGCCTTGTTTGAACTAGTATGTTGTGGCCATTACGAAACTTTCTTCTATATTTTTCTTTTTTTTTTCTGATTCCTCCCCATGCTTGACAATATGCAATATTCCCAACAAAAACAAAATTACACATGCAAAAACTAGACGACCATCCCAATGTCTGAATTATTGCAAAAGCAAAGCAAAGAGCGAAAATTGAAAGTTATTTTAAAAGCCTAGCTTGAATTAATTACAAATATTTTATTTGTTAACAAACATAAGATGGCAACAGTTAAAAATTTTAAATCATTGAGATAATATTTCCGATCATTTCCATACAATTAAAATCACGAGAAATACGCAGACGACAATCTATTACGATTTATCTTTCTTATTGTTGCATTAATAAAGCTATTTTTATTCAAAAAAAAAAAAAAAATCAACACCTCTTGCAGCGATTTGCGTCAAAATTGAACCAAAGCCTCTTTACATATGGATTCACATATATTCCAAATTTCAACCAGAACGTAGTATTACTTCTTGAGATAGGGCACTCACAATGGAAAAAAAAACGGGTTTGATTGCGCTACCCACTTTCTAGCTGTTGACACCAAAATAAAAGCAGCTCTTATACCCACTAAGGGCTACTTGCCGATACATTTTTCTTTCATTCCGTTCATTATTTCTTGAGATACAGCAGTCACAATTGACGACAAAAAACGTTCTATAGCTCAACCCCCGTTTGAGTTATTGACACCAAAATTGAATCAGCACCTGTTCCTGTTAATGGCAACATATGGACCAAATTTTGTTTGATTCCGCCAGTTACTTCCTGAGGAATAGCAAGCACGCGTAACTCAAAAAACGTCCCATTGCTCCAACCCCCCTTTGGGAAATTCGCGCCAAAAACCAATGGGCACAAGTTCGCATAGGGGCACATATATGTGTACCAAATTTCGTTCGATTTCATGCGGTAGTTTTTGCTGTAGAGCGGCCACAAAAAACTGGTCACACACAGACGTGACACACATACACACACACACACACACACATACGCACACACATACACACACACATACACACAGACAGACAGATATTTTCCAAAAATAGTTGAAATGGACTCAGCACACCTCAAAACGTTCGAATCCGTCAAAATTCGAAATTCGAAAATTTGCACGAATCCAATACTTTCTTCTATATAGTAGATATAGAAGAAAGTAAAAATCGGATATTTTAAAAAATTAATTCAAAAAAACTGTTGGGAAAATGAAAGTATTTTCTGCGTCCATGTAATTTCTTTTTGCTCATTCTGTCCATTTCAATTTACTAAAAGTAGTACTTTTGACTGGAGGAAACCACCCGATTACAGAAATATTTCCAGGGCTCATAGCCCGTGGGTCAAAACGTTCTGGATAAATAACGGCCTACCAACCCGAAAAATATGTCTGCTATCTTTATTAACTCATTTTTTTGACAACCCCTGCATGAGATTCCCTTCTAATGATACATTTCAGAAAACAAAACAGCTTATAATATTTTGTATTAGATGGTTAACGCTTTTCGAATTTTATTTTATACTAGTGATACCCGCACGGCTTTGCCCGTAATAGAAAAATCAAAAGGTCTTTTGGTTCGGCTGTATATTTACAAATAATGTATGGTGAATTTTCTCGCCAGTTGGCTTGTACCCATCTTACGGTTCCACGTTATGATAACTTCGCATTTTGCCAATTGGCTTGTGCCCATGTTACGGTTCCACGTCATGATAATTTCGTAATTTACTCGTCCATCTTATGATATTTTTGTTCTTAAAATTGGAATAGAAAAAGAACCACATCGAATTTTCTAAAAATCGCTTCGAAGTGCACACCCCCATGCTACATACTAACTTTGTGCCAAATTTCATGAAAATCGGCCGTACGGTCTAGGCGCTATGCGCGTCACAGACATCCAGACATCCAGACATCTAGACATCCTCCGGACAGAGAGACTTTCAGCTTTATTAATAGTAAAGATAAAGAAGATTCAGATCAATTTGTCAATTTTTTTAGTGAAGGTGTCCTTATTTCATGTATGAACGAAAAATGTATTGGTATTACATTGGTATTAAGGCCGCTTGAGATGCTTTCTGAATAAAAACATTACTTAAATTGCAATTTTAAATCAATAGTATATTACAATTGGTAAAACATGGATTACAAAAAAAAAAAAAAAAAGGGAATCTTAAAATTGTTTGTCTAAAAATAATTTTTTTGCAATTTCAACCTATAACTCCATTCTACAAATATCATGATCAGAATGTGACTGGTCTTAATAATTTCAACACAATTTCGAGTAAATAAAGGTTTTGCAGAAACATTTGAAAAAAATTAAGGATGCGTAAATTGTTACTACGAGGACAACTTTTGTATTAAAAAGTAGATATGCTTTTTTGATTATGCACCAACTTTTATCCAAAGTTAATTGTAATTTTGTATTTTTCGTAATTTATTTGTATGACCTGCGAGTGCGTAAAATATTTTAGCATTCTTTTGCATGTTTCGTGCGCTTTATGGGCGAACACAAACGTAACACAAGTCCCTGCTTCAATAAACTTATGCATTTTTTGACATACATTCTTTTCATGTTAAACCATCTAATTGCTAGGAATGAGAAAAGAATTTAACTTTAATATGATATAGCATGGAAAATACTTACATTAATATAGAAACTGCATAGCATGAGAAAGGTTATTTTAAAGTAAACCTTTTTTCTACAAACAGGAAATTCAGCATTGAAAATGTACAAATAAACAACCAGTAGTTAATTTTGCATTTTTAACATTGCATTTTCTACAGTTACTTTGTTGAACAAATGTGATTATTCATTTAGTATTTTTATTATTAACTAGTGGTACCCGCACGGCTTTGCCCGTAATAGAAAAATTAAAAGATCTTTTGGTTCGCCTATAGATTTACAAATAATGGATGGTGAATTTTCTCTCTCCAATTGGCTTGAACCCATTTTACGGTTCCACGTTATGATAACTTCGTATCTCGCCAATTGACTTGTGCCCATGTTACGGTTCCACGTTATGATAATTTCGTAATTTACTCGTCCATCTTATGATATTTTTGATCTTAAAATTGGAATAGAAAAAGAACCACATCGAATTTTTGAAAAATCGCTTCCAGGTACACACCCCCATGCTACAAACTAACTTTGTGCCAAATTTCATGAAAATCGGCCGAACGGTCTAGGCGCTATGCGCGTCACAGAGATCTAAACATCCATACAGAGAGACTTTCAGGTTTGTTATTTAAAAAGAAAAGAAGAAAGATAAAGAAGTAAAGAAAAGAATGAGAAAGAAAGCTAATTTTCTGAACAAATTCTTTCCCATTTTATTAATTTTCTGTGAAAAATGGGCTTAAAATTGGAATAGAAAAAGACAAAATCGAATTTTTGGAAAATCCCTTCGAGGTGCACACCCCTATGCTACAAACTAACTTTGTGTCAAATTTCATGAAAATCGGTCGAACGGTCTAGGCGCTATGCGCGTCACAGAGCTCCAGACATCTTACAGACATCCTCCGGACAGAGAGACTTTCATTTTTATCTTCTTTACTAATAATAAAGCTGAAAGTCTCTCTGTCTGGAGGATGTCATAACGGATGATTATCATAATATCTGTCTGGATGATTATCATAACGTGGAACCGTAACATGGACGCAAGCCAATTGGCGAGAAAATTCACCATACATTATTTGTAAATATATAGGCGAACCAAAAGACCTTTTAACTTTCCTATTACGGGCAAAGCCGTGCGGGTGCCACTAGTTAAAAAAAAATAGCATCATCAAGTAAAAGTCTGAAGACAGGGATAACTACATGGCTTCATTTTAGCCACGATTCAGTCACGAGAAAGTATAAATACTTTTAATATGAAGTCAGAGTTCTTTGTTTAATTTACCCAAAGATTTTCTGCTTGAATCTCTCTCTCTCTCTCTCTTTTCTTTTCTTTTCTTTTTCTAATTTTATTTCACTGAAAAGTGCTTTATTTATAAAATGTTCTTTCCTGAAATAATGCAAAGAAGCACTATTTTTTTTACTGTTCTTACCTGTACCTGTGTCTATCTAAAATCTAATTATAACATGTTATAACGATTATGTGTATATTTTAGAGTAACTTGTCTTACATTTTAAATTTTGCATGTGCCTCATAAAAAAAAGTGATATAATACTAGGAATTTTTGTGCTAGTTATTAGTAAAGAAGAAATTAAAGAATAAACTACGTAGAATACCCCTGTAGCTTTTACAATTTATACTTCTTTCGTTTCATTTTAAAATTATCTATCATGATTTTCTTTGTTTTTAACTATAGAAATTCTATCGTACAACAAAAAAGGCTTAATATCTTACTTAAGACAAAATTGCGGAATTAATTACCGTGTTCTTACACGTGAGGCAATAAAAAAAGCAATATCTGTCGATTTCCCTGGCAAGGTATCAGTAAATTTAGCCGTTTCGTTGCGTAATAAATGTTTGATGAAGCTTGAGTAGCTTTTGGCCAAGAGTACCACTCCGGGTTTATATCTTCCTGGAATCAATGCTGAGAAACCTCTGTAGCTCAAACATTGTTATTTTTTTCCCTAAAACAAGAGCTTGCATGTGTTAGAAAAAGAAGTTATTTGTCTATACAGATTTACTTTACACTAGTGGTACCCGCACGGCTTTGCCCGTAATAGAAAAAATTAAAAGCTCTTTTGGTTCGTCTGTATATTTACAAATAATGTGTGATGAATTTTCTCGCCAATTGGCTTGTACCCATGTTACGATTCCACGTTATGATCATTTCGTATCTCGCCAATTGGCTTGTGTCCATGTTACGGTTCCACGTTATGATAATTTCGCAATTTACTCGTCCATCTTATGATGTTTTTGTTCTTAAAATTGGAATTTAAAAAGAACCACATCGAATTTTTGAAAAATCGCTTCGAGGTGCACATCCCCATGCTACAAACTAACTTTGTGCCAAATTTCATGAAAATCGCCCGAACGGTCTAGGCGCTATGCGCGTCACAGAGATACTGACAGACAGACATCCTACATATATACTACAAACATCCTCCAGACAGAGAGACTTTGAGCTTTATTATTAGTAAAGATGTTTCATTCTTACCATTTCAGAAATAATGTGAACGTTGGATTTTTTTTCCGAATATTATTTTCGCCACTACTTATCAGTAAAATTCATATCTGGTAGGAGGGAGGGGGGTGGGGGTAATAGGTAATCCAAAGTAAGAGGACGATTTATTCATTGAGCAAATTTAAAGAATTTTGTAAATTTGCTAAATACGTTGAAAAGGAGTATTAATGATTCTAATATTGTACTGAGGGTGTATTTATTTTGCATTCTAACTTTTATCGGGAACAATTAAGAATATTTTTTGTTGAAAGAGCTATGATTTGAGCAATGTAAATTACGTATTGCTTCAAAAAAAAGCAAAGGTAAAAATACCTTTGATATACTGATAACTAAAGAAATTAAATAACCAACTAAAACACTTCTTCCGTGGCCACTATTTTTAAATTCATTCACAAAGTAACCTTACGAATATATTCCAATTCTTAGTAATACCTTTTTCTCTTTTTCTTCAAGGAAAACAAGGAAAAATGTATTCAGAATCTTTTCAAATTTTCTCGATTTCCCGGTACTAAAAACATATCATTCATGGTACATTTAAGATGTTTGTTTAGTGTTTATAAATATTAAAGTAGCGTTTTAAGGGGTCAAAGTACCTTTTAAACATTTTTTTTAAATTTGTGTAAATTTTATATTTCTTTGAAACCATAACATGCATATTTATTTATTAATAAATAATTTTTTTTTCAAAATTTAAAAATTTTGCCTACTTTTTTTAAAAATTCAAAAAGTTGAAGAAAATTTCAAATTTTTTGAAATCCCCAAGGTTTTTTTTTTTATTTTTCCACTAATTAAAATATTTTCTTTTGCTAAACGATCACTATAATCATCTCTAAAAATCTGTGCATTCATTTGCTCATGAGTTTATTAGAAAGTTTTCTGTGATTAATTATGTAAAAAATCAATGTTTTTTTTTGAGCAATCACGATTGCTTATTGTTCTCATTTGACTGTTTTTGGCGTCTTTTGATTTTTCGAAGCGCCACCCTCCGCACCATCACCGTCGACGGGCTCCTCACGATGCTGCTCCTATAGCGAAAGCCGTCACCAGGTTGCATCCATGTCCTACACACACGCGCATACATACACGCAGACACACACACACACAAACACATTCACAAACACATACACACATGCAAACACATGCACGCATACACACAGACACCACACATACACACACAAAAACATACACACACAAACACATACACGCATACATACAGACACCACACATACACACACAAAAACATACACACACATACACACAACTACTCACACATTCATGCCTGCACACAGACACAAACACATATGCCTACACACACATACACATACCCCCCACACACATTCATACACACAACTACCCACACACTTATGCCAGCACACACACAAACACACATGCCTACACACACATACACATAACCCCTACACACAAACACATACCCCCACACACAAACACACACGCCTACATACACACCCTCGTGATTGCGAAAAACATAATTTGAATTCAAGATGTCTAAATTCAAATTAATTTTTCTTTTTTTTTTTTAATTGGTTTTTAAAGGTTTAACATGCTCTAAACATTTGAGTAATTTATAAAATACTTATCCAATGCACAGTTTGTCAAATATATTATTCCAATTGCAAAAAGTATTACTTTAAAGCTGTATCTTTAATAGAAAAAAATCCTTAGGGATTCTGAGGACATGAAAACACGAAAATACTATCATCGAGAAAAAGCAGTTTAAAGTTTTTCTTTTGCATAAGAACACATAGCGAGCATGGCCTAAAACCACGCGTAACTTTTTAAATATTCGAACTAAAGCAATGAAACTTTTTCCCTGTGTTCAGAATAGTTTTTAGTTTTGAAATAAGCAATAAAAATTGTTTTGATCGTTTCGTCATTTTTGAGGTACTATGACCCCTTAAACGCAGCAAATTGAAATAAACTTGCAGACACGTGTTCCAGGAGCCACAAAGAACTTCCTTTTTTGATTAAGGGGTCTAAGGACCCTTAACCTTCAAAATTTTCAATTTTCCGGAAAAAATATATGTTATGCATAACTTAATTCTGAACAATTTGAAATCTTATTTATTACCATACGCAAAGAATTTTTCAAGTTATCGTGAAAATGCGTAAACTTTCCCGATAGAGATTAATGTTTACAGCAGTTGTTTAAGCCTCTTTTTCTCAAGTGCCGGTTTCTCGTTTTGTGCGCATGATATCTTAGAAAGTTTTCTATCTATTTCCGTAAAACTTTTCATGCATGTTTGTCTGGTTTATTTTTATGATCTGAACCTAAATTTTAACTAAAATAAAAGCTAATGTTTAAAAAAAAAATCATTTTCCCCCACAATTTTGGAAAATTTTGATATTAACTTATAAAATTTCAAAAAAAAAAAAATAAATAAAATAAATAAATAAATAAATAAATAGTTTTAAAAAAGTAAATAAATTTAGGTTCAGATCATAAAAATAAACCAGAAAAGCATGCACAAAAAGTTTTACCGAAATATATAAGAAACTTTCTAAGATATCATGCGCGCAAAACGAGAAACCTGAGAAAACGCAACCTGAGAAAAAGAGGCTTAAACAGTTGCTGTTAACATAAATCTCCATGGGGAAAGTATGCGCAATTTTTTTTTTGATAACTTGAAAAGTTTTTTGCATATTCTAATAAATAAGGTATCAAATTGTTCAGAACTAAATTAGGCATAACGTATATTTTTTCCACAAAATCGAACATTTTGAAGGTTATGGGTCCTTAGACCCCTTAAAAGAAAATACAATAAATAGAGCAATGTATTAGAATTGAGAAAATGTTATGTTGTTGGTGTCTGAAATATCAAACATAATAACAAACTAGGGAAGTGTAAAAGGAGAAAAAAGCAATGTAAGGTACGTACATGAGTACGGAGAAGTAGTGTATTTTAATTACTCTCATTCCCTATTGTTGGAATTTGGAAATGAATTCAATCGGAATTTTAAAAATTAGTTGAGGACAAAAAGTGAAGGATTCATTAATGTACCAGCGAAGAAAAATTTTTGCTAATACCTGGTAGCAGATAAATGGTTCTCTCTGCGCACGAACTAAATCAACTTCAATATTTACGCGAAATTTCATATGCTTACGAGAACTCAAACTCGATTACCAACAGTTTAAGCAATAATTATATTATTTGCGACGCTGCGTGTTTTGTTTCAAGAATTAATTTGTTTATTTTAGCCCAAAACTTCCGCGATCATATTTAAAATGTAATGTCTTTATTTTGTTTTAAACGAACTGTCATGTCACATCACCGGCAGTCAATCCGCTTCTCTTCTACTCTAATGAATCAATGCTTAAATTGCCAATTGTTTATTTTACGCTAACTGCTGTATTATTAGCTAGCATTTACGTTGTATCAATTACTTGAACTATAAATAAAAATACAGACAGGCGGCTGACGTAAAACAGATCCTTCGAATTGCGAACGGATACCAGAAACTGAGACATAAGTTAGAAACTTCCGATATTTTCTGCCAAAAAGCGAAAATACATTGCAATTACCCTGATTGCAATTGTACCAATATTAACTTTACATGACATTTTAAATATGCCTATGCTTGTTTTGTTTGCAAATCAGGGTTAATTAGAGGGTAAAGTGTTGTTTCTTTTAATATGCTACTGGCAAACTGGAGTCACGGTAACTTACTTTTAACAAGGTTAGCATAAAATAGAAAAATGTTCCTCGTCTTTTTGGTTAACTATGCTAGCAGCACAAGTATGTCAATCCATTTGTGTGTTTTCGTTCGATATTTTATTAATTTAGTTATTCAAGCTATTTCTGATGGTTAGTAATTTTGCAATGCCGATTTTCGGAATCGGGGAAACGAAGTTTAAATAGGTCAACCACTTGCTGAACAACTCGTTGATTTAATAAGAAATCGGGTTTCAAAAATTTCTTTTAGACGAATTGGCAGAAGACGAAGTTTAAGTAGGTCAACCACTGGCTGAACAACTCGTTGATTTAATAAGAAATCGGGTTTCAAAAATTTCTTTTAGACGAATTGGCAGAAGACGAAGTTTAAGTAGGTCAACCACTGGCTGAACAACTCGTTGATTTAATAAGAAATCTGGTTTCAAAAATTTCTTTTAGACGAATTGGCAGAAGACGAAGTTTAAGTAGGTCAACCACTGGCTGAACAACTCGTTGATTTAATAAGAAATCGGGTTTCAAAAGTTTCTTTTAGACGAATTGGCAGTAGAAACTTCCTTTTATACATTTCCAAAAGGGTGCACTGTTTCCCAGCGCAAAACAGAAAAAGATCTCTTATTAAAAATCAATTACATATATCAATTAAAAATGTCTACTGCTATATACCAAATGCTACTCTTTTTGACGATGTCATGATTTTTTTAAAATAAAATTGTGCTTGTGTTTATTCACTAGTAGGCTTACTCTAGTTTTTTATCAACTAAATCGAGCTTTTATTACTTCCTTTTACAAAAAAGGAAGTATTGTATTCGCGAAAAAGTTTCACTCAAAAATCGACCTTAATTTCAATTTCACTCACCGCTGAATGAATATTGAGTTTTTTTCGACTCGACCAAACGTGGATAAGTGCCTAAGAACGTATAGACATGCGAAATATCCGTAATGACGATTCCCGAGTTAATTACAACGAACTTTCTCGTGACGTCTGTATGTACGTATGTATGTATGTGCAGATGTGCGTATGTGCTTACGTGCGTATGTGCGTATGTATGTCGCATAACTCAAGAACGGCACGTCCTAGAAAGTTGAAATTTGGTACGTAGACTCCTAGTGGAGTCTAGTTGTGCACCTCCCCTTTTGGTTGCATTTGGGTGTTTCTAAAGGGGTCTTTTGCCCCTTTTGTGGAAATCATTATTAATTTCGATGAAAACTCAAGTGGTGTTATAATTTGTCGGTCGATATATCGCCAGTCTTTTGGTCGTCAAGTTTTGTCGCCAACTTGGCGACAAGTTTGACGATTTTTTTTAAAAATCTGTTTCAATTTGGCCTCTGTTGGTGATATTTAGAGAGTAAACTATTGAATCACATTAAAATTGCCAGTAATGGGGAAAAGACATTTAATTGGAGTAAAAGGAAGTCATGTGATGCACACATCAGCTCGTTTGAAATGGTCGAGTCAGATTATAGAACTAATCTAATTGCCGTGGTGTAAGTTAAAACAGGATTTCTTCTAACTTTATGAGGTTGTACGTTACCGATACTAGGTTCGAATACAGACGACCATTTTAGAGGGGTCATGCTGAAACCCCTCATAAATGAACCTGCGAATTTGGGTACGAAAAATTTCTGAACCTGTTTGAACGTCAATAAAAAGTACCAAATCGACCAGAAATAAGGCACCTAATAGGATATAAACTTTGTTAATTAGTTTTATAAACAATTAAAAGAAGTAGCATTTAAAATATTGTTACGATTTCGATGCAACTCCAAACTTTCTTTAAATGACGACACAGTTCTTGAGAAAAACGCAGGAGATTTATTTACAACTATGTACAAGAAATATCGTTAACAACTGCTAAATTAACCATAGCAATTAGGCAAATATCAATTAATACCGTAAACTCAACGGTCACACACGTATTTACATCAAAATACGCAAAAACACAGCGCAAAGGCTAATACACACAATAACAGAGCTAATGGCTCAGACGAAACTCAGAGAGTTTAAAAAGCAAAACTGACTCTCCCATTCAAATGCCACACGGCTTTTATACTGCTTTGGAAAGATCAACAAAATTCTACAACTTTCTCATATTTTATTTTTATTTCATTCAAAAATCTTTTCATTCAGAAATGGAGTTACCGTATACTCCAGTCGAATGTTAGGGGGTTGTATGTACATTACAAGAAGCTATTTACAGCTTACGTTACTAAGATAATTTTAGATAAAAAATAATGGAATAAACGCCTAATTTAGCCAGATTACAATAAAATTAATCATAAGAAATAATTACTATTTACAGAAGTTGTAACAATATTTACTTTTAAAAATAATGAATTGAAAAGATAACTGACAATCGTTTATATTTTATTCATTGTTTTAACACAATGTGTACGGATAATATTGTCAACGGTTTAGGGGGGGGGGAGGGTCATGAATCATATTACTGAATTTTTTTTCTGAATGTATTGTTTCAAAGCCAAACAATAACAATAAATTACACTATTTGCGTGTTTACCATGAGGACGGTCTAAAACAAGAAAGTTCACTAATTTCTTGACTTTGAAGCATACTTTTAGGGTAAGGGAGACTAGGGATACTTGATCCCTAGGGATACATGATTCCATAGCCAGAAATGTACCAAAAACATTAAGTAGATAGTTGAAACCTAACAATTATATTAGAGTTCTTCTTCTTCTTCAAGGATTAGGCATATAGCCTGTTCCGGCTTCTTGGTCGCCCCACCGTTTCCTGGGCGTACCACGGTCTCGTTTGCCCCTTGGTCTGTAATAAAAGGCAGCTCTTGGAAGTCTCCCTCGTGCCATACGTCGGACATGGTTTTTCCAATCGTTGCGATATTCCGTGATTTTTTCATTTAGGCTGAATATCTGTAATTCCCTTCGAATGGATTCGTTCCTTATTTTGTCTAGGATAGTGCAGTTCTTCAGTGATCGCAAATACTTCATCTCTGCTGCTTGAATTCTACTAGTTTCTTGACTGTTCAAAGTCCATGTTTCAGAGCCGTATAGTAAGGTTGGCACCGTCATAACCTTATAGAACTTCAGTTGTGTGTCCTTTCTCGTTTTTCCCTTTAGGATTCTTGTAAGGGTTCCGCATAAGTGTTGAAACCTATGTAGTTTGTTTTGGACATCATTGTCGTGGTCAAAGGAGATGTCACATCCTAAGTAGTTGAAGTTCAATAATTCTATTATCAATAACAATAGAATTATTGAACAGGTGAAGCACTTCAACTACTTATATTAGAGTTACACTTGTAAATAAAAACTGGCAACATTTTGTTTTTTTTTCAGCCATTTTGTTTTAGCTCAAGAAATGATCGTCTGAATGTGTTAAGGGAAACTTTTTTTTAGGAAAGCACTCCGAAGTTCACATTATCCGTTAAGTACAACTTTAAAAAAATTCCGAAATGAAGAGTAGACCGGGGCACATTTACGCACTGGGCACGTTTACGCAGTGCCCTTTTTTCCAAAACGAGTTATAACTGGAGAGCCAACAGTCATATCAGATTGATGCTGCTCCCTAGCCAATATTCTCACAAGTTTTTGAGCATCGGTTTAGCATGCGGATAGGAAAATCTTGTTTTCTACCAAAATGAGTAAATTTTGTGTTGAACGTTTTGAAGCTTATTGTGAGTAAGTAATACAAAGTTAAGAACAAATCTATATATATATATATAAATGAATGTTTGTCTGTATGTCATCCATGAACTCAAAAACTACCCGGCAGATTTGGCTGAAACTTTCACCGTTTGTTATTTTTGGTACTGGGAATGTTAATAGACCAGTTCGAAAAAAAATCCAATCGATAGTTCCTTTTTTATTCCAATTTAAGTCACAATCCATTGGATAAATACGAATAAAATTATCGGCTACAGAAATTAATTCGCGTGAAAGATCTCATTGATAAGAAGTTATCTGTTGCCATTTTTCTTGAGTTTGAACAAATAAATTCTTTCTTTATTGTTTTATGGCTTTTCATGCAACGGGGGGATTTAAAACTTTTTCTATTTGATATTTTTAGCGATTGATTGATCTTGCAAACTGCGTGAGTACAAAATTTGAGTATAGTCACGGCTTCACTTGATACCTGGACCGATTATTATGAAAATTGCTATATATATGTATTTTTCCACGGAGAAGGTGCATAATATGCTCATTGAAGCCACTCGCCACCAGGTGGCACTGCAGAGTAGCAACTTCGGCCCCGTTCAACCGATTGTCATGAAAATCAGTATAATGATGTATTTTTTTGTTGGCGTAGCAACGCGCGTCGGGTACAGCTAGTAAATATATAAAAATTAGCAGAACTTTATCCTTTTTTGAGAATTGTATTTGTATGGGCAGAAAAGTTATTAATTTTTTTGCACGTTTAAAACAAATCCAAACTTGCCGACGGGGCATGTTTACGCATTTTTATTGGGGCTCATTTACGCAAGTTGTTACTGTGTCTTACTTCTAAACAGGCCTCGGACGCTTTTTTCGCTCTGTACTGTTTCAAATCTTTAGTATTTTCATGTTATTTAGTTTTGAAAATCACCATCCATTTTAAATTAAGTAAAAGATTCGTATCTTATAGCTTACAGTCATATAGTGTTGTCTTCATGATTGTTCAGCTTTAATTTTATACACTATTCAGCCTCTGATACATTTTCTTTCTTTAAAGATGGTAAGTCATTACGTTCAAACAGAACCACGGTAGATGTCAAAATAATGAAAATGCTTATCAATAATCCAAGTATTTTTCCTGGTAAGCCTTCCACATCATCACATATGGACTACCCCAACTGAAACCGTTTGAAAAAGTAGGACCAAAGCTTAGGAACCAGGAAAGAAAAAAAAAAAGAGCATGCTCACAATCTTAACTGATACTCCGATTAAAGAAGTTCTCAGACAAGATCAGTTAGAAGCTACTATTCAGCATGTTATACATTTTCTTTATTTTAAAGATAGTAAGACGTTAAGTTCAAAATACTAACGGAACCACGTTAGATGTCAAAATAATGCAAAGGCTTATCGATAATCCAAGTATTTTTCCCAGTACGCCTTCCACATCGTTACATGAGTACTACCCCAATTGAGACCATTTGAAAAAGTAGGACCAAAGTTTAAAAATCAGGACAGGAAAAAAAATAAGGATACACAGAATCCTAACTGATGCTCGATTAAAGAAGCCCTCAGACAAGAGCAATTAGAAGCTACAAAGAAAAAAAAAACGGGCAGGACAAGACAAAAAGGAGAAATTACTATAAAATTTACAAATTTCTATTGAAGCAGAAATAGAAGACATCAAGGAAAAAAGTATGAAACCAAAACCTGTGATAGGGAAAAAATTAGTACACTCTGTAAAGAGTAAATTAATGAACGATTCTGTTTACGAAGTAGAAAATTGCGTTTGTATCTATTGTTTGAAAGCACACAACCAATCGAAAAAAGGACAAGACAGGGTTCCATGTCTTAGATGACAAAACGCAGTCCCACGACAAGTATGCGAAAAGAAATACTTTATTTTTGTTAGTGAAATCTAACAGTGATGAAGAAGATGACTAAGTATTTTTTGTTTTCAATTAGCAATAAGTCCTAGGCTTTTAGGACTACAAAATGTTCTTTAATTAATTCTTTGAGATTTTTTTCTTTTTAAAGTGTTTTAAGAGAAAGAGATAAAATATTTAAATTTGGTTAAATATCTCTTTCACTTAGACCTTGGTATCATTTTTAATATAGTAGTAATATCGAATTAGCGCAGACTGACTTAGCGCTGGTGTGCGCTAATTCTATATTAGCTACCAGTTTATTTGGCACTCTTGGCTTCCTTAAGATGTTTTCCATCTCCAGCTCAGTCACTTTCCTATGCCGGCCTGATGAGGGCTAATAAGCACGAAACTGCAATCCTCGGCTGGCCTTTTTGCTTGATTTCTACAAAAAACAGCGGAGATGTGTATCTAAACGTGGGGAAATAGAGGTACTTTTAAATAAAGATATTTACTAATTTTCAGTGATTCTTTAATTCGAAATACGATTGCATAGAATTCTAACTATTTAGTTGTGAAGATTTGCTAATGTTACAGTAATGAATAACAAAGTGAGATAACAATTATGCTCCAAAATATATTCAGAGATAATAAGAGATTTTCCCTTGATAGACTTCGTCCTTACAAAAAAAAAAAAATAATAATAATAAATAAAAAACCACGATTAGTGATAATTTTTCTCTGTGTGCATCTCGAATGATAGTACTTGTAAAGAGAGAGATTCTTGAATGTTTTAACCAGATCAACCCTTATTTTATTCGATTTAATTTCAGCCTGTTTCCTTTAAGACCACTTCTTTCACAACTATAAGTTAAAAAATCTTAAGATCATATATAAGTTACGTTGGCAAACACAAAAACAGCTTTCATTTCGTTTTTCTTACATTTTCTGCTGGAATTCTTAATTATCTCCTTTTTCTAAATTTTTAATTTCAGAGTCCTATTTAATTGTAATGATACTGCGGTTTAACTTTCGCTGTTTACTTAGCTTTTCTGTGCATGTGTAATAGTTCTTCAGTTGCATGTTTGCACTTGGCTGCTATTGTTTAATCGAAGAAAGAGAATTTAAGATCAAAGGGAAAATATTCTAAAACATTGTTTAAAATGAGCTTTAACAACTCTTGTTATACAAATCTGCGGAAAGGATTTTTTTAAACGCAGAACACAAGATATTTGTTTGTACGAACATTAGCATCTTTTGATTCGTTGAATAATTTATCAAAATGGCGAAAAAACTCAATGCATAATTTTTCAGACGTTTAAAAGTTACACAGAAGGAGGTACATTTTACGTTTCAAAGCGAGGAAGAATTAATTCAGAGTGGTTGTTTATGTGGAATGCACTAATATTTGCGCAATCAAAACAAAAGAATGTCAACGGCAATGTGTGTACAGTCGAGTCCCGACTTACGCGAGGAATGCGTTCCAAGACCCTTCGCGTAAGTTGAAATTTCGCGTTGTGGAAAAGGGTATGTGTAAAAACTTTTATAAACATACCCATACGATTATAGACACTTGTAAACACCACCTCAAACTGTTAAAAACCATTTCTTAACTATACATTACTGTTTCTTAAACAAAAAATTGAATTTTTGTTTATTGTATTAAAAAAAACAGTTTTATTTAACGGAGAAAACTGCTACGATGCACAAAATCAATGATCAATAGGAAAGGAAGACGTAAAATAAACCACTACGGTATGTACATTATAGTAGGAAAAACAAATGCACTATAGTTGTTGAAACTTTCTCTTTTCCTTCTATCTTCACAAACTTGAAATGAAACAGCACTCTTAGGTGTCATTATATTTCATCAACTTTCCCATATAGAATTTAAAAAATAAATGGAAAATGAGGAGTAGTTATTTGTATAAGCGATGTTTAGACTAGTACGGTGTGGGAACTTCTGCCCTCATCGATGCCAAAGGGATGAAGGTCCATTCACGAAAAAACCGCGATTCACTTCGGAAAATTTTCATGTTGCGGGTGAAGAATTCGCGTTAGAAATAAAATTATTTACCGGGGAAAAATCGCGTTACAGCCATTTCGCGTAAGTCGGATCGCGTTGTAGCGGGAGTCGACTGTACCATTTACGTTTTTTCTCTTTTTTTTTTGGTAGAGCAAATAATGTCAGACACACTAATAAGGTCAACCTCATTTTTCTGTGTAGGATAGCAAAACTTCGCTAGATTGTGAATGGGGGATTGGATTAGCCTAATTGATGATAAAGCGTTCTCAACAACCCATTTGTCTTTTACTATCTAACTCTGTGATTTATGCAAAGTGCGTCGAGACTCTTTCCCTTTTATATTGTCACTAGTATTAAAAATTCTCATCTTTGCATCAAACGCCACAAGTTCCAATGTTATTTGTTTCTTTTCATTGTACTGATCAGTTTGTGCAAGAAAAGAGCGGATGTTGCTAAGTGAAAATTTCGAAATTGATTTACTGTAACCACAACTGTGACTACTGTGCCACTCAAAGTTATCACAATCTCGATCGCATATGTTTAAATAACTGCCCACATAAAATTTTGTTTCAGCCGATAGGCCGTTGGGGTTTCGTATGCAGGAAAAGGTTTTTTTAGGCCATTCTGTATATAATAATAGCAATTAAAAAAAATAAACTTATCAATTTATATAATACTAGTGGTACCCGCACGGCTTACTCGTAATAGAAAAATTAAAAGCTCTTTTGGTTCGCCTGTATATTTACAAATAATGGATGGTGAATTTTCTCGCCAATTGGCTTGTGCCCATGTTGCTGTTCAACGTTAAGATAATTCCGTAATTTACTCGTCCATCTTAAGAGAATTTTGTTCTTAAAATTGGAATAGAAAAAGAACCACATCGAATTTTCGAAAAATCGCTTCGAGGTGCACACCCCCATGCTATAAACTAACTTTGTGCCAAATTTCATGAAAATCGGCCGAAAGGTCTAGGCGCTATGCGCGTCACAGAGATCCAGACATCCAGACATCTTACAGACATCCAGAGATCCTCCGGACAGAGAGACTTTCAGCTTTATTATTAGTAAAGATAAAGAAGATGTTGGTTCACTATTTTCATAAGGAGTTTCAGGTGTAAAGAACATTGTAACATTTTGAGTTTCACAACCGTAACTGAAACACTGAAAGCATGATTAAGTGACTAATAAAATTATGCATCAAAAGCAATACATAGAATTTATTGTATCACCCAGGTCCGTGTACAACAGGGTTTTATAAAGGGTTCACCGTCGTTCATTTTATTATCAAAAAAAAAAAAAAAAACGTGTCAAAAAGTTCATTTCAGTTTTAGGTTTCAAAGTAAAGTCTGGAGGAGAAGCTTCTTAAAATTACTTGATCTTTTATGCTGCATTAAAATAATGCTCAAGTATTGTTCTTTAATAAACTATAAGCTTTGTTCGTTGCTGATATTGGTTTTTTATTATAGTATTAATGTTTGTTCACAAGCAATTTTAAAAATGCATTTTTTTTGTAAAATTGTAAAATATGGACATAAAATAATTATGTATCTTTTTAAATCTTTCTTAGAAACTTCTAATTCCGCTGTGCGGGAATCACGTTTTAAAAAATACCAATACCGGTATTCGCAACTCCAGCGCTCGAATACTCTACCTTGCAGTGATTTATAAAATTAAAGAAAAACAAACAGATATCCAGACAGACAGAGATACTTTCAGCTTCATTATTACTGAAGATTGTTCAAATTCTTAAAGTTCTTTCCGGATCTTTTAACCCATTCTGCGATAAATATTGTCAAGAATATTTATTTGCATTCTGTACATTTCAGTTAGATGCTGTATTAACAACATTATTTAAATCAAGAATGTGAAATCAGCAGCTTAAGAAAAAGCAGTAATTTTTCAGCATGGCCCTTGTGTCCAGCCAATGCTATTAAGGCCGCTTTTTTTCATCGAAATGAAAAACTAATATTTATCCAAATTCAATTAGAATACTCACAGTTTTTAGCTGATATTTTTGATGTTACGCTGCTGCAAATGACGATTCCAAATAATGAATTACGCAAATAAGAAAAAAATACACATAACAAACTGCTTGTTTTCCCAAAATGGAACAAGTGGAACGCAATGTTTTACCTTTTTCGGCAATTTTGCAAATCACCGCAAGGTAGCGTATTTTAGCTGCGGCGCTGCGAATTACAAATACGAGTAGTTATGTTACTAGTATATTGGTTTAATTTTAAAAACTAAGTTTGAAAATCGATTGCTGTGCCAAGACTGTTTTACTGGTTTAGTTTGATAAACGTTTCTTATAGCGACACTTATTGAGTTAAGCCTTGGTTGAGATCAATCGTTATCTGCAGGAGACTTCGCAACTTGAATTTGAATGCGCACAATTACGATCTTAAACGCGAGACATTCTTTTAAAATTAAAGATTTTCTTAAACCAAAATTAATACTGAAATAGGTCCGTTAAAATTTTTGTCAGAAATCTAAAATTGTTCGATATGGATTGTGCAAATTTTCATGAAAACGCTCCAGTGATGGCAGAATTGTCAGGCTATGACCCGGCCAAGGATGCATCAGTAGCTAAATGCTCAAATGCTGGAAAAAATGACCTCATGATGAAAGAAGTTGGTAAATACATATTGAAAGCCATTGAGGAACTTCAAGGACAGAATGCATCATCGGTGCAGGAAATCAAGAACGTTTTAGCGTCCAAGCATCGACTGAACGTCAAGGAACAGGCAGAAGATATCTCGACTTTCCTCAAAGGTGCCGTAGAGTCCGGTACTTTAACCATAACAGATGGCAAGTACAAGATTGCGGAAAGAGCCAGACGCAGACGTCGAAGCGGAAGTAGGAAAAGGTCTGGAGGCAGACGCAGGACAAGATCAAGAAGATCGGGAGGACGAAAAAGATCGGGATCCAGAAGACGCCGTTCTTCTGGCCGTCGCAAAGCGTCTGGACGTCGTCGTTCCACCAGAAGACGAAGATCAAGAAAGCATAAGCACACCCCTGGCGATGAATGCGATATGTAGCAAGTTTGCTGCCGTGGAGCCAAAGAGACTTTTGCACAATCAAATTACATAGAATCAGTTTTGAACTTCTAAATATGTTTCAACTCATGTAATGCTCGGGAAGCTTTCATAATTTGTTAAAAATCTCCTTCAAACCTGCATCTGTAAAATCGAAATAAAAATATTCAGTAAAATAAAGAATGCTTTATTACTTGAGTGTAGTCAGGAATAGTTTCAAATATGAGGGTTTTGGGGGATATTTCGATAACTGGGAATCTGGCGACCTTCGATTTGCAACGAAAAATACCTCTCGCGTAGGCACTGGAGCCAAACATTGACGCCAATGAAGAAAGATAAAGCCAGATTCTCAATTATCGAAATCTTCCCGAGGTGACCAAAAGCTTGATTTGATACTGGTTTGTTCAATTTGATGGGGATATTTCGATAATTGGGAATCTGGCGATCTTTCTTCATTGGCGTCAGTTTTTGGCTTCAGCCCCTGCGCGAGAGGTATTTTTCGTCGCAAATCTAAACAAAGAGAATGGAAATATCTATTCACGTAGGGTTGCTATAAATCAGCAAGGTTACCAAAATAAAATTATTTACGCTAAAAATGAGACGACCGCGCCAGATTCCCAATTATCGAAATACCCCCACTTTGATGTTCGTAGCCAAAATGTGTCGAAATGTCTTATAGGTCACCAAAATAATAATAATAACGATACTAATAGTCGTGGTAATCTAATCCTAAAATCACTCCAAATTTTTACTTTTTAAGGGGGTGTTTCGATAATTGAGAAATTGATGCGGTTGCCAAATTTATAGTGATAATTAGGTTACTCTTTCGACATATCGGTAAAAAAGGAAGAAACATGATCTTCTAAACTAAATTAGTCGAAAAAATGGCTATAAAACCGCTATTTCTGCTACCGAATCGCTATTTCTGCTACCTGGTACTCAATTTCTCGCTTAGAGCAATATTGGTCGAATATAACTCTACTAAGCTCTTTAGTGACTTTTGGCGAATATCATCCAAGATGATCATCAAATTCAGAATTACAGACAATTTGCTTTTTTAAAAACTATTGTTTTTCAGTTTTCCACCCACAAAAACGGTAGAATTACGGTAACCGGGTCGTGGCGATAGATGTTTCATTCTGGCAACCCGCTACCTCAATTGGTGACAGAGGAATTTTAGTAACCCTACAACAAAGCTGATTCGCTATTCGTTTGGCCAATCGGCGATACACAAAATTGTAATTGACTTGTCTCATATATATATATATATTAGAGCTCGACCGATGGCATTTTTTGGCCGATGGGCCGATGCCGATTGTTGGCCGATTGTTCAAAGATGGCCGAAGGCCGATGGCCGATTGTTTTCCTCCAAATGGCCGATTGCCGATGGCCGATGGCCGATGCCTTTGGCCGATGGCAAAAAAAAAAAATAAATAAATAAATTGATAAGATTGTCAGGGATTTAAAGGGTCATTGATTCATTTCACTTTACTTCCTTTCTACGAATAAAGAATTGTAGTCACAAAAAAAAATCAGATTTCGACCTATATTTCTATTTTACGATCACCCAATTTGTACTTCAAAAGTTTTTTCTGCACATCTGTGCATACATATGTCCCTAAAAACATATAGATAACCGAAATATAAATTTTGAACGCCTCCTCAGTTAATTATCGAATATTCTCTTGTGATGCCTTCATGCGCGTATACTTGCGTCACTCAAAAACGTTATGAAATAGTAAGTTGAAAACTCATACGTACGTAGTATGATCTAAAAGTTCGAGGACAAGCTGTATAAAACCTTACCCTGAATAGTTCACATTACAGAAGCACATCTATCTACAAAATAGTCACCTTGAACGACTATGCACTTCTGCCAACGTTCGTATAGCTTTTAGAAGCATTCCTGGAAGACATTTTTTGCAACCTCCTGTAAGGCCTCTTGCGCTGCTGCTTTAACTTTATCGTGGGGAAGAAGGCGACTTTCATGTTGAGGATGCACGGTTCGATTGGTCAATACTCTGATATGACAAACAAATAACATAACGTTTCGTCAGACTTAGCTCCGTGTGACTTTTACCTGTTCCCAGCAAAAAGACATTTGCATGGACGCCGCTTTCTTCCGTCAGGAGAAGATAAAGCTGCATCATAGAAGGTAGCGAAAAATGGTTTCCAGGAGTGTATCCAAAAGTTATTTGAACACTGGCAGAAGCACATAGTCCCTCAAGGCTACCTTTTGAAGGTGGATGTGCTTCGGTAATGTGAACTATTCTGGGTAAGGTTTTATACAGCTTGTCCCCGAACTTTTGGATCGTACTACGTACAATCTGTATAGGGTGTAGTTATGCTTCTCCTTTTTTGACTGCTGTATGATGAAAGAGAAAGAACAACACAAAAAAAAATTATAATAATAATAATAAATAAAGAAATAAAGAAAGAAAAAAAAAGGGAAGAAAAACAAAGAGACTGTTTAATAACGAATTGATTTGTTTTTTTGTTTTTTTTTATTGAACATATAACTAAGATTTCAGTAATATTGTAATAATGTATGGATTTAGGTATATTAAACATAGTTAAAAAACATTAAATTATGTTGTTTAATCATTCAAAAAAAAAAGGAATAAAACTATGAAACCGTCAACAAATTACGCAATTAAAGTGGAAAGATGGACACAGACATTTTTTAGTCGTCAAATTAAACAAAAAAGTAACAGATAAATTACAATATTAAATCAAAATAGGAATATTTTTATACTTATTTAAATTTTATGAATAGAAAAGTTGGCATTTTTCATAAAAGCTATAACAGTGACATAAATTTTGCTGAAAAAAGAAATAGCCGAAAGGAAATAGCAAAGAGCGAGATTCTTAAAACGCAGCTACAATAAACAAACTCAATATTTACACCAAGTCAATAATTAAATACATATACTATTTGATCTGATGTTTGCACACATAATATTAAACAATTTGATTGTTTAATCTTTTATGAAGTTTTACAAACAAATTCAAATTAAAATTTTCAATTTAACAATAATTTTATGAAATTTGAAAAATTGCATAATAGAAAATCCTTGAAACTTTTCTATAAGAAACGAAAATAACTTATGATGCAAAAAAGATGGCGCATTACGAAATATAGGTGAAACAAGTATGAGAAATATCAAAATGACATTTCTTGATCAAAATAAAGAATCGCTAAATATTTAAGAAGTGCTTGAAACGACGAGGTAGGGTTAGGGGTGTCACCCTCTGATTTTGGAGTAAATCACACTTCGGCCAAAACCTTGGCCTCATTTTTTTAGTACAGAATCGCTACCACCAACGCCTCGGAAGAGTTTCTGAATCTACTTCAGCACTTCCGAAAAAAAAAAAATCAAAAGTCTCTTTGATTTCCGAATTATATCACCATTCAAAACGTCTTTAATCAGTTTCTTACATTAATGCCCTAAATTCTTTCTAAACCATAGATAAAGTTTGAAAAAAAAAATCTCCAATTTTATGAATGGTGTTAGTTTTAAACAACTCAGAAGTAAAACTAGAGTTTAATTTCAGAAATTGAGGGAGTGGGAGGAGGGGCACGCAAGTGTTCTCGAAAATTCAAAAAATAGTCGTAAAAATAGAATTTAAAATAATCATAAACATTGAGGAAAAAAACCCTTTCAAAACTTGCACCCGAGTTTGTTTTGACGTGCAGTGGCGGATTTAAAATATAGCAAATGTTGCAATTGCGCGAGAGGTCCCATAACCATAGGGGCACCGTAGGAGTTACAAAAATGCCTATGATAAATATTTTACAACTTCTGTGATAGAGAAATAGGGCCCCAAAATGTATTTCGACGGGCACCAAACTTGTAACTCCGCCGAAGAAAAACAGAAAAGACTGCATTACTGTGATTCATATTACAAATATCAAAAAATAAAAAATTACCGTCGGTTCAACGGGAATCTAATAAAGTGACAAAAAAACCGGTTTCGCCATCTCATATTTGTTTCCATAGTCTCCAATTCGGCAATATATCACCAAATGATCGTAAGTCTGAGACGCTATATTGGTTTTTCATTGAAATAAGAAATTAATAGCCACAAAAAATGAGTAAACAGGCTTTTCCGAACACCCGATCGAAAACAAAAAGGGGAAGTGCACAACTGGAACGTACGCAGACCCCACATACGAAATTTTAACCTTCTACAGATTATCCTTTTTGAGTTATGACTTATGAGAGATACATATGTACATCCTGCTGCAATAAACAACGCAATAATAAACTTCTTTGGTACCGGAATGCAGTATTAAAAACCCTTCCAGGGGTGACTAAAATAAAAATTCATACTAAAATGTAAGCAATTAATTTTATATAAAAACAATAACTCCCTTTACTTTGTATTAAAAAAGTAAAACAGCAAAGGTCCTTTTTTTTTTTTTTTCAAAAACATCGGCCAATTCCATCGGCTTTTCGATGTTTTTTAAGGCCGATGGGCCGATGTTTCCCGCAAGTTAGCATCGGCCGCCGATGCCGATGCCGATGGCTAAATTGTTGAACCATCGGCGCCGATGCATCGGCCAGGCCGATGCATCGGTCGAGTCCTAATATATATATATATTTTTAATTCTATAGAATTATATTTTTAAATTTCTGAAAGTGGATTTTTTTCCGAAAATTGGCAACGTAAACTGTATTTTTTCAACTTTTAGATAGTCGAAACATTTTATCAAATTTTACATCGTGGAATGTTTTTCACTCTTAACTATTTTTGATTTGAAAATTAGTCATTCATATCTTTTGAATACTTTTTTTTTAGATTTTGCTTGCCGTAAGTACTTTCCTTCCTGTTTTATTGTTCCATCTTAAATTTAAAATTTATTAATTATTGTAATTATTCAGTAAGGTAGAATTAAAATTTTTAATTGTGATAACGTTCTCTGACTGGATCTTTTCGTTCGGTTTAATTTATGTAATAGATTATTTTCGTTTTTCTATTACACTTTAACTGTACTTAGTCGCGTTTTCTGTTTGCTTCACGATTTATTTCATACTTATTGTCGTTTTCGATCCAACTTTAAATGTTGTTAAATTCTGTTAGAATTTATGTTATATTTTTTTCCCTTAGAATTTCTTCCAATGAGTTTTGGTAGGGTAGTTTAAATTTTAATCGAGTTGTTGAATCATTTATCATCATCTTTTTTTATTCTAATTTAGGCCCAATTTTCACATAAATTCCCAAATATGGCGGTGAAAAGTTACTTGCACATATTAATATCACATATCGTTAGAAAGGGCAGAATTTTCCGCGTTCTTCGCAGTTTGTTTCAATGCTCTAACTTAGTTAAGACAGGAGATATTTGCGTTTTTAACTCGAATTTTTTTTGGCTTAGCTGAAGATTAGGCACTAATTTCTTCATTAAATCTATCAATAAAAAGTGAAGGAATTGTCCCACCGTTTTTTTTTTTTTTTTTTGACACTATTGGAAAAAGCAATATTTTTTACTCCAGATCCATCTCGACCTTTGGTGGAAAAAGTAAGCTTCTATCTCGAAAGGAAAAAAACGTTACAAATTTTTTTAAATCAAGTTCAAAAAGTCTCACTTCAATTCAAATTGTTAACCATTTTCCTTCGCATTTCAATTCATTAAAGTTGTTTTATTTTGTGTTTCCATGGTTACACTTTTTAAATCCATCTTTCTCGATTTGATTTCTGAAAAGTATTTTAATATATGGGGTCGTCATTGTGTTTGGGAGGGAAACTTAGCATTATGTTTTATTTATTTATTTATTTATTTAAGCCTGATTGTTTAATATACGTCACTTGACACAATTTTTATTTTCAAGGTGGACCGGGCAATGCCGGACAACGCTGCTAGGTTGTTTATAAAACAGCGGATGTTTAGATAATTGGGAAACTGGCACGATCGTTTCATTTTTGGTGTAAATAATTTTACTTTAGTAACCCTGCTGATTTATAGTAAACCTATGTGAATAGACGTTAAGGTTCTCTTTGTTTAGATATTCAACGAAAAATGCCTCTCTCGCAGGCACTGCAGCCAAAAATGGATGCCAATGAAGAAAGATCGCCTGATTCCCGATTATCGAAATCTTCCCATAACACAAAGACATAACTGAGTTAATTAATAGACTAATTGATTGTGCTATCCTAAAAATAACTTTTCAAAGTTATACTTATCCTATTGAAAGAGAAAATCTAAATCAGCACACGAGTCAAGAAATTTTAAATAAATATATGATTAAATCGTATACCCGCTTTGCCCAAAGGCACATTTTTTACTTCAATAGTTATAACCTTAAATTAATAATTTTAAAAAATAATTAATTTGAGTTTTGACATCTTGAATTCAAATCATGTTTTTCGCAATCACGAGTGTGTGTATGCAGGCGTGTGTGTTTGTGTATGGGGGGTATGTGTGTTTGTGTGTAGAGGGTATGTGTATGTGTGTGTAGGCATGTGTGTTTGTGTCTGTGTGCTGGCATAAGTGTGTGGGTAGTTGTGTATATGAAAGTGTGTGTGTGGGGGGGAGGGGTATGTGTGTGTTGGCATATGTGTTAGTGTCTGTGTGCAGGCATGAATGTGTGGGTAGTTGTGTGTATGTGTGTGTGTATGTTTTTGTGTGTGTGTGTGTGTGTACGTGTAGGTGTCTGTATGTATGCGTGTGTGTATGTGTATGTGTGTGCATGTGTTTGTGTGTGCATGTGTTTGTGTGCGTGTGTGTGTGTAGTTGTGTATGTATGCGCGTGTGTGTAGGACATGGATGCAATCTGGAGACGGCTTTCGCTATAGGAGCAGCATCGTGAGGACCCGGTCGACGGTGATGCTGCAGAGGGTGGTGGTGGGAAAATAAAATCAAAGGATATCAAAACAGTCAAATGAGAACAATAAGCAATCGTGATTGCTCAAACAAACGGAATGACCATCGTAGTTTATAGGTGGATAGTGTCAGAATAAGTTACAATAAAAAAAGCTGATGTTCGACTAATCACAAGTTATAAAACTTCATTCTTTCTATTGTATCATTTTTTTATTTTAAGCCTGGTTGCGCCATGCCGCTTGACTGCTGCTTCGCTGGGACTGATATTAACACGACATACGTATTCATCTTCGCTAACACACCATGGGGGGTGGGGGGAGGGGCATACGAAGGCCCCTCCACTTTGGGCCACCCTCCTCTAATTGTGAAAAGATGGAGATGATTTTTCTTTGTTTTGTTTAGTTAGCGCAAATTGTTTTACTTTTGTAGTTGAGTTAATTCTTAAATGCGTGAAATACACCGCCAGCTCAGTCATTTCCAGTCGAATACTGCAGTTTCGTGCTTATTAGCACTCATCAGCCCGGCATAGGAAAGTGACTGAGCTGGAGATGGAAAACCTCTTAAGGAAGCCAAGAGTGCGAAACAAACTGGTAGCTAATATAGAATTAGCAGACCAGACGAGTGACCGAAGCAATGGTTCGGTTCATCTAGGTGCATATTGATCCGACAATTTTTTTGCTTTTCAAAATGTGTGAAGACTTTCTTTAAGACCTTGTATTTTGGGCAAAGTTACGGTAACGTGAGGAAGGTGAGTTTCATACAATCTGGGCAACAAAACTAGTTTTGTTCTAAAAGGCCCTTTAAAATTCTACCAAAAAAATAAGACATTAAAAAGCAAAAGGTTCATTAAAATTTAAAATAATCCACGTCTGGAAATCTTTACTAATAATAAAGCTGAAAGTCTCTCTGTCTGGATGTCCGGATAATGTTTGGAGGATGTCTGGATGTCTGTAGGATGTGTGGATCTCCGTGACGCGCATAGCGCCAAGACCGTTCGGTCGATTTTCATGAAATTTGGCAAAAAGTTAGTTTGTAGCATGGAGGTGTGCACCTCGAAGCGATTTTTCGAAAATTCGATGCGGTTCTTTTTCTATTCCTATTTTAAGATTAAAATTATCATAAGATGGACGAGTAAATTACGAAATTATAATAACGTGGAACCGTAACATGAGCACAAGCCTATTGGCGAGATATGAAATTATCATAACGTGGAACCGTAACATGGGTACAAGCCAATTGGCGAGAAAATTCAGCATACATTATTTGTGTAAATATACAGGCGAACCAAAAGACCTTTTAATTTTTCTATTACGGGCAAAGCCGTGCGGGTACCATTAGTTATTTATAAAGCAGAGCATAAACTGTCTTAATTATTTTCGTTTTGTACGTATGTTCGATTTTATGCTTTAACATCGTGGATTAAAAGAAACGCAATGCTTCACAGCATTCAGATTTTGACAGACATTTTACTGTTTGCAGAAGACTAGAGGCGAATCAAAGTTACTATAACAGAAAGTTGAAAAATGAAAAACAAAAAAACCCAAACTATTTTACAATACCAATGTACAGTGATTTGGCTTAATTTCTAAAGATTTCTACTTAAAGAGCTATTTGCATACATATAAAATATTTTGCATGCTTACAATAGCCAGAATCGTTAAAAAGAAAACCGTAAATGGCTTGTGCTATAAATCTTTCTTGGCTTGAAGCCAACCACAATACCTTTGTGTATTTAATATTTAAATTTTAAAGCTGGTGTAAGGGAAAGAGCATAAACATTCTTACTTTGCCGTAACAGAAAGTAATTGAAATTCAGTGAAGTGTAAATGTTAAGTGAAATATGAATAATATTCTCTTCTTACGTATTTGGGCGGAATGTTTAGATAAGTATTTTTTCCACTTTCTTGTTTTACTCTCTTTATTGGTATTTAAATAAGAAAATTGATCTTTTCAATCGACAAGGAACAATGGTTTTAGTGTCTTTTGCCTAAGCGACAGGCATTTTGGCCTTTGTATTGCGCATTTGTTTTTGGACGGCGCAATTCGTTTCTAAATGACGTAGTAATGACGCAGTTTATGAATGCATCTTGAAAAGAAATAGATTTTTTTAAAAATGACCGAACATCTCTTATGTGACTACTATATCTATCTTTAGCTGTTCTGCCGTGGACAGGTAAACGGCAGTATCTGCAGAAATGAGTTTTCGAGATAGTTGAAGAAACGTGTTTCAGATTCCATACTAGACGGCGCAATTTGTTTCTAAGTGACGTAATAATGGACCCAGAAAATACTTTAATTTTCCCAACAGTTATTTTTTAATTAATTTCTTAAAGTGTCCGAATTTGAAAACAAGGCGTGGTCTTTATGACGTCACAAATGATGCAATTTTGCGCATCTTTCTACCACGTTTCCACGTTATGATAATCAAGAAGCGAATTTAAATTGTGCTCTACGCTTGCAATCAACCATATCGTTGCCAATACACGTGAGTAAAGATGCGAATTAAATATTTTTCTCCGTGAAAATAGCAACACTGAATGGCTTTTCATCATTTGAGATGTAACACGACAGAAACGTAAACTGGTAATAACGCTTATTATATTTTTATTACTTACGGAAGCTAATATTCTCTTAAAGCTGGGGAGAAAATATGGTAAAGTATTTTTGTTTGACTCATTTATCGCGTCGGTTATTTTTTTTCACGCTAGTAAATAGAGAAGCTGTATAAAATCTTCATTAAAATTATTACTCAAAAGTAAAATAAAAAAAGAATGAATTTGAATTCCAGGTGCATCAGGACGTCACCCAAGGTAAACGTAACATAACTTTTGAACTTCTTAATCATTTTGTCTTTCCAGGAAGCGAGGGACGAGTACACACCTAAACACGCTGTTTTAGATACATATAGGTTATTTTTTACACGTAAAATTTTTAATATGGCACCCTCTTTAGTAATACACATGTATAGATAGATCTCTTTGAACAAGACTTCATTGATTCCTCGGTTAAACTTTTAGTATAAGAGTAGTCTCATATTTTATCTTTCTCACCTTTAAGGGGTCTAAGGACCCTTAACCTTTAAAATGTTCAACTTTTTGAACAAAAATATATGTAATGTCTAATTTAATTTCAAACAATTTGATTCCTTCTTTATTACCATACGCAGAAAACTTTCCAAGTTAACGAAAAAATGCGTATACTTTCCCCATAGAGATTTATAATAACAGCAGCTGTTTAAGCTTCTTTTTCTCAGGTTGCGTTTTCTTAGGTTTCTCGTTATGTGTGCATGATATTTAAAAAGTTTCTTATATGTTTCCATAAAACTTTTTGTGCATGTTTGTCTGGTTTATATTTATTATCTGAACCAAAGTTTATTTATTTTAAAAAAATGAAATTTTATACGTTAATATCAAAAATTTCCAAAATTTTGGGTGAAAATATTTTTTTTTTTAAATATTAACTTTCATTTTTAGTTAAAATTTAGGTTCAGATCGAATAACTCGATCAGAATATAAATTAGACAAACATGCATGATAAAATTAACGGAAATACATAAAAAACTTTTTAAAATATCATGCACGCAAAACGAGAAACTGGCACCTAAGAAAAAGAGGCTTAAACAGCTGCTGTAAACATAAATCTCTAAGGAGAAAGTTTACGTACAGTGGCTCCCAAAAGTGTTCGTACACCTTGAAATTTTGTAGTAAAACCAAAATAACGCAAAACTGAATTCGAATATGAAGTCCAATTTTTTTTCACACTATTCCTATGCCATTCTGAATAAAACCCTGTAGTTTTTTTGAAAATATTGCCAGATTTTATATTTAAAATTTGTCAAAAAACGAAGAGACAGAGAAAGGATACGTCACAAAAGTCATCGTACACTGAAATATTTTCGAATAAATTCATAATTAAAGTTATCATATGTGGTTTCTTTTATTATTTTTGCATTGTAAGGATACTATAAAGTCATTTGCCTTTAATTGTTTGTGTATTTATTCCCTAATATTCTTTTTATTATTTTAAAATGGCAGATATACGTAGTAAACAACAAACACGATTCAAAATTTGATTTTTTTCCCTCACAGAAGCCGTAAATTGGTTTGAAATGTCTCTGAATTAGTTAATTTATACCATTCTATAGTGAAGTGGTTGAAAAAATGCTTTTAAGACAAGAATCGGATCGAAAACAAGGCATGAAAAGCTCAACTGGCTAAGTCAACAAAGCGTGAACGGAGGTTTACAGTTAAAAAAAACATGAAAAATACACATTTCAGAACTGAAAAAGTTTCTGCAGAATTGAATGAAACATTTTACATTTAATTTTTACCTAAAATTGTTCGCTAAGGTTTCTGATTAGCTGGATTAAATGGGACCTCTACCCGCAGAAATTTTCTTGTTCGTGTGAAAAACAGTAAGCTTACGCTTTCCGTCGTAAAATCAATGATAAATAAGCTCAAAACGTTTTGGAACAACTTCTAAATAATAGACGACAATAAATTTAACAATTTGGGTTAAATTGTTGTGTAATTGTAAATGGAAGAAAAAAATGAGGAATTTAATCTTAAGAACTTAGTTGGATCAGTTAATCAGGACGGTGAAGGTGTTTTTGTGTGAGGGTGCATCTCAGCATCAGGACTTGGAAATTTGGAATTTTTTGGTGAAATAATGAATTATGCTGTTCATTTAAATATTTTTAAAAACAATTTTAGACTATTAGCCCAAAATTTGGTAATCGGAAACAACTTTGTTTTTTTATCAAGATTACGATAAGAAGCACACGTTCGCGTTTGGCGCCTCAAAATTTGTCCTTAAGCTTAGGAATATCTCCTCAATCGCTAGATTTAAACTTAATGGAACATATTTGGAGATATCTGGTGGCCAAATTACGAAAATACACCATTGAAACGAAAAGCGAGCTAGAAACAGTAAGACTCGTAGTGCGGCTGAATACTTA
Source organism: Uloborus diversus (assembly GCF_026930045.1). Lineage (NCBI taxonomy): Eukaryota > Metazoa > Arthropoda > Arachnida > Araneae > Uloboridae > Uloborus > Uloborus diversus. Next base: position 29,019,214 of record NC_072732.1, read on the forward strand.
CTCAGAAATTACTCAAAGAAAATAAAGAAAAAACAATGAAATCTAATCCTAGACGTTTAAAAGCCGTTGTTGTTACTGCATGATATTCTACTAAATAATAACTTAGTAAAAAGTTAGATTATTTACAAATTTTTCGACATTTTTTCAAAGTGTACGAAGACTTTTGTGAGATAAAATTTCCAGCACTTTTTGGTTTTTGATTTTTAAAAAATTAAGTTTTAATATTTTATTAAAATTTTTCATGTAGTTTTGTTTAAAATAGATCATAGATCTTATAATAAAATATGTGTTCCGAAATATTAATTCTAACCAATGGATAAGAGCTTATTTCATTGAAAGTCGTAGGTGTACGAACATTTTTGGGAGCCACTGTATTTTCACGATAACTTGAAATTTTTTTTGCGTATTGTAATAAATAGGGTATCAAATTGTTCAGAATTAAATTATGCATAACATATATTTTTTTCAGAAAATCGAAACTTTGAAGGTTAAAAGTCCTTAGACCCCTTAAATAACAATAAATTGTACATTGGTAAAGTGTTCAATGTAAGTGAATGAATATTTAATCAGTTTAAATTTCTGAGTATTCTTCGAATTTTCTTTATTCAACTTTTGAAGTAGTATTAACCGTTTCATCGTTCCAAAAATAAATAAACCACAATTATTCAACTGCAATCAAGTAGTCTCTATAAAAGAATTTGAAACAAAATAATGCTGATATTATGAATCGTTATTTTTCATTAACCCTAACCACCTTACCAGCTTCCTTTTAAAGTTCATAATATCTTCTTTCAACGGCTAATAATTGATTTTTTTCTTATCATATGCATGTTCTTTTATTAACGTAATCATAATATTTTGCTTCATATAATGTTTACAATGAAAGTTATTATTGAATTGTTTGTAACTTTTAAAGGAATTCTGTAACAAAGGTGAAAATAATCCATTAAGTTGAGAACAAAGTATTTTAATGAGACAAAATCATTCTTTTCGTTGTTTTTATTCTTCCAGTTACGAGCAAGATAATAGCAGTGATTAAACTAAACTTTGTTAATCTTGTAGAATGATGCTTTAGAATAGCTTTTTTAAACGGCAAATAAGCACTGACTTTGTTCATTAGCTTTAAATGAATGAATTAAGCGAATATATTACTTTCTGTAGTAATTTTAAATGATTTGTTTTGTTAAGGTGTTTTTGAATTATACATTTGTGCCTGTCTGACGCTCATAATTTATTGGTCATTGACATCTACCCTTATAGTTTCTTTCTTTTTGTTTTGATTTGTTAAAGTATTTTTTTGTTCTGAAATTGGAAGTTTGAAATAATTTGAGTTATATATTTTCAAGGATATAGCATCTTATTTAAGTGTTAATGAAAAAAACCGGCACAAATGAAAAAAAAAAAAAGATAAATTTGCTACCCCTAAAATGTTGATGCCGTGATTCTCAAATTTCGCCTTAAATACTTTTAAAAGTTTAATAAACAAATACACTTTTTGAAATGTTGTAACGAGCCAAACAAGAAACGAGCTGATGTGTGCATCAGATGACTTCCTTTTACTCCAATTTTAATGTCATTTTCCCATTATTGGCAATTTTAATGTGATTCAATAATTTACTCTCTAAATATCACCACCAGTGGCCAAATTGAAACAAGATTGAAAAAAAAAAAAAAAAAAATCGCCAAATTTATCGCCAACTTGGCGACCAAAAGATTGGCGATATATCGCCAAGTCTCCGCTAAATTATAACACCACTTGAGTATACATCGAAATTAACAATGATTTCCCCACAAAAAGGGGCAAAAGACCCCTTTAACAACACCCGAATGCAATCAAAAGGGAAGGTACACAACTAGACCCCACTGTTAGTCTACGTACCAAATTTCAACTTTCTAGGACATACCGTTCTTGAGTTATGCAACATACATACGCTCATACGCACATACGTACATCCGCACATACATACGTACATACGGACGTCACGAGAAAAGTCGTTGTAATTAACTCGGGGAATGTCAAAATGGATATTTCGGGTTGTTTATACGTTCTTATGCACTTATCCGCGTGTGGTCGGGTTGAAAAAAAAAAAAAAAAAAACTCAACCTTAATTCGGGGGTGAGCAAAATGGAAATTAAGGCCGAATTTTGAGTGAATTTTTTTCTTCGAATACAATACTTCCTTTTTTGCAAAAGGAAGTAAAAAATGATGAATTCTCCTGTGCATTGAAAATAAGTTAGGTTACTTAAGAATTATTTTTATCATTGAGCTTTTTTTTCACACTTAAGAAAATGTATGTAACTCCTGTGCATGTGTTTTCAGTATGTACGCTTCTTCTCAAATCGGTTATCCGAGTTAAATTCACTTTAGTTTTTAAGATATTTGACCTCGTTACAGAATATTTATTTCTGCTTGAAATGTATGTTTCGCTTTCTTTTCTTTTTTTTTTTTTTTGAAAAAAGTAAGTTGATTTTTGTATTCAAGGATTTTAAACGAAAAAGAAAAGGGGACGGTCCGATGTTAATTATTCTGATTGGATTCTAAGCAACTACTATCTGCCATTCCAATTGGAAAATTGAAATGTCCTGAAAATTTGACGTCGCACACGAGAAAACCGAAGAAAACTGCACCTGAGAAAAAGACGCTTAAACAGCTGCTGTTAACATAAATCTCTATGGGGACAAGTTACGCATTTTTACGATAACTCGAAAATTTTTTGTGTATGGTAATAAATAAGGTATCAAATTGTTCAGAATTAAAATATGCATAACATATATTTCTTCCGGAAAGTCGAAAATTTTGAAGGTTAAGGAAACTTAGACCACTTAACCCGTCATATTTTGACGGGTGATTTTCTATTTTTGTAATAAAAGCTTTTTTTTAGTATGATATCCTTACGCTAAATAAAATAAAAAACATAAATAGCAAGTAAGTTATATGTATTTCTGCAAAGAATGTTCTAGTTCCATGAAAGCCAGGAAAAAGTAAAAAGCTCCCCTGGAGCATGAAAAATTCCTCCAAGCATGTGCTATGAAATATTTAATAATCGTCGGTCAAAATGCTCAGTCCACCATTTGCCGGCAACTGACCGACCATCTTGGTGATATTAGTGACAAACTTCGCATGGAGGCACTCCCTAATCCCTGAGGGCGATTACAAGATACTTGGGGGGATCAGCGCCCCGACGCTCTTTAATCGCTTTCATATTAAACGGACGAGTGGGACTCATACGCCTTAGATGCCCAAGGTGCAGTTTTGTCTGAGCTGGCTAAAATCCTGGAACAAATTTATGAACAGTCTTGTGTGAAAGATTGAAATGTTACTCTTCTACGAGTGGAAATCCGCACCTTTGGCGTCGAATAAATGTAGTTAATTTAATGTAGGCAAAACCAGCTGTAGGAAGAAAGTTAGCTATAAAGGATAAAAGTCTTACGTGTAGGGGCAATTGAACGAAGGACATGAATGCTTTAGCCCCAGTTACAGGTAGATTTTCTCTTTCGGTAATAAATTTAGTTAATTTAACGTAGAAAAAACCAGCTGCAAGAGAAAGAGTTAGCTATAAAGGATAAAATCTTATGCGTAGGGGCAATTGAATGAAAGACATGAATACTATAACCTCAGTTAAAAGTACATTTTCTCTTTCAGTAATAAATGTAGTTAATTTAATGTAAACAAATCCAGCTGTAGGAGGAAAGTTAGCAATAAAGGATTAAAATCTTACACGTAGGAGCAATTGAATGAACAACATGAATACTATAATCTCAGTTAAAAGTAAATTTTCTCTTTCAGTAATAAATGTAGTTAATTTAATGTACACAAAACCAGCTGCAAGAGAAAGAGTTAGCTATAAAGGATAAAATCTTATGCGTAGGAATAATTGAATGAAAGACATGAATACCATAACCTCAGTTAAAAGTAGATTTTCTCTTTCAGTAATAAATGTAGTTAATTTAATGCAGACAAATCCAGCTGTAGGAGAAAAGTTAGCTATAAAGGATAAAATCTTATGCGTAGGGATAATTGAATGAAAGACATGAATACCATAACCTCAGTTAAAAGTAGATTTTCTCTTTCAATAATTAATGTAGTTAATTTAATGCAGACAAAACCAGCTGTAGGAGGAAAGTTAGCAATAAAGGATAAAATCTCATTCGTAGGAGCAATTGAATGAAAGACATGAATACCATAACCTCAGTTAAAAGTAGATTTTCTCTTTCAGTAATAAATGTAGCTAATTTAATGTACACAAAACCAGCTGCAAGAGAAAGAGTTAGCTATAAAGGATAAAATCTCATTCGTAGGGGCAGTTGAATGAAAGATATGAATACTATAACCCCAGTTAAAAGTAGATTTTCTCTTTCAGTAATAAATGTAGTTAATTTAATGTAAACAAATCCAGCTGTAGGAGGAAAGTTAGCAATAAAGGATAAAATCTCATTCGTAGGAGCAATTGAATGAAAGACATGAATACTATAACCCCAGTTAAAAGTAGATTTTCTCTTTCAGTAATAAATGTAGTTAATTTAATGTACACAAAACCAGCTGCTAGAGAAAGAGTTAGCTATAAAGGATAAAATCTCATTCGTAGGGGCAGTTGAATGAAAGATATGAATACTATAACCCCAGTTAAAAGTAGATTTTCTCTTTCAGTAATAAATGTAGTTAATTTAATGTAAACAAATCCAGCTGTAGGAGGAAAGTTAGCAATAAAGGATAAAATCTCATTCGTAGGAGCAATTGAATGAAAGACATGAATACTATAACCCCAGTTAAAAGTAGATTTTCTCTTTCAGTAATAAATGTAGTTAATTTAATGTAGACAAAACCAGCTGTAGGAGAAAAGTTAGCTATAAAGGATAAAATCTTATGCGTAGGGGCAATTGAATGAAAGACATGAATACTATAACCTCAGTTAAAAGTACATTTTCTCTTTCAGTAATAAATGTAGTTAATTTAATGTAAACAAATCCAGCTGTAGGAGGAAAGTTAGCAATAAAGGATTAAAATCTTACACGTAGGAGCAATTGAATGAACAACATGAATACTATAATCTCAGTTAAAAGTAAATTTTCTCTTTCAGTAATAAATGTAGTTAATTTAATGTACACAAAACCAGCTGCAAGAGAAAGAGTTAGCTATAAAGGATAAAATCTTATGCGTAGGGATAATTGAATGAAAGACATGAATACCATAACCTCAGTTAAAAGTAGATTTTCTCTTTCAGTAATAAATGTAGTTAATTTAATGCAGACAAATCCATCTGTAGGAGAAAAGTTAGCTATAAAGGATAAAATCTTATGCGTAGGGATAATTGAATGAAAGACATGAATACCATAACCTCAGTTAAAAGTAGATTTTCTCTTTCAATAATTAATGTAGTTAATTTAATGCAGACAAAACCAGCTGTAGGAGAAAAGTTAACTATAAAGGATAAAATCTTACGCGTAGGGGCAATTGAATGAAGAACATGAATACTATAACCTCAGTTAAAAGTAGATTTTCTCTTTCAGTAATAAATGTAGTTCATTTAATGTAAACAAATCCAGCTGTAGGAGGAAAGTTAGCAATAAAGGATTAAAATCTTGCGCGTAGGGACAATTGAATGAAGAACATGAATACTATAACCACAGTTAAAACTAGATTTTCTCTTTCAGTAATAAATGTAATTAATTTAATGTACACAAAACCAGCTGCAAGAGAAAAAGTTATCTATAAAGGATAAAATCTCATTCGTAGGGGCAATTGAATGAAAGACATGAATACTATAACCCCAGTTAAAAGTAGATTTTCTCTTTCAGTAATAAATGTAGTTAATTTAATGTAGACAAAACCAGCTGTAGGAGGAAAGTTAGCAATAAAGGATTAAAATCTTATGCATAGGGACAATTGAATGAAAGACATGAATACCATAACCTCAGTTAAAAGTAGATGTTCTCTTTCAGTAATAAATGTAGTTAATTTAATGTAAACAAATCCAGCTGTAGGAGGAAAGTTAGCTATAAAGGATAAAATCTCATTCGTAGGGGCAATTGAATGAAAGACATGAATACCATAACCTCAGTTAGAAGTAGATTTTCTCTTTCAGTAGTAAATGTAGTTAATTTAATGTAAACAAATCCAGCTGTAGGAGGAAAGTTAGCAATAAAGGATAAAAATCTTACGCGTAGGGGCACTTGAATGAAGGACATGAATACTATAACCACAGTTAAAAGTAGATTTTCTCTCTTAGTAACAGCAAACAAACACAACAGCATTAAATTGCAACTGAAATTGCTAATACACATATTATATATATATATTTCACTTTATTGTTCCTATATTGTTCTTTGCTCTGTGTATTGTGTTTATTTTTGCTATTTTGTTCTTTGTAACCTTTTCTTGCTGCCAGTCATTGGGGAAAAAAATATTATATGTCTTATTTAGTGGAGATATTTCATTCACATTATTATCATTTCATTTTTCCGTAGTGGAACTGCTTACATGTATTTATATGTATAGATATCCTATGCATTTGGATAATCTTCAACTACAAGAATACAGAGCTAAAGTTACAGATTTCAATTTCATAATGAGTAAGTATAATATGAGTATAAGATGGCAAAGTTTGTCATTAAAGCAAAAAGTTGTTATATGTACAGTGAATTGCGGTTGGTAATTTTAGTTTTAAAGTTGATTTAGTACATTGTTAAAAATGAAAGTTTTAAAAACATTTTTAAGTGAGCAATAAGCAGGCAGGAACAGTAGATTAGTTCATTGAAGTAAGGTTTCTTAAAAACAGTCTAGCCTTTCAATGCCTTTCTAATAGTATAAAATTATCTTTTGAAGGGATGTCTTGTAGAAAGCACACGTGCTACATACCAGATGTATAAGCTAAACCATTTTCTGCAAGAAAACGTACGCTGCTCAAAAGTTATTGCTTTTGTTACAAGAGGTTGTCAGGAACTGCTATTGCGTCATTTTAATTCCTTAGGATAACTTATATTTTAACATTTTACTTTGGGTTTTGTGTAAGATATTTGCAGATTAAATTATTTTCAACAACAAGTTTTGCCCATTATGTTACTTAAACTTCAATCTCACAATTTGAGCATTCTGGGGAAGAAAAAATGTGAAAACAAAATTCATGCTATTAACTGACACGGACAAGCGCCATTTTGAAGCAAGTAATACGAGTAGTGCGTTGATGCATTGATTTTACAAATTAAACATAATTAAACTTCATATATTTAATTCTAGCTTTGCTTGATGTTAGTTTTAAACTTTATAGTTTTAAATCTTCTCAACAATACTTGCAGTTAAAATTAATAAACAGGAATGCAAGAGCTAAATCGAGAAAAATTTAACAAAGTTGCATTATTGCCCATTTTTGTTAGTCACAATTTTTTACACGCAGTTAAATAGTTGAAAAATATAATTTTGCGACAAAAATATGGTGTGTGTTTAAAAAAAAATATGTATAAACTCTTCTCTTAGTTCTAACTCAGAATTAGAGAAAATAAAACAGCACAAAATTTTCCAACGAATTCTCAAATAAAAAATGAAAAAGGAATTAGGTGATCAAATTAACATTTTTATCCGTAAAAGCAAGAATTATGTGCGTGCACTCCAAAGTTGGAGTGCTACCCACTGTATCACGTAGTGATAGATTTTCTGCACAAAAGAGTTTTTGTTTTAATTCCCTATTCCCGCATTAGTTTTCTATCGGCTTTATGTTATTTCTTTGATTTGGTGCTTAGCACAACTATACCAAAAGGTTTATAATTTTGCATTTTACCATTGAATGGGTCTTTTTATGAAAAAAAAATGTTATACTATGTTTTATTTCAATGCCATTAAAAATAAATAAGAGATTAAGGATTAAGATGATTATATCCCTGCGTATAATTTCCAACGCCTCTTATTTTCTAAAATGAACCTAATCTTTTTACACGAGTTGTTGAAGCATTGAAATAAATTTGTCAAAAGAGGCATATTTTACAATAGAATAAAATTTGATAACATTATTGAACTTTATGAACTTAAATTTTGAAAGGGTTTATCTACTACCTAAAGTTTTCAACTCTTAGTGCTAACCACCACTAGGACAACATCTGTAAGAATCTTTACGTTTTTTGCGGAAAATTCTGATTGAAAGCATATTTAAATCTAGAATAAATTTAGTAGCAATGAAAAAACTCAGATATTGAAATTGGGAATATTGATTCGCTGTTCGGACTTGCCCTTTGTCGTTAACAACTTAGCAAGTTTGTAAAAATTCTGAAATACTTCTGAAACGCCTTTTGGCAGCTAGAAACGTATTTCGTATTAGAACAAAAATTGCTTGCATCAAAAAATGAGAGATCAAAGGTTTATAACAGCATTCCAATAAGTTGATTCGTGATAAACAAAGTTGGAATAGAAAGAAGACAATACCGATAAGTGTATTGGTAGATTCTTTTCGGGTAGCACAGGGGAAGGAAGAAAAGGAAATCGATGCTTCGAAGAGACAAATTCGGTGATTCAGTACGATCTATTTGTTTTCCTGACGAAAAATCTCGGATGAAAAATGTTAAAGCATCTCGAAAAATGCTAGAAGTCTGAATTGATTGTGCAATGGATCTGAAAATCAGCAAAGGAATTTGGAAATAGTTGGTAATTTTCCAATCGTTTTTCATGCATTTGTAAGTAGAGCTCTGCCGACTGCTGTGTGTTAAATGTGCTAGTAATTTTTATTGGTCATACCCGTTTGTTAGTAAGTTAGCAAAATAAATATTCTCCATACAGTTACAACTATTAGGGAGAGATTGCTATCCCCGTTTCCAGTTTATTGTTGTTAGGCACAAAAGCTCTAAATAACCAAAAGAACTGAATTATTTAGCATGAATAAACAATGATTCGGTTTATACCATAGACTAATAATAAGAATAGACCGAGCTATGGCAACCCTTTGCTGCTCATGAACCAAACCATGTGACTAGTTGATATCTTAGCAACAGCGGGCGTTGATCGTAGCAGACGATCAACTACCGCGAGAAATAAAATAAATAGAATTGATGGAACGCGGAATATTTATGGAGTCCGATTTGTAAATTTGTTATTCGAAGTGGCAAATATTTTGTTAATATAGTGAGTTTTTCGTTTAGATAGTATTGTGCATTTTATTTAGTCAATTTCAATAACTCTCTAAGCAATTAAAGATGCAAGCGCCCAAATAGAATCGGCAAACGGTAAGATTTTTATCTACAATTTCAATTTAATATTCCGATTAGTACATTTTTGCGTTAACGCAAAACGTTTCCTCCATTACGTTCACGCCAACGCTGACGTAGCAGTTCCAAATGAAATAAAAGTTACTGAAAACTGTGATAAAAAACTAATTACTAATGTCAAAATAATTCATAACTAAAAGAAAAACAATTCAATCTCTGCACCTGGAAAAAAATTATAATGAAAACACATTACTTAAAATACATGTCGAATGCCAAACAATAGATAATGTTGCCATCCTGCAACCATGCTGCCAAAGTTTTCGCCAAGCCTTCCACCAGTCACATGATGTATCCATGAACCAATTTTTTCATCAGCAAGTCTGGGAAAGCTCGGTCTACTCTTATTATTAGTCTATGGTTTATACAGAACTAGTTTAGGTTCTATATAAAAAAAGCCCCGGGTGTAATGCGTTAGACTGAAAAAAGAGCTTACTATGAAAAGTATGAGTAAGCTTAGAGCCTCCGTCATTGAAATCAATCATGCAAAAACAATCTATAATTTTTACGATTTAAGAGTATATGTTTTAGAGTCTGAAAATATGGCAGCGGAAGTAACGTCATAAATAGGAGAGCATTTGAACACGGCTTAGACATACATTGAGAAATTTGAAGCCATGACTAGCGTAAAACGTACATCAGCACATGGAATCACGTATTCTATTCCTTTGACATTTTTTTTAAAGAATAGTTGTTAGTAATAGCGACTAATCAACTGAAAGGCGTATTGGTAAGTTTTCAAATCTGCAAAACATATTAATAGATCTTGAAAAAAAAAAAAAAAAAACCTAACGCACAGTAGAAGTTAACTGTAAATATACAGGCAAATCAAATTACTTTTAAATTTTCTACTACGGGCAAAGATGTGCAGGTACCGCTAGTTCAAAATAAAATTATTATAAATCGCTGCCTGTTTCGCCAAAAAAAAAACTTAACATTAAGTCGTAAAGAACAGTCGAAAAGAACATTTTCCATTATCTAAGTCATTTCATTAATTAAAAATCATCAATGCTAAACATATTTCAATTTTTTTTCACACTTTAGCAAAAATGGAAAAAGATAAAATTAGCTATATTTTCGCGTTCATTATCACGCACAGATGATGACAAAATTACAACTTGAAACAAACTTTCAAAGACTTAAAAATACTTGTAACTTCTTAAAGTGGCGCTTCAAATTTTGGAACCGAGAGCAAAACTCTGCTTGGGGTATTTATAACGGACTTCTTAACGGTACCAAATTCGAAACAATGCGGATTTTCTTTCGTGTAGAAAGAGAAATTCCTAAAAATATGTTTTAAATAATTATTTTCCTTAACTGCTCCGTAATTTATCTAGACTTTAAATGGATTCTTAGTAAAATATAGATTTTTAAAATTCTTGATTTGGTACTCAATTCCCATCATTCTTGACTAGATGCAGTTCAATCCGTTAAATATCAAAGTGTAAATCATTTTATACCTTAAAGAAATTCTTAAAAAAAGAAAAAAGAATAGATTATTCCACGAAGTTCGAAGAATGTTCATCTTGTGCAGCTTTTTAAGGGCTTCAATGTGGTACAAGGATCAAAAACGTATAACATGTTTCCAATTCTCAAACTAATGATTTTTCGTAAAATTTGAATAAAAACAGTGGATAATTAAAGAAAAAGTAAAAATAAGGTAAAATAAAACTGAAATAAGTAAGCTAAAAATCGAAAGAAGAAAATAATGAAACGCATAAAGCATTTCTTAATTAGTCTTAATTAGTTAAAACACTAATTCACAATATTTTTAAAAACTTCTGGGTAAGGAAATATCCATTATTCTTACCCAGTACTTTTCGTTTCATTAGTTTCAATTTAATCCACGGATCTATTATTTCTGACAGAAATGCATTTCAGTCAGTTTAACATTGTTTATTCTACGTTATGTCGAAACAGTTTCAAAATAAATGTTACATACTAAATATGAACATGATGCATTTTATTAAATTAAGCTTATTTATCTACGTCTTTCATCCTATGTATTAAATACGTTTGTTTATAAATGTTAGTAAAGAATTTCTTGCTAATCGTTTTTGTAATTTCAACGGCTTTGTTTTTTGTTTTTTTTTGTTTTTCAACTTTGAAATAACTGTGAAATTTTTCTAGTCATGTATTCGAATAATTATAATTCATGATTATTAAAGTTTTGTATTTCTAAATCGTGATGAGTTTGGTTTATTTATTTATTTGAACATTTGCTAAATTTAATGTGTAGTGCTTTCTTTGTATATAAGTTGAAGAAACTGCTCACACATTAGTCGAAAGAATGTACTGATACACATTAGAAGTTCTCCATTTAAAAGACCCTTTATTTGCAGTAGGGTACGACCCCAGTAATTGGCACTTTAAGAGTTTGTCCTTAAACTGTCCTCTGTTTTCATTACTTAGAAAAAAAATATTAACTTGAAAATATTTTTTTATTAAAGAATGTACATCTGTGCATCTATTTGGTTCACTAAAATTAAAATTATTTGATTTGATATTTTTATAAAAATTTATGTATGAAAAGTTACCAAAATCACCAGTAATTGGCACGATACCCCAGTGTATGACACCTTGTGATCCAGTAATTGGCACATGTTGATAAAACTGGAAAATCATTTTATTTTTCACTTTTGGATTACATACAAGTTTTATCATCATAAGAAACATAATTAATGTTAATTTAAAGTAGGTATTTTTGCATAAATTAACGTAAATCACACATCTTGATGTTGAAAAAGTATTTTAGAGAATTAAAAATAAATTTTGGTGTGTTTCATAGAAAAATATTATTGAGATTATTTCTGTTTCATTAGTCGGTATGCAGTTTCGATATTACGAATTATAGTTATTTCCACAGGAAAAGGAACATTGACCCGATGATTCTAAGGAACCATAAAAAATGAACTGATTCTCCACAGTCGCAATATCGGACTGATGGCCAAACATAAATTTGTTTTTTATTTTTTATTTCTTTTTGTTTCTCTTAAAAATTTATCACTGTATCGTGTATGATTCAAATCAATAGTAGAACCCATATAATATGGTTGTTGCGAAATTATCATTGACATATTGCACAACACATAAGTGTTTATTGGCACATGTGCCAATTACTGGAGAGTAGCAAAATTGAAGCACCACTAAATTGCATCCATCATTATTTTAAAAATCTAAAAAGGGACAAAAATATAGTTCTACCCACTCAAAGTAACACCTTTCAACTTAACAAAACTTTTGACAACAAAAATTTTAAATATATTTTAAGCCAGATTTTAATGGATTGATGCGCATGCTTTTCTTAAGCCGTAGAAGAAACTTTTGCAACAAAAATGTCTGATTTGACACAAGCCACAATTGTTTGTCTTTCCTATGCACTGCTACCATTCAGTAACATGAATTAAAGTTATAATCATTAAAGTAAATGCACATTCAGTAGCTATATAGTCTTCTACTTTTAAAAGATTGGATACGAATCTCCTTTTGGGACATTTTTGTAGGAAGTGCCAACCACTGGTGACCTGCCAATTACTGGGGGTGTTACCCTACATGTTTATTTAGACTTTAATGTAACTTTCGGTACTTAAAAATAGAAATCACTTCAAATATTTGAATATTAAACACCAATAAATAACTAGTGCATGAAAATCGTCACGAACTATATTTTATATTTTATACTTCCTTGTACAAGGGGGTGGGGGTATTGTGGTAAGGAAAAAAATCCCCTTTAGATTTGAACTTAAATTTGTGCTTTAGTCATCTCTGGATAATTTTTCACTTAGGTTTAACGTTATCCAAATTATGGGCTGTCAAAAATCGAGTTTTGTTAAAATAGCTGTTCGTGCGTCTGTAGTACATCAATTACATAGCACAGCGTTTATTGTTGCGAAGACTCACTAACTATGACTGCCGAACAGAAATGCTTTAACAAATTAACAAATGACTCATATTAGGCTCAAATTATTTTCATGCAACTAAATTACTCTTTTACTTATAAGGAATTGATTTTAACGGAAAGAAAACATTTAATGTCCTAAATGTACATAAATGTTCTCAAGAAACTGTTAATGAAATATTCAAGGTGTTTTCCGATCAACTTAATTCCCAAGTTCTACTGATTTGAACAGCTGTTTTGCCTTTTGATAGTCGAACCTGTCTATCTTGAATTTAACGGAAAAGAAGAAAAAATCGAGATATGGAGGTTTCGAGATACAGAGGTTTTGAAAAAAGTTTTTAAAATAAGTAATTGAAGCAATGACTCAAAAGTAAAACTTTGGAAGCAATTTTACTAATCAACAATGTCCCCTTCCTCTCAGTTTCCGAATGGATATAATTGCTGGAAAACTTGCTTTTTGTACATAAATTTGAATTCTGGAGGATTATGTGACTGCTAATATTAAGAAAAATGCTTTTTGTCTCCAAATTCCAGTTAATAAAGATCGTTGGGGATCGAATTCAAGAAAGACACTATAGTCGAAATTCGAGATATACAGGTTTACAGAAAATTACATTCGAGACAAACATGGGTTTAAGCATTGAATTAATACTTAATGTGCAGGGAAAATGAAAAATTTCGACATAGAAAGGTTTTCGAGATAGGCAGGTTCGAAATAAACAGGTTCGGCTGTATGTTCTTTTTCTGGGGCATTTGATAGTGCTTCATTTTAGAATTTATTTACAAAGATTCTGAAAAAAATTGGTTTTGAACATCAATCTAAGTTTTATTTGAAAACACTCCCATATTTTCATTTTCAGAGAGGACAAAGTTATGAAAGGTACACCCAGGTATTTCTTTTACTAATCAATAACATGAAAGTAAGTAGAATCATAAAAGCAGGACGCCACAATTTGATGAGACCTAATTGTGCAATGCAGCAGGTCAGAACAAAACTAGAACTTGCAGGTCAAATAGACCACATCTCATTCAGTAAAAGTTCATTGATGAATAAGAAATATTTGTATTGATCATTAATATGCTATTAATATGAGAGGAAAAGTAATGGAATTTGAGCTAATTACTTCAGTGCTTTGTGTTCTATGAAGGAGATGATACGTATAAGATTTCGATTTAAAGGCCATCATTCAAACGTCATGCAAAAATTAATATTAGTTTCGAAATATCGGTATTTTAAGGGAAAATAGACAAGTCACTAGATGAAAAGAAAATAATTAGTAGAGATGTTTTTATCAGTGCTCACAGTCACCAATTTTTGTTTCAGTTTCATTTAGTACTTGCCTGCCATCTTTTAAAATCAGGCTACTGTAGATCACATTCATAAGATTTTGCATACTTCATAAAAATTAAAGTAAAATAAATAAATGAATAGAAAGAAATATAAATGAATAAATAAATCCGCAGCATAGAATGCACGAATGAATTTGAAGAGTTGGGTAGGTGCGGTCTATGGGGTTTGGTCGCTTTTGAAATGAGTAAATTTTTTTCAAAATGGTAAATGTCATTTTTTCAAATTATTTTCCGACATGTATAATGTAATAGAACTCGAATCTGAGTACATATAATTATATTTATATGTAATATATATCCTATTTCTTGTACACTAAAAGAAAAATACACATTAAAAGCATGTTTCCCCCTTTTTTTTCTTAAAAAAAATATTTAAATTCATGTTATGACAAAATACGCTTAACAGGGCATTCCCCGGACGGAAGCAGCTTCAAAACCAAAGCATGATCTGAGTCTTTCTGTTAAAAGAGGTTCGGGGTAAAACCCAAAAATACTAGTTTGAAAGAGGATTTTGAAGTAAATCCACCTTAAAGTGCGGAATCTACATTGACTTTCAGTTTCCCCGTAGGCGCTAATGTTAAAGGATTTGAACTGTTCAAAATTGAACGGAAAATTGTTCAAATCAAAAAGTGAAATACAGGAATGAGGTGTCTTCGCCGAGATATTTCGGTCAAAAGGAAAATTCATGAAATACACCGCCAGCTCAGTCAATTCCAGTCGAGGACTGCAGTTTCGTGCTTATTAGCACTCATCAGCCCGGCATAGGACTAACCGAGCTGGAGGTGGAAAACCTCTTAAGGAAGCCAAGAGTGCTAAACAAACTGGTAGCTAACATAGAATTAGCACTGACCAGACGAGTGACCGAAACAATGGTTCGGTTCACCTCGAATATTGCAGGCAAGGCAGGTATATTCAGTAAGTGTAGCTTACTGAAAAAAAAGAAAATTGTTTGAATTGAACTCAAAAAGTTTTACGGGGGAGGGGGAGGAGGGGGGACAGACAGACCAACAGACATTTTCCCCCATCTAAATAAATAACCTACTTTCCAATATTTAATTTTTCGATATAGATTTAATTATTATTTTTATTTATTATTATGTTTTGTTTTTCGCGATATTTTCACGATGCATTAAGCCTTCGTTTATGCTTTTTTCTTCTTTCTCTGACTTTTACTGGGAAAGTAGGCTAAAAACTAATCTATCCCGTAAATAAGACAGCTATAATGTTGGATTTTACGTGTATTTTGAAGAAATGTTTACCGTAATTCATGAAGCATATTTATCAGTGAGTGGGCCATGGTGGCAAAAACATAATATTGAACGAGCCCTTAAGAAAAGGTACATCTTTATCTTTACTAATAATAAAGGTGAAAGTCTGTGTCTCTGGATCTCTGGATGTCTGTTACGCGCGTAGCGCCTAGACCGTTCGGCCGATGTTCATGAAATTTGGCACAAAATTATTTCGTAGCATATGGTGAGCACCTCGAAGCGATTTTTTAAAAATTCGGTTTTGTTCTTCTTTTATTCCAATTTTAAGAACATTTACCTAGCAAATTATCATAACGTGGACGAACAAATTACCATAACGTGGACGAGCAAACTACCATATGCGACCATGGGCGAACAAATTGGCGAGAAATTCATCATCCATTATTTGTGAATATACAGGCGATCCAAATGACCTTTGAATTTTATACTACGGGCAAAGCCGTGCGGGTACCACTAGTAAGTAATATTACCAAAGCAGTTTACATTTTTCAATATAATTTACAACATATATTTGTATGCAAAAAAAGTACTTTTAATGAAATACCAAATGAAAATAATAAAAAAGAGCGTTACTTTTACTTTTTTATTTAGTTTGATTATTACTGTATGTTTTAACAGCCATCACGACGTTTTTGTAATTCTTAACTATGCATTTTCAGAGAAATTGAATTTTTTTCCCCTTCTTTGGAACTAGGACCTTATTCGGAAAAATTATCTAAATTAACCATTACCATTACGAGTCGGAGATTGTAAAGAGCAAAAAAACAGTACATTTGAACACTTTTACTTGTTTTAATGGTGATTACGTCATACGGGGCAGCAATTTGTAGTACACCCTCACCCCCCCCCCCCCCTGAACGCTCCCAAAAAAAAAAAAAAGTTTATGCAAACATGAAGTTCATGTAATTGTCAGCAATAAATTTCAATTTTTGTGGTTAATCGAAAATTTACATTCAAATACAAGTAAAAATACTAACGCATTTTAGAAAATTACCCCCGCAATACTATAATCAGTTTTCTTTAAAATTAGATAAATTAAGCAATTGAAGATTCTTTTGGGGGAAAATTTATCAGAATTGCAAATTAGTTTTTCTTAAAAAATAAACCGTCACTATTTTGAGTTTCGCCCCCCCCCTCCCAGAAAGGTGTAACCTGGAGTGGAACTCTCCCTCCTTCCCCTCCCGTAGTGACGCTTCAGATTACATTATTTATGATATATCATCTAAATTTGTTTGTTCTCAGATATTTAATTAAATTAAAACAAAGCAAAACAAGTTTTATTGCGTTTTTTTATTGAAATATTTTTGAAAGCTTTGCTAGATATCATGCCTTGTTTTAATTGTAAAAGTAATTTTTAGCGTTGAAAATGTTTTTTTTTTTTAAATGAAACCCTTCTTACTCTACCGAATTATTCAAATTTATTACATTCCCCATCACGAGTCGGGGGCTGTTTTTCTCGAATATGAACAGATAAAACTCTGAATTTTGTTTCGAGACATTCTTTGTATTCGGGGGGATACATATTTTTTCCTTTTTTGGTTATTTTTCCGCAATCTGTCAGGAAATTCACATATTTTTTTTTTTTTTTTGTTCAAGCCTGATTGTTGAACACGAGTCACTTGACATATCTTTTATTTTCGAGGTAGACGGTACAAAGCCTTTTTCTATAGCGCAGCTAGTATTGAAATAAAAATGGTGGCAATTTTTGCATATAGGTACGCATAGTTTGATATTGATTAAAAATAGAAATGTTGTGAAATAGTATACCTATTCTCCCAAGCCAGCTCAAGTTTTATGTGGGATTTAGTTATCTATATAGTTACACATTTATTTACATCAATGTATGTAGGTTGTAATGTATGCATGTATCTATTTATGTATGAATAAATAACTTAATTAGCTGCGCACATTCAAAATATTCTAATAGCACAGAATACACTTGTAGCAATGCAGAAACGGCTTAAACTTAATCATCGATGCAAAGCTTTTCAATCTGAAAGTGTACACGCCGTCAGCAGTTCCAAACAAGTGTGGTGTCCATACTGCATATGAATGCGATTAAAGATTCTTCGAGCGTGGTGCTCTCTGCGAACGACACCCGCCAATCCCCAGGGCGCCCGATTTACTATGATGTGCATGTTGCCATTAACAGTCGGAGTAATACTAGCTGGTCACTCTCTTTCAAACGCCGAGTCATGAGTGGGGAAGGTAGGAAATGAACTGATATGATCATGAGTTCGGCCATTTTGATTATAGCAGGAGCTGGTGGAATTGTAGAATTAGGAATTAAATGCTGCGCTGTTTAACTCTGGTCAGCCTATGAGCTTTGTAGGTTATGGGAGAATTATTCGTGTGTGTTTGAACTAGTGAAGTTTTAGAACTTTTATTTGACAGTGAAATACTCATTTATTACGCTTGAATTTCTGCATATATATATATATATATATATATATATATATATATATATATATATATATATATATATATATATATATATATATATATATAATATTTATATTGGGAAAAAGAAAAAAACCGTTTTTTTCCTTCCTCATTTTTATACTGGTACTTTTCTTTTATTTTCTTTTTTCATAAATATTATTACTATATTTTTTGTGTTATACCCCTTTTATGACTTATAAAAAATCGAATGTTTTCCTAGCTATATACAAGTTTCCACATAAAAAATTAAAATGTTCACCACAGAAACAGGAGTGATGGATTGGTACAAAGAAATCATTAGGAGTTAATTGAGTTTGATTACTAAGTAAATTTTTAAAACGTTAGAATATTGAATTTCAAGTGCAAAGTATGAAATACAGATTGTATACAATATTTATTTTTAGTAAGTAGTATTTGTCAAAAAATTTTTATACCTTAAGCATTCTGTAAAGAGATTTTAAGTTGAGATCCAATTTGATTAAGCTTTGTCTCAAATCTGTTTGTCCGTTTAGTTAGGTCCCCTCGATTTTTTTTCGCAGAAAATCATTTATGGCACTAAATATGCATTTGGATAATTATAAAGTAAATAAATGTGGCAATAGGTCTTTTTCACAAATAGTTGCGCTCCAAAATTTGTTTTAATTCTTCGAAACACCATGCTATCACACCTTTTATAGTAAATGCAGTTTTAATTGACTTAATTTTAATTTAAATGTTAAATAAAGATATGTATCAATTATTTAGATTCAAAAGAAGTGTCATATTTTCAGCGTTTTAGCGCTTCGAGCTAACTTTATTTGTATTCAGGCAATCAATCTCCAACTTTTGGCAATGCTAAATGTAAAAGAAAGTGAATTACAATTCTTTAAGCAACAATTTACTTTGACTTTGAGATAAAATTACAGAATCTCTATTAAATTTTCGGCAGTAAAAATAAATTTTAGTGTTCATCGTTTCTTATATAAAACGGTTTGACACTCTTTGCAAATGTTAATGTCCGAATAAAAAAAGTTAATTGGATCCGCTGTTCAGTTCTGCATTTGTATGTGCTATGAATTTCCTCAAAGGCGCCAATGTTAAAAGTGATTTGAGCAATTACAAATAGAATAAAATAAATAAATAAATAAAATACAATTCAAAAAAAGAAAAATTAATTTGAATTTTGACATCTTAAATTCAAATTATATTTTTCGCAATCACATGTGTGTGTGTGAGTGTATGTAGGCGTGTGTGTTTATGTGTGTGTGTGTAGGCATGTGTGTTTGTGTCTGCGTGCAGGTATGAGTGTGTGGGTAGTTGTGTGTATGAGTGTTTGTGTGTGTGGGAGGAATGTGTATGTGTGTGCAGGCATATGTGTTTGTGTCTGTGTGCAGGCATGAGTGTGTGGGTAGTTGTGTATGTATGCGTGTGTGTGTATGTGTTTGAGTGGGTGTATGTCTTTGTGCATGTGTGTGTAGGTGTATGTATGTGTGTGTATGTGTTTGTGTGTGTGTACGTGCGTGTATGCATGCGAGTAAATGTAGGATATGGACGCAACCTCGAGACGGCTTTCGCTAGAGGAGCAGCATCGTGAGGAGCCGGTCGACGGTGATGCTGCAGAGGGTGCTGGTGGGAAAATAAAATTATAGGACATCAAAACGGTCAAATAAAAGCAATAAGCAATCGTGATTGCTCAAAAAAAAAAAAGAGAGAGAGAGAGAGAGAAAGAAAGAAAAGAAAAGAAAAAAACAAGAAAAAACAAGAACTGAACATGGAAATGTGAAAATGAGAATCCTGACTGAGAATTTTGATGATGAAAAAAAAATGGTTTGTACAAAAAGGAACATTATCCTCCAAAGTTACTATGGGTAGAGGAGGGGGGGAGAGGATTGATAGCTCAACACATATATCCTTCCCACATTAACCTATAATTTCTTTTTCTTTTTTTTTCACTATTTATTTAATTTCTTCTTTGATTTTGAAAAGTAATTTCTTTCCGAATTTAAGCGGTTTCTTATAAAAGTACTTTATTATTTTTTTATCTTTCCTTTTTTTTCTTCCTTTGCACTACTGTTACTGGAAATAAGGAGGAAAACTGATACACGCTCACATATATGTATAATTTTCCACATTTATTTCCTATAATATATACTATGCAACTATGCAATGCTATTTCTTCCTACATAAAGCGAAAAAACATTTCCATTAATTATACATGCACCAAAACTACTGAAAAATCTAAAAAACCAGGAGGGAACTGTATTATTTACAAAAGCGTCCGAAGCAGCTTCGTATGGCTATAAAATGGGTAATATTCGCGGTTCAACTACAAATAAAACGAAAATTTCGGCACCCGGTGCGGTAATAAACATTTCATCGTTCCGCGCCGAGCCCTTACGCTGCTACTTTTATGCTTTGTCTGAACACAAGTGCTTAACCATCTTCTATTCGAAAAATATTTCATTCGTTACTCCACGGAGAAGAACATGGCTGTGGAACTCTGTCATACATCCTGCTAAAAAGAAAATGTTCCCAAATAACAGCTTGAGAAAGATTCGTTTTTATTGGTGTGTATATTTTTCTCAAATTTTGAGCAGCCACACATTCTTAAAATGAGCTTTTGAAAAATGAACAACGTCTGTAACATTTACAAGGTAATGTCATTTATTTTTCCTAAAAGCTGGTGTGTGTAAGGCAATGGTAGTTACTTTTCTAGCAATTGAAGCTTTTTTAACAACATTGCATTTTGCAAAATGGCACACGTTTTGGAGAGAGTAATATATTTTCTTATTTTTTATTCATTCAGGATGGAAAGACACATTTTCGTGAGTGTATAAAATTACTTTATACACAGGAAAACTATTCAGCAGAACGATTTGGAAAATTAATAAAGCCATTTAGTTGAAAGAAGCCCTTTAGTTTTTTTTCTTCTTAGTAATTACTTTTTAGAGCAAAAATTAAATACGTTTAAATTATTTCAACGTACTAAAAATTAGTAATGGTAAAGCCTGATATCTTCATTAAGAAGGTTACGAACATAAATGTAAATTATCATTTTTTTTCTTGTTTTTTTCAGTATAATAATACTATTTAATGAGCTGAATATCGTTACTAAGAAAGAATATTTTACTTTCAACTTCTTGAAAGCCGTTTAAAATTTAGTATTATTAAACAATACAAAAAAGTTTTTTGAAACTCAAAATTAATACCGTCTAATTACCTTTGCATTATTCACGAGAGAAAACAACTTTTAAATTAAAAACATTTTTTTTTAAACCACACATTTGAGAAGAATCGCTTACCATTTGAGCCTCTTTGCCTGATCGAAATGAATCATTGAATTTGGTTATTTAGTATAGTAATACCAATACTATAACTGGTCCATTACACTTTTTGTGTTTGCTTTCCCCAGCATCATTTAACGTTTAACACTTATTTTAAGATAGCTGTAGGGTAGTGGTAGCCTGATCGGTAGGGCATTGGACTCGGGGCCGGAGGGGCTCGGGTTCGATCCCCGCTGATCGAAGACCCACCGTCGTCATTAAAGGGGACTGGGCGACGTTAAATATGCTCGTGGTCTCAATGTCCTCCAAGTGAAACGATACCTCTGGGGGTGCTAGCACCAGGTAGCTATTAGCTCTTGGACTAGTTCTAAATTCTCATTAACTGTTCGATCCGGTGATGGTACTGCCATCTATCGGTATATAAAATAATGGAGGCAAGGCACTTAGTATGCAGTCCTCGACATAAATACAGTTGTAGTCAGTTGTGACTCTTGAATAGAAGATAGCTGTAAATAATTATTCTTAAAACTAGAAAATAGTCCGTCAAGATATGACGGCGAAAATTATTTCTACATTTAAACGAAGCCATTGCCTGTTTAGTGATAGTTTGACAGTTGAAATTTTAACCCTTGCTCCAGTGGATTAAGCCTAAACTCCAGTAGATATAGCATTTATGTTGACCACTTTTTTGCTTCTTCATTCTCCTAAAATTACAGCATTACCAGTAAAACATTTAAGTTACCGGATCCAGTTCATCCTTATCAAAACAAGCAGTTCCCCGCATGTCAAACATTGCCAAAAAAATCCTATCAAAGTATCATGCTATGGAGCGAGCTTCATTGTTGATGACGTCAGAGCGTTACTCGATCAGTGAATTCGCTATTATATGTGAGGATAGCTATAAATAAATGTTCTTTAAATGATATTTATCCGTAGAGACTCTTTTCACTAAAGATATTTAGTAGATTCATTCAGAATATTTAATATATTTCTAATTTGTCTTCTTAAAATAAAGTTTTAACTTCTTTTTTTTAATGTTACAGTTTTGGATTAAATATATATATATTATAATTGAATATTACCATTTTATAAACTCCATAATTTAAAAGCAAAAGTATCAATTGACTAATAATGATTTAACCTGTAAAGAGATTTCTTCTGATAGTGTTTCCGTCGTAGGATATTCAGAGCGTTACTTTAATTTGAAAAGCATAGTTAGTGAAGCTGAATAAGAGAGAGAGGGGGGAGGGAGAGAGAGAGGGGGGAGAGAGAGAGAGAGAAATAATATTCTGAAATGTATGGAAAACTGAGGTTTTTGGAATTTAGAATGATACTCCATGGCATAGACATTAAAAAAAACTAAGTTAAATGCAACGCTGAACGAAGATTCTTATGTGATGTAAAATATGAGTAATATTTTAAATTGTGAGCGATATATCTATATGTTTTTAGTTCCATTTCCATTGGAGAATTCAACAAAAACCGCTTTCTTTTGTGCCGCACATGACGATTCATATATTTCACTAAAAACAATAGTTTTAAAGGGTAATGACGAAAATTTTTGCTTAAGAAATCACAAATAAATTTGTATTTTGTTAAGCAGAAAAAAATGTTTATTAATATTTTTAAGTATTATTTTTATTGAAATATATGAGGCGTCACGTGTGGGACAAAAATGGCCGTTTTAGCGGAACGGGCTCAATAATGTTTTGATTCGAAGCATCAGTGCAAAATTAATTTTTCTTTTTATAGTTTGAAATTTTATGCACAGAAAAAAAAAGAATTTGAGAAAGAATGTAAAGCAAATATTAGAATATTAAAATCAATGGCTTGAACGGCAATGGCATTTAAATACAGCAATCAAATATTTATTGAAGTAGTCGGTGAAAGTTATATATATATATTGGCAATTGATTATAAGTACAAAAATAATTCTGAAAGCGGAGAGAGAGATTAAATTCAAAAACTATAATAGCAAATGATCTAACAGCGAAACCACCAGAAGTTGTACGTATTTCGGTCAAAAAAAAAAAAAAAAAAAAAAAAAAAAAACGAGCATTGTTTTCGGCTACAATAGAACCAACATTTAAGATGAGCCTCTGATTTGTTACTTCTTCGTGTTACAGGCATCGTTTTAAGTTCGAAAGATTTTTTTTTTACTTATTCAGATAGGAAATTATGGATTTGAGGCATTTTTTAAATAGTTTAGTTGTAAATTTATTTGTCCTATTTTTGCCAATAAAGATAATAATATTGAAAAAATACTCTTTTATTTTAAACTTTTCTGATTTAGAAAAATAGGAGTAGGAATTTACTGAATCATGCTGACTAAAAGATTGAGAGAATGAAATTGATATCGTTTTTATATTAACTAATTATTTTCTTTCTACCTAGGTTATACTATTGAAACGCCCGCTGTTAGAAAATCAGTGTTGAAGTAACAGGAGTTAAACTCGTTTAGTTTTCGAGTGATGTAAAAGCCACCACTATTTGCTTTTTTTAGTTGAGCCAAAGATTAAAAAAAAAAAATACTTAAATTAGTTTTGTTGAATCAAAATTAAAGGTTTAACTACTACAAATTAGCTTACTTGTTGAAAAATCGCTTTAAGTTATAGGATTCACTTAGATTTTCGTTATTCAAGAATTTTTTTTAGGAAAGTGGTGGCTTTTACATCTGTATAGTTAATAAATCGCATAGAAATTATGCCTTATTGAAAAAAAAATCTACAGTTGTCACTTTAAAGGATACCTCATTCTAGAAATTATAAGAAATATCTTGTATGCATTAAGATTGCTGACAGAAAAAAAAAAAAACAAATAAAACTTTATAATATTCTCAGTTACGTCATCTTTATCTACATCCTACAAATCATTGAAGTTGCTTGTTTTGTTAAAAAAAACTCATTATTAAATTTTATTCATTAAAAGGGAAATAATTTTACATCTTATTACAATGGAGTGATTATTCAGTACATTATCTTTTTTCCTAATAGCTAACATTTTTACGTAAGATTATAAAAACTTTCTTACTTGTAGGGGAATGTGGGAGTGGAGCAAAGTGAAATGAGGCAATAGTTACTCTGTTTTTAGCGCCACCTACCTAGTAATATTTTAACCATGTAGTAACACATGTAGCCAATCCAGTTAGGAAAACGTTAACTCTGAAAACCAAAGCATATGATAATACAAACATTTTTCAAAGTTTGATACTCATAATATTTCGTTGTAAATCAAAAATTAATTTCGTAATTACTAAATGAACAAAACTGATTGTTTTCAACATTTAAAATATTAAATGATATCCACTAATACTTGATACAGTACTTATTTATTGAATACTAGTGGTACCTGCACGGCTTTGCACGTAATAGAAAAATAAAAAGGTATTTTGGTTGGCCTGTATATTTACAAATAATGGATGGTGAATTTTCTCTCCAATTGGCTTGTATCCATGTAACGGTTCCACGTAATGATAATTTCATATCTTGCCAATTGGCTTGTGCCCATGTTACGGTTCCACGTTATGATAATTTCGTAATTTCCTCGTCCGTCTTATGATAATTTTGTTCTTAAAATTGGAATAGAAAAAGAACCACGTCGAATTTTCGAAAAATCGCTTCGAGGTGCACACCCTCATCCTACAAACTAGCTTTGTGTCAAATTTCATGAAAATCGGCAGAACGGTCTAGGCGCTATGCGTGTCACAAAGATCCAGACATCCTCCGGACAGAGAGACTTTATTATTAGTAAAGAAGATTAAGCTTATTTTTATTTTATATATTTTGTATTAGTCAAGTGCAGGCAGGCAAAGTGAAATATTTCATTTCGTTTACTCATTCAATCATTTATTGAGTCTCTTACGCATTAATTTATTAATTCATTCATATGCGTTCTTTCATTTTGTAATTTACTTATTCATTCATTCATTTATTTTCTTAATTACCCACTATTTTATTTGCTCATTTAATTTGTTCTCATGCATTAATTAATTTATTTGCTTATTGTTTCATTGATGCAGTATTTCATTTATTTGCACAATTATTTGATTAAAAATATTTAGTAGTTATTTGATTAAAAATATTTAGCAGTTATTATTTATTTATTAGTAAAGAAGATAAAGCTCATTTTTATTTTATATATTTTGTACAATTAGTCAAGTGCACGCAGGCAAAGTGAAATAGTTCATTTCGTTTACTCATTCAATCATTTATTGAGTCTCTTACGCATTAATTTATTAATTCATTCATATGCGTTCTTTCATTTTGTAATTTACTTATTCATTCATTCATTTATTTTCTTAATTACCCACTATTTTATTTGCTCATTTAATTTGTTCTCATGCATTAATTAATTTATTTGCTTATTGTTTCATTGATGCAGTATTTCATTTATTTGCACAATTATTTGATTAAAAATATTTAGTAGTTATTTGATTAAAAATATTTAGCAGTTATTATTTATTTATTAGTAAAGAAGATAAAGCTCATTTTTATTTCATATATTTTGTACAATTAGTCAAGTGCACGCAGGCAAAGTGAAATAGTTCATTTCGTTTACTCATTCAATCATTTATTGAGTCTCTTACGCATTAATTTATTAATTCATTCATATGCGTTCTTTCATTTTGTAATTTACTTATTCATTCATTCATTTATTTTCTTAATTACCCACTATTTTATTTGCTCATTTAATTTGTTCTCATGCATTAATTAATTTATTTGCTTATTGTTTCATTGATGCAGTATTTCATTTATTTGCACAATTATTTGATTAAAAATATTTAGTAGTTATTTGATTAAAAATATTTAGCAGTTATTATTTATTTATTAGTAAAGAAGATAAAGCTCATTTTTATTTGATATATTTTGTACAATTAGTCAAGTGCACGCAGGCAAAGTGAAAAAGTTCATTTCGTTTACTCATTCAATCATTTATTGAGTCTCTTACGCATTAATTTATTAATTCATTCATATGCGTTCTTTCATTTTGTAATTTATTTATTCATTCATTCATTTACTTTCTTAATTACCCACTATTTTATTTGCTCATTTAATTTGTTCTCATGCATTAATTAATTTATTTGCTTATTGTTACATTGATTCAGTTTTTCATTTATTTGCACAATTGTTTGATTAAAAATATTTTGAATAAACGCATAGAAAATCTTTCGTTGTAAAATTATTTTATTTTTTATTTAGCCTCATGAAGAAGATGATGAAAAATTTCCACCTTTTTTTTAAAGTAGAAATGTACTGCCGAAAATTAAAAAAAAAACGTTTCAATGATGCAAGTTTTATTTAAAAACTGTTCTTTCTTATGTACAGCAATGTTCAAAGCAAATTTCCAATTAGTTCATTTCGAAAAGTCATCTTAACTATTTCACATTGCTCCATATTCCTCTACTTTATTTGTAAGTCCAGAAACTATCCTCAAAGAATATTTAACTGCACCGCTAGTTAGAAAAACGTTTCTCTGTGGCTACTTTATGCATTTTTTTCATTTTCATCAATTGAATTGATCTTGGCAAATTAGTGTGCCTACAGGTTGTTATCAAGGAATAGTAAGAGAAAATGTTTCCATATCCTGATTGATTTGTATCGTGACTGATCAAAGTATTTCTAACACTAATTTTACATTTATTCATGACTAAACTATTTTTTTATGAAACTTTGAAACCCTGGTGTCAAACCTGGGTTAAACTAATATGTTTGTTTAAATTAAACTAATTTAATTACTTAGATTAAACTAATTTATTATTTAAATGAAACAAATTTATTATTTAAATTAAACTAATTTATTATTTAAATTAAACTAATTTATTATTTAAATTGAACAAATTTAATTATTTAAATTGAACATATTTAATTATTTAAATTAAACTAATTTAATCTTTTGAATTAAATTAATTTTATTATCTAAATTAAATTAATTATTTAAATAAAACTAATTTAAATATTTAGAATTAAACTAATTTAATTATTTAAATTTAACTAATGCAATTATTTAAATTAAAGTAATTTAACAATTTAAATTTAACTAATTCAGTTATTTAATCAAACTAATTTAATTATTTTAATCAAACTAATTTAATATGCAGGTATGAATGCATGCACTTTCGAGTTCGTGATAAAACGTTTAATTCCCGTAGATTTTCTCATAGAAAGGATTCGTAGCATTATTTTTTAAACATTTGTGTCCTTGTATGGAGCATTGTTGTAGCAACGCCTAAAAAGTTTTGCAACTTTAAAAAAGATTTAAGTTTTTTGAATGGACGGATAATCTATATATATAAAAATGAATGTTTGTCTGTATGTCATCCATGAACTCAAAAACTACCCGGCAGATTTGGCTGAAACTTTCACCGTTTGTTATTTTTGGTACTGGGAATGTTTATAGACCAGTTCGAAAAAAATCCAATCGATAGTTCCTTTTTTATTCCAATTTAAGTCACAATCCATTGGATAAATACGAATAAAATTATCGGCTGCTGAAATTAATTCGCGTGAAAGATCTCATTGATAAGAAGTTAGCTGTTGCCATTTTTCTTGAGTTTGAACAAATAAATTCTTTCTTTATTTTTTTATGACTTTTCATGCAACGGGGGGATTTAAAACTTTTTCTATTTGATATTTTTAGCGATTGATTGATCTTGCAAACTGCGTGAGTACAAAATTTGAGTATAGTCACGGCTTCACTGGATACCTGGACCGATTATTATGAAACTTGCTATATATATATGTATTTTTCCACGGAGAAGGTGCATAATATGCTCATTGAAGCCACGCGCCACTAGGTGGCACTGCAGAGCAGCAACTTCTGCCCCGTTCAACCGATTGACATGAAAATCAGTATAATGATGTATTTTTTTGTTGGCGTAGCAACGCGCGTCGGGTACAGCTAGTATCATATAAAAATGGTTCAGACCTTTTATTTTACTCGATTAGACACATTTTGCGGTAAATATCTAAAGAAAGAACTCTATTGTTTCTTTTTTGGCTTCTTTCATAAACTTTAAGATGCTATCAAGATAAGCAGAAAAAGAAAATGTCTTTCAGATTACAAATTGTAAACTTGCATGTTTAGCGTCAAAAAATTATTAGAGTTAATTTTGTTGTTTCATGTCTGTCTAAGAATGATTTAACAGAAATAAGTCGTGGACAGAATTATTGCAAAAACTAGTAACTTATTGTTTTTGGTAAATTAATTGATTTTATTTCGAATTTGCGTTCTGCATTTTGTGGAAACTAATAAAGTTATTGACATTGATGTGTTTTTATTTATATTTTACATAGTTATTTAATGTTCCTTCTATAAGATTAAAATTCAGAGTTAAAAGTTTGATTGTTTAAAGATGACTTAACTAGATTTATGGCATTGCACTTCAAAACTTCATTTTACGTAATAATTACAACGTAGATATTTGTTACATATTTTTATTTATTTATTTGAATCAAGTTTTAGCATCGAAATACGTTTTTCTGTTCGAAATTTTTCTTGAATTCTCAGCGTTCATTTGTTCAATCGATCAACCTTTTCTCAAATTTACTTTAAAATTCAGCGATGTATTTAAAAAATATTATTTCAGTTTAAGATTGTTTTCCCTCCTAGATTTTTTTAAACTAAGATTTTAGTTTTTTAAAATCAAACTGACATTAGTCTTTTTTTTTTCTTTTTGCCATTATCAGTTCTTTGAGTTTAAAAATAAAGTCAGTGACAGGCAATTTAATAACATGAAGAAAAGTGATAAAAAGGGTTAAAGAAATTTAAGTTTAATTAGAATGAAAAAAACGGAAAATTGGGAAGTAAATCTGTCAATAGAAACATATGCGTGGGGGTTTTTATTTATTTATTTTAAATTAAAAAAAAAAAAACATTTAAGACTAAGCATAAAAATCTCCTTTTTAAATCTGAAAATGTTTGATACAGATTGCTCTGTTTTTTATCCCTAGTTTCGTAACATAAATTTTGTCAAAATGAATTAAGGTGCTTCTTTTTCAGGTTCAAGATCCAGTACGTAAATAGAAGCAGGTGTTCAGCAGCAAAGCCGTGACCTACAACATCCACAAAAATCCAAACGTCGCCAAGAACTGCGCTACACTGCCGAGCGTGGAACGCCTCTCTCCATGAAGGTAAGTCTCCTCCTCACTCTGTGGCTCTTCCTTCTCAGGTAGAAAACGCAATGCGAGGGGCGGCGGCGGAGGAGGGGGACGATCACGTGTGTTACGTCACTTCCTCCTCGTGTGCGAGGGGGCAGGGGAGAGCGGCGTGTAGAACCGCCGCGTGGGAACAACAAAAGGTAGACACATACGGCCAGGTAACATACTGAACAGGTAACGAGCTTTACTCGCTCTGTATCATTCACTGGTCCCAGCGCTCTCCTCTCAGTTCTCTCTCTCTCTCTCGCTTTCTCTTCTGCGACGGCACAGTGAGAGCGCGGTCACTAGTCTTTTGCTGAGAAGAGATTGACTGTCAAACCTATGTTGATGACAGATTGATCGAGTTGCGAACTCTGGTAGTTCATTTCTTTTGCGGACTTTGTCCGAGCGGTGAAGACGATCTTCGTCCAGCAGTGTCCGAGTCGTCCCCCCAACTGCCCAGTCATTCCGGTAATACTGGAGTCTAGGCGGCCGGTCATTATGTCGACCGCGGTGTCCGATTCTTCGATGACCATGAGTCAGAGCATGGATTCCGTCAGCACCATCACTGAGGAAGAGGTGAGTTCTTCTGCATCTTCTCATTGAAATTTCCGATAGTTTTGGGACTCCGAACGCACTGAGTCGGATGCGGACCGGGATAGTCATCGCACGACCGGATTTAGTAGACGGTTGTTCCTATATTTCAGAGAATGAGCCAAAAAATAAAAGTTTTATTTATTTAAAAAAAAAGTCAAATCGTTTTTTGGGTTTCTAATAAGAATCAAGAACGCAAATGTTACAAAACAGGCCAATGATCTAAATAAGGGCCCAGACTCTAAGCGACCGGTCATTATGTCGACCGCGGTGTCCGATATTTTGATGACCAAGGCATGTATTCCCTCAGCACCATCACTGAGGAAGGAGTGATTTGAGTACTTTTACATCTTTCGTAGTGAAACTCCGGATTAATTTGATCCAAGTCGGGTTTCTAAACATATCGAGTCAGGAGTGGGACGGGATGACCAGCACACGAACCGATTCAATAAATGGTTGTTCTTAAGTTTTAGAGATTAAATCACGCATTGAGAAGCAAAAGATTTTCAAAGTTTAGAGTAAAACGCTTGCAAAATTCAACCCTGGGAAGGCTTTCATTGGAAAGTTTTTCTAAAACATGCTGTGCAGCAGCACCTGCCGCCTCTTGTGCCAAAATAGAGGGATTTGTCCAACCACTTGCTCTAGTTGTCTCCAAATTTTTAATTTTGGTACTTTCATTCCTTTCGTAATGGTGCTTCATACAAGACAAAAATGTGTTTTTTTTTCTTTTTTTTGATAAATTTAAGTCCCTCTTTAGTTTTAACTAAAAAACGAAATTGCAACCATTCTGAAACAGGTCAATAACCTAATCAGAATAAATCCAAAATATTCTGCTGAAACACTATACTACGCATGATATAGATTTCCATAGGAAATGTTATTAATTCAAAACTCTTTAAAAAATTGTTAAATAAAGAAGCATGAAAGTGTAAAATTATCTACTAATTGCTGATTGTTATTCCGTTGGTTGTTCATCCATTTTACCTCAATGATAATGAAGAGCTTGACATTTTTGAAATGTAGTACACATTTCTTATTTGCATTACCTCATAAATCATTTTCTAATGCAAAATATATTCTCGAGTTTCGAATTTGTATACTAAATTTTCCCTAACTAAACCGCAACATACTCCGTTATTGAGAACTATATTTTAAACATTACCAACTTTGATGCGGACTTAGCAGAAATTAGGTATTTTCGCCACTATTTTTTACTCTGAACTTCAGTTTCAGGATTCAACAACTGAACAATTACCATTTAACAATGAATGTTTTGTTCTTGTTTTTAAGTTTGAAAGACATAAATAAAATTTTCTTAAATCAGAAGTTTGATCTATTTTCAACCATTTTCTATGTTGCGACTTCAGTCAAAATCAAAACTTATAAAAAATTTTACACGCCGTAATTATACCAACATCTAATAGTAAATAGTAATCGAAATTATAATTTTCAATACCTGTCAAAAATATGAATTTGTTTTCCGGTTTTTCTTTATCGCTTGTCGAAAACGACACTTTTCAACTCAGCAATGGTCCTATATTTTCCGCATATTCGAAGTACATAGAAATTGCGTCATAACATAATGACGTAATCATTACATCTCACTTTGATGAACGTATTTTGACGCCATAAATAAGAATTTTCTCTGATTTTTGTAAAGATATCGTTATTTTCCCAGTTTTTTTTTTCCATTTTTCTGTTTTTACGTTTGATATCTTAATAGAATACGAACTTGTAACAACGCTAAGAAATTTTACGAAAAGTTCATAACAATAGTTTTTACATCCTACAGCACAGCAGCAAAACGAATATTCAGTGTTTTGTTTTGATGACATACTTTATAAATGTTTTTAACCAGTGAAAGCTGCATTATTGCGTATAAAACTTTCCAGTTACATCATCGAGAAACACAGACAGTATATTATGATCCGATTTATTTAATTTTCAACTATAAATTTTTATACTATTAAATTTACCACTCGATACAATACATTTTCTTGTCAAAATATTTGTTAATCTAATAGATTGAGCTGAACTGAGGATTGAGGATTTGTTTCCTAATTTCGTGTTGAGTAATACAAGCATGCTCTAGTATTGTTCATTAAATGTATTTTAAATTTATTTTTAAGCAATTTTTTGTGATACACGAGATGTAGCACAAATTTTAAAAAAATATTCCTTTATGTAATCACAATACAAGCCAACTGTATCTCTTTAGTTAATAATTTGCTCTTTAATAAGTAAGTTAAGCTTTTAAACCTATAATAGCATCTCGTGTTTGTTTTTAGACTAGATACTTACGTCACATAGAATAACAAGATTAATTGCGTAACCACATTTAAGTGCTAGCAAAAAGATTTACAAATCAGTGAATGGGGAGAAATTTTCATGGGAGGAGGTATTTGAGACGTAGCATTAAATCAAGTGCTGTATTTATTTATTTTACGTAAGCACAATTCAAAACTGAAAGCGATCTGCTTCATTTCACTTCACTTAACGGTTTATTTTTTCGTGGTTAATTTAAGCTTTTACCCTTAGCTAGCAAAGTGTCTTTTTCTTGTAAACCAAGTAGTGAAGTAATACATATTTAACGTCAATATTATATTTCTGGTGTACTCCAAAAACTGCTGCAAACCAAAGTGGAAATTTCCTATGATTTTGGTAACATTTACGCATTTACGTAAAAATGACTGAAACATTACCGTGTGTGACATACATATACATTATAAAAGCCATTTATGTAAACATTCTGAAAGATTTGAACGCAGAAGTCCAATTCTTCTGGGGTGTAAGACACTTCACCTTACCCCATAAGGGTTAAACCTACTCTTATATTCTTGTGTAATGTTTACTTTTATACACTTAGGCAAAAAACTCAAGTCACCTGAAATAACAATCTAGATTACGTAACAGATTGTGCGACTATGTCTAACTACAGTACCAACCACAAATAAAATCACTGGATTACAAAATCAGTCACTTTTTAAAATCAAATCTACACAAAATCCTTGCAATTACAAAACATGTTAAAACCATCCTTTAATAAAATCACTATCGCCATTTTATAAAATCAAAATTTTGGACATCATACGTAAAAAATTGATAAAGAAGCACCAAGAAGTGAAAGAATTGGTCTCAGAAGATGAGGTAATTTCAGCACCAAATTTGCCTCTTCAATGGATGCCAGAAAAGAGCTTGATGATATACAACGCACTTTAGAGTAAAGAACAAAATATAATGTTGAACGTTACAAAAAATTTAGTAAACTCTCAAACGATATAGAATCTTTACTCTCCAATTCTGTTAACCAAACTGCAATGCTCCAATATTTTAAGACCCTTGTGTAAGAAAAAAAACCCCTCATGTTTAGTGAAAATGACAACTGTATTTTGAAATGTGCTCTTAAAACAAAAATAAATGACATAATGAATTCGTTTTTTAAAATATTCAAATTTCAAAATCTTTCATTTTTTGAATGTAGGTATTCCTGTTTAAAAAATCAGCCGCTTTATAAAATCAAATGTCCTGAGAACGAATGTGATTTTAATAAGCGGCGGTCACTGTACTGGGGAAAATCGTCTCAAACTAGATGGGTTTAAGGAGGCGGGGGTCTTTTCTCTTCTTTCCAAAGCTTTACTTTTTGTAAAGATTTGTATGAAGAGGTACACATCTCGGTACAAATGGAAACTAATATAATTATTTAAATTATATTTTACCTGTTCGGAAAGAATTAACGTAAAAAACATGTATGTTTACTTGAGCAAATAAAACTTAAAAGTAAATGCATATTTTAAATATAAAAATAATAAATTTCTGTGGCTTTCAAATTTTTCCTCCAAGGTGAAGGCACGTTCAAACAATACTAAGTATACCCTTACTGTCTCACAACGTAAAATTGTACAGTACCAATATACACTAGAACAGTATAATTACAAAAGAAGAGGTGTGTTACTGCTTACAAAAAATCATTCGTTGGTTCTTAGTAAAATATTGTAAACACTTGTTAAAAATTCGTAAAATCAGCCGAGATGATTATACTAACACATTTCATTTCGGGAATATTTTTGATAGTTTCAGAAATTGCACTAAAAGTGTCAACTTTTCTCTTACTAGTAAAACCATGGAAAGCTCCAAATATTCTACACATTTTGCATCGTGTATAACAATTGCAAAAGATCTTGTACCAGTATATTTTTCCATCTGCATCACTTAATAGACGTCTATATTCTTCGGGAAATATTAAATTAACTTGTTTAAGATAGCAAAATATTTGACTTGCTTATTAAATTTAAGTTAATTACAAAATATGCATCATGTAGCCATAGGTATATTTTTTTGCTAAATTATGTATCCTAGTTTTGTTAGATTGTAAGATAAATAAAGTATTGCTTTGCATGCATAAGTTTTAGCACTTCGGATGATGATTTTCTTATTATTATGGTAATATTGTATTTTTTACTTAAATAAAAGCAAAATACTAAAGTTGCTACCTTTATTTTTGTTTTCTATTCTGTTTTAAATAAATAAAATAGAACAAGGCAGTGGGGAGAATGCGTGTCCTAACATCCTTGTTGAAATTCAAAAATATTTTAATGTTTAGTTTCCTTACTTTTAAAAATAAACATCCTGTTTCTAATTTTGCTTAACTGAATTTTCTGAGATTTTTTAGTACAGACCTTGCACTTCACGAAACCTCAGGAAAAAATCGTCAAGCTCCAACTTTCAAATTTTGGCTATTAATTAACTTTAACCTGCCAGTAAAAAGTTGTCTGTTCAAAAGCTTTTCTCCTATGTAGCTGTATGATGCATCATTTAGTAAAAGGGATTCATTTTCTATGTTTATACTGTCCATACGATAACGGTCAAGCATTACGATTGCCAATATAAAGTTGTTTGCTCAAAAGTTTTTCTCCTATGTAGCTGTATGAGGTATCATTTAGTAAAACGGATTCATTTTCTATGTTTATACTGTTCATACGATAACGGTCAAGCATTACGATTGCCAATATAAAGTTGTTTGCTCAAAAGTTTTTCTCCTATGTAGCTGTATGAGGTATCATTTAGTAAAAGGGATTCATTTTCTATGTTTATACTGTCTAGACGATAACGGTCAAGCATTACGATTGCCAACATAAATACAAACCGAAATGGTGTAAATCTATAAACATGTTACGCATGTATGTTACAAAGATAGTTTCTGTTGAAAATGTTTAATGGTATGGCAAGCAAAGACTAAACGTTAAACTTCTTTTAAACATATTTTAGTTGAATTCTGTGACATGATTCTAGTTAAAGGGACAAGATGAAAAATTTAGAAAATTAGAATAATGGATTATAAACGCAGTGACATACGGTAGAATGGGGTCGTTTCTAAAAATGTAAAAGTATTTTTTTCTGAAAGAACATGATTAAAAGCGTAGGATTTAACCACTTTTTAAACAATTTGTTTAATATTAAAAAAAAAAAAACTTAAATCGGTGCGCTTTCAATGTTTACACTTCTGTCGTGTGACATCACAAATGATGAAATGCCATTCAATGTTGCCATTCGCAGAGCAAAATATTTAATTCGCATCTTTACTCACTTGCATTGGCAACGATATGGTTGATAGCAAGCGTAGAACGCAATTTTAATTCGTTTCTTGATTATCATAACGTGGAAACATGATAGAAAGATGCTCCAAAGTGCATCATTTGTGACGTCATCAAGACCACGCCTTGTTTGCGAAATCGTACGTTTTAAAAAATTAATTAAAAAATAACTGTTGGGAAAATGAAATAATTTTCTGGGTCCATGTTATTTTTTTTTTGCTTATTCTACCAATTTCAGTGACTAGAAGTACTACTTTTGATTGAAGGAAACAACCCCATTCTTTTTGCTTACCCTTCTTATTCCAGAACAGTAAAAAACTACTGAACAACAA
Organism: Uloborus diversus; assembly: GCF_026930045.1. Lineage (NCBI taxonomy): Eukaryota > Metazoa > Arthropoda > Arachnida > Araneae > Uloboridae > Uloborus > Uloborus diversus. The sequence continues at coordinate 29,055,330 of NC_072732.1, forward strand.
AGTTACATTTCATTTCCTTTCTTGATCCCCTTGAAGTAACAGCATTTTGCTTGCAGGGGATTGCAATTAACGTCCACAACGCACCATTATAACACGAAAAGTTATTTATATAGTAGCACGTTGCATTTAGAAACTACTTCTTGCGAAATAAAAACTTTGTACTTATGTAGCACTGGAAAGCCATCCGCTAAAATGAACATATTTTGAAATTCATATATATTCATAAAATTATACTTGTTTTTGTAAGTAGTTAGTTGTAAACAGTAGTAGATGTGAGAAAAACTAAAATTTTCCTTCTAATTACAAAATATATAGTGCGTAAAACTGTTAAATAATCGAAATTTAAACTGCTTTTCATTTACAAAAAAAAAAAAAAAGAAAAAGTCAAATAAAACAGTATAAAGCTTTTAAATTTTTAAAAGTTGTTTCATCGTAAATTAATATTAAATTTGCCGTTACATGAAGAAACTTGAAGCTTTTTATTGTTATTAAGATCAATTCTTTCGATGTAGATAGTTTTTTTTTTTTTTTTACTGAAGTCATCTTTCACGAATTTCTGACAAACTGCATTTCATGTGCATATTCATATTCATAAAAATGTTAATGGAAATTTTGCGTCCAATTTTTTTTCGAAGGTGTTTTTAGTTTATTTCTATGGAAGGTGTAATTTTTAGTATCGTCTACATAAATTCATACATTCGCTTTTATATATCACGACAGATTAAAGTACTCACGCTTTAAATTATTTTATTTTGTGACTTGACAGATATCCTTCTCTGATTTAGCAAAATGTATTCGTATTTATTTTACAAATTTTTTCATACAGTTCATTCTTCTCAGGAGTTAAGTGTTTCCACTAATCCCTTTAAGAAATTACATTTTAATGATGATTCACTTTTAGGACCTAATTTTTTAAAACTTCTTTTCAGTAAATTCACGCAGACTACATTTATTAACTAGTTTTTTTTTTTTTTTTTTGAACACTTTGCAGGTTAAAATGTTGCAACGACTCACTGCAACGACTAAAGATTAGAATATTTCTACGAACTCTTTCTGCGAGTTAACTGTTTGCTATTTATTAATTTTTTGACAAAACAGTACCTTTTGTCATTCTTGTATATTATAACATACAAAAAGAATGGATAAAGTTGATAATGATTACTGTAAAGAAAAATATCCCATAATTTCTCAGGGGAAGAAATGTTTATTTTCTTAGCATAGTCCATTTTTGATATTTTAATTTGATGTAACGCAATTCAGCATCAAGTTTCGGTGAGGACCATTACGAAAATATGAGTACACAATAAGGGGGAGGGGAATTACAAGTGTAATATAGGTGCACAAATTGGGGTTTCGGGGGCTCTCCGAATTCTCGTAATTTTTCGAAATTAAGTTTACCATTACCCAGTTTTATGTTACCTTTGATCACATAAAGGAGGAGAGGAGGTCATGACCCCCATGGCCCATTCCCTGGATCCGTGCTTGAAATGAGGGGGCTTTTTCGCCCTCCTTTATAACTATTTTTATTAAGAATGGATATTGTAGTGCACTTCTTCAAAGCAGTATCTGTTTAGTCTCTAGCAGCATAAAGGATTGTAATAGTGCTTCACGAGTAAAATTATTGCTACCCTCGATTTATTTCAAAGTTAGATTTAATTTTTTAAAACCATTGTGTTATCCTTGGAAAGTTTATTAGTGCTTTTGAAACTCATGACCGCAAAATAGGAAGTGTCACTAAGTACAAATGAATACAGCACTGATAAATAATACAAATATGTCTTTTAACGTTCTTTTCCAATTTTTCGGAAATGAAAGAAAAATAAATAAAAAATTATCATTCTTAGATTTTTGGACATTTTGTAATGCTTTTCAAGGTACATTTTAAGTTAGTGTTTGCTAAACTTAAACTGAACAATTCTTTGTTCAAGCTAGATTTGATCAGCTCGTAATGATAGGTTATAACCAATTAAGTAAGCATTCACTTTTCATTGCTGCTGGAGCGTTTTATTTATTTATTTATTTATTTATTGTCAAAGTACGTCTTTACCTTTTTAAAAGGCTTGATTTCCCATACAAACCCCTCGCTCTCAACTATCGGAGCAGGCCCGATTACTTAAATATCGAAACCTACTAGAACGTTGGAGTCGTTGGACGCTGCCCGACACAAGTTTAAATACGTTCTAACTTGTATGTCGGGGTTCTCACAGCCGTATAGATTGTAATGAAGTGTTCCGACATATATCCCCATGGCTGAGTTCAAGTAAATAGTTACAAAGGAGCAATAGAAATCGAGCGGAAAGAATTAATTCACTATATGTTATCTAGGTCATTTTGCAGCGAAAATATTTCTAGTTCAGTGGCAGTATAGGCTGAAATAAAAACGAGTGTAAAAGGTTTGGATATAAGATAAAATAAGTTAAATTTATAAGAACAATTTTGATGTCTAACGAATTCTGTCATTTATATGATTTGAACGAATATTATCATGCTTGTTCAGAATGCAACTGAATTTTAGTTGAGACTTTCTTTTCAAAACTAACAGATAAGCTATAAAACCTAAGGGATATATGATAAATATTATTAAATCGTATTATTTATTAAATCGTATGTGTTTCTATCTGAATTTATCAGATTAATGAACTCCCAAGTTCCTTACTGGCAATAGATTAGAATGGATCTGTTCGTCAAATTATTGGAGAGGGCGAACCCCGAAAGCCCCTAAGAGAGGGCATTGAATGAAATAAGTTAAGTTTTTATTATGGATTTTGCTAAGTAAAAAATTTGGCCTATTGTATCAAATTAAAGAACTTTTTCACAATTTTTCAAAATTTCACTGAATTTGAATTGAGACTTTGTTTTCGGAACTTCTTTATAAATTCATAATTTAAGGGACCCATATTATTAGCGATAGTATATTATCGAATCGCATATGTTTCTGTCTGAAATCATCAAACCAACGAACAGTAAAACGAGCCCAGGTTCCCCACTGGCAATAAATTAGAGGGACTATCCCTATCCCCTCTGTCAAAATAGTGGGGAAGACAAGCCCCGAACGCCCGCGTAACGTGAATTTGGCGTCTTTATAATGGAAATCTACTGTGTTCGTATAAATAAGGTCGACTGAACTTGTAATCCCTGAAAAATATTATTATACCATTTTATCAGGACAAATACGCTGATGATTTGATCAGTTCTCACCCCAAGGAATGTTGTGTTTTGGAACATTTACATTCCCCTCCCGAGTAGATTTGATATTGAAGAACCTAATGCATTATGCATTATTCTGTTTAGAATTTATTCGTCGGGAAACCCCCAATAAATCGCTCGCTCTTTTTTATTGAAATACTGAGCCATATTAAAAATAGTTTTGCTATAAATATATTTAAATGGACCGTATAAGATATCGAAGTTTTCTAATATACATGTTTTCTATACAATAAGTGGTGAAACTGATTTGTTGTCACAATTTTCTTGTGAGTTGTTTATACTATAAATATATTGAATGATTTTCAACCTAAAATTAGCTTCTCAGCGCGGACTTTGAAATTTTTTGTGGCTCTATACCTATTGGCAAAGATGCTGAGTATATTGCTTGACAAATTATCAAACAATGCTTCGAATTGGAGCTATTGGTGAAATGCTTTTGAAATAACGGCGCAATTTAAGTCGTCGAGGAATCGGTATACTTATTTTGAGAGGTCTTTACTTTATACAAAAATAATATCAAACTCTCATAACAAAGTAATAAAAAAATGTTATTCCCATTCTCTGAGGTTTTCAATCAAAACAGTTCCAATAGAAGTACAGAAAGCAAAGTTGTTCATACACATTATGAGAAATAATAATTTGTTGCTATGTGTCATTGAGAATCAATAATATTTTCTCAGAAACCTTAAAGTAAAATACACAAACTTTAATTGACAGGTACATGGTAAAAATATCTCCACATAATAGTTTGAAACATCGAGAAAAGCAGCACGAACTTCGAGTTAGAGAAGAAGCTTTCATTCAACTGCATTTATATCAATCTGTAAAAATTTGTCTTGTAAAAAAACGGAGTTAGTGGTGTAACGTTTTGAGAATAGAGAAAAGGTAAGTGCTGAATTTCAATTAGAGGAACATAGGACTCCGTTAAAATTGTAAGTTATGTAAAAAAAAAGATAAATGGAAACAAAATCCCGAGTAAGTTTATTTAGGAATTTTTAAGCTTTCAAGGGTGTCCGGGACACAAAAATCGTCAAATTTTGCATTTTTTTTAATTATTTAAAAAATTACTCCGTTTTTTCTGCTTAAAAGGAAGTTTGAATCGTGTTTCTATCTTTATTAGAACAAAAGATATAATTCTTTTTGTTGCCCGCACCTAACTAATACGTATTTAACTTTAAAATTTTAAACGCGTTTTTCCCCATGATGCAATTTTTCCTGATTTCTTGCATTCAAACTCTTATAAGTCAGGAACCAATGAAGATAAAGTAATGAAATTTGGAGCATGTCTTTTTCAAACAGTTTACTTTAATTTGTATTCGGCGATTTTGAAAAAAAAATGTTTACTGCAAAAAATATGATTTTTTTAAAAAAAAAAGTAGCATTGAATTTTTCGAAATTTTTCTTCAAATATTTTTTATTTTTTATTGAATCAATATTTTTAAAATCTCCGAATAAAAATTAAAGCTTAGATATTTGTGCATACTTTTTTTGAAAGAAAAATTGAAAATTGACCCACAATATTTTGAGTTATAGCAATTTAAAGCAACCCTATTTAAAAAAAAATTAAATTTGAATAATTTTTTTTTCATATTTATGTTGTGATTTTGCTTATTAAGTAGATGGTGAATCAGTAAAAAAATTCAAAACTCTAAAGTATATAATAAAAAAATTTTCAAAATGTGTCCCGGACCCCCCTTAAAAAGTTTTAAGAAGTTCTTTTAGTACTACTAAAACTCTGAAACCTAGGGTTCTCTAAAATGTTGTGTAGTTGTTGTTGTGCTACATATCATCCATTATTAGACAAAGTCAGATAAGAAAGTTTTTGACTCTCAGAATGTTCGACACAGGAAAATCGTAATCAAGATTTTCGATCTTGCCAAGATAGTCCCTTACAGTAAAAATTTAACTAGCAGCAGCCTGATTACTTTAGTATTTGGTGCAATTGGCACTGTTCTTGCCCCTTCTGAACGTGAGGCACTTGAAATATCTGCATGCAAAATGAATGGGCATTTTGGGAACTTCTCTCACGTACAAATCGTTACGCAGAGCCCGAACAGCTGCCCATATACCACCGATGAATATGGGGTGTCGAGCACATTATTTTATTCTGAGATTTTTTTATAAAAAATAATTGATAGTTCTTTGGTTCAGTTTAAACTCCAACACACAGTATTTATTAAGGGGGTCCGGGACACATTTTGGAATTTTTTTTATTATATGCATTAGAGTTTTGAATTTTTTTACACTGATTCACCATCTAATTAATAAGCAAAATTACAACATAAATATGTTTTTTTTTTATTTAAGTTTAATTTGCTTTAAAAAAAATGGGATTGCTTTAAATTGCTATAACTCGAAATATTGTTGGTCAATTTTCAATTTTTTTTAAAAAAAGTATACACAAATATCTAAGCTTTAATTTTTATTTGGCGATTTTGAAAATATTGATTCAATAAAAAATAAAAAATATTTGAAGAAAAATTTCGAAAAATTCAAAGCTACTTTTTTTTTAAATCATATTTTTTTGCAGTAAACGTTTTTTTTTTTCAAAATCTCCGAATAAAAATTAAAGTAAACTGTTTGAAAAAGACATGCTCCAAATTTCATTTCTTTATCTTCATTGGTTCCTGACTTATAAGAGTTTGAATGCAAGAAATCGGGAAAAATTGCATCATGGAGAAAAATGCGTTTAAAGTTTTAAAGTTAAATACAAATATATAGTTAGGTGCGGGCAACAAAAAGAATTATATCTTTTGTTTTAATAAAGATAGAAACACGATTCAAACGTCCTTTTAAGCAGAAAAAACGGTGTAATTTTTTAAATAATTAAAAAAAATGCAAAATTTGACGATTTTTGTGTTCCGGACCACCTTGAGCCATTCGAGATAGGGTAAAAGACTTATAGTAACTTGCATCTACACTATAAGAAATGAAATTACGCAATTTTCAAGGAACGAACGTTAGTTTCACGTCATCACCAGTTTAATGAGAGAATTAAAACTGGAGAAGATTAAGATTGCTGCCTAAAACAACAACAACAGCAAAAAAGTTTGTTTCTGTAACCACAGTTGCATGCAAAGTTATATACAGTAAAAAAATAAAACGTATATAAAATTTCAGTTTATGTTTGTAAGAGTTGGAAAATGCAGCCTCCTTTCCCTCTTCAAACTCTGACTTGTTGTAAATTTCGGAAGTTAGAGGGAAAAAATAATGAATAAATTTTTCTAAACTACCTTCATTGATCCTCTGAAAATTATAATTTAATCCAATGAAAAAATTCTCATTAAGCTATGCAAGCAGAACTTGAGTGTCTGCTAAGCTTGAATTATGCTACAGAAAATGTTTGACTTAAAAACTACTTTAAAATTAAATAGATTTTAAAATGCCATGAAACTATTCATTCTAATATTTTTCTTTATTCCTACTGTTTCTTTATGTACCTGATTAAACGGTCGAATCAATTCAACGTTTTATAATTCACAACTAGCTCATTGACTATCAATTTTTTAAGCAAATTAATTTTTTAATCATCATTTTCGATTAAAAAAGATAAATATACAATTTTATAAAAATATCGACTATTCCTCCTTTTGCATGCTATAAAATTTTACGTTTCAAAATTAAACTGAACTAAGAAACAGCTTAACCCTATTTGCATACTCCTGTAAAAATAAAAGTCCTAACTCTTAGCAAAGATTTGATTTAATTTCATTAAGTTTAATTTCACAACAGGGAACTTCATTTTTAATTCCATCCATTGTTATTTTCTTTAAGAAAATATTTAAGAGAAGATGACTGAATATTCCAGCCGGAGTCTTTCCACCCGATGAACCGGTAAATCATTTAGATTAAAGGCAGATGGAAAATATTCAGGGCTATTAAAGAGATTAACTAGCACATTTAATGAGTTTAATGCTGGCATTTAATTAAATTACTTTTAAAAGACCAATGCTTTATTTATTTTTGTTTGATGTGGCTATTATTCAAGAATGGCGAAATTTTTGCTATAGTCTGCCTATTAATTTAAAACTGTTTCATCAATAAAAGGGTCATCCCGCAAGAATTTATTATTATAAATTCGCTATGGAAACATGATTGATTTAATAATGTTTTTAAGACATTTATTTTCACTTATCGTTCTTTTATTTTATAAAATTCTGTTAAATATTTTCAAAATAAAATGAGTTGGTATGCACTTTAGTTTCTCAAGCTGAAAGCAGTTTTTTATATACAATGGGGTCGTTTCCAAAATTTTAAAAGTATTTTTTTCTGAAAGAGTATGCGTAAAAACAAAGGATCTGACCATTTTTTAAATAATTTATTTAGGTTTAATATTTTTAAAAAAATACTTAAATCGTTGAGCTTTTATTGCTCACACTTCTGTCATGTGACATCACAAATGATGAAATGCCATTTAATGTTGCCATTCACAGAACAAAATATTTAATTCGCATCTTTACTCACGTATATTGGCAACGATATGGTTGATAGCAAGCGTAGAGCGTAATTTTAATTCGCTGCTTGATTATCATGACGTGGAATTGTAGTAGACAAATTCGCCAAATTGCATCATTTGTGACGTCATAAAGATCACGCTTTGTTTGAAAAATCGGACATTTAGAAAAATTAATTAAAAAAAGTTGTTTGAAAAATGAAAGTCTTTTCCATGTATTTTTTTTTTTTGCTCATTCTATCCATTTCAATGACTAAAAGTAGTACTTTTGACTGAAAGAAACCACCCTATTATTTGCACTGATTTATTTAAAAATCATTTTTATCTAACTGGGCGATTTTTTTTCAGTATTTGAAATTTCTCAATAGAAGATGTTTCTCACAATAAAATTAAAAAATAATTTTATTAGCAATAGAGTTTTACAAAAAACATTCTAAATCATATTATTCAGACACTGACCTTTTCAAATATAACTTGAATTTTATGATAAGATTCAGATTGCGAAAGTATACCTATTTTAGCTGTAAAAGCGGTTCAACATTTAATCAAACTCACAATAAAAACTGTTAAAATCACAAGTACTTTTACGGAAACTAATCATTAGGTTTTTCAACGATCATTTTAAATGAAAGGTTTTGTAAAATATTCAAGCATAAAGTATATAAAATTTAATTAAAAAGTACGAACGCAATTTATTATGTTACATCTTACAATGCATGTTACGCTTAATAGAAAAAAAAGTATTTTTGTTTCTGAATGTAATTATAATAATTATTAACTATATTTCTTTGTTAAAGAGAAATTCAACTAAGATTTCAGAAATGATTTTAGTCTGTTTTATTCCTGCACATCGTTTCGAAATTTATACACTATTTCGATTAATTTATCGCTTAATACATGAGTACTAAAATCATCAGTATTTTTAAAGATAAATTTGCTTCATATATGCGCAAAAACGTTTTTCTTAAAATTTCCCCATTTTGAAAAATTTGTTCGCTTTAGTTACCAACAGTTGCTATTACTTTTTCTCTCACATTTATTATTCCATGAGGCATTTTTTTGAGAAATCACGATTGCTTATTATTCTCACTTCACCATCCTTGGTGTTGTGGTTCCTTTTTCAGCTTGAACCAGGAGCCTCTGCAGCACCACCACTTACCGGCCTCGGCTGGGGCAGCGTCAATACACACTCACACATACACACAAACGCCTTTATACGCATACCTAGACGCCTACGTGCATACACACAGGTCTACGCACACACACAAGCGTACACAAGCTTGCATGCGCCTACACACACACACACACGCACACACACGCGCGCGCACCACTTGAACGCACGTAACCTTCCAGAAGGAGATTCAGGCTTGGGGGGACTAGAGTCGTTTCTAGAAACAATAACTCCAATGAATAGGGTTCTGTCGCAACTCGTGATTGCGAACAACATAATTTGAATTCAAACTTTCAGAATTCAAAATAATTTTAAACATTGTTTTTTGTTTTGCTTTTGCTTGGGTTTTCCTACGTTTCAATTGACGAATTTTAAAGATATTTACTGGCATTGTTTGTGGACTTAGTTTACTGTATTTTTTTTCGAATAGCTCTAAGACCTTGATCTGAAGAAGGGATTCCACTTAACTCCAAAGCAGTAATATTCAATATTTTTATTATTACAATCACTTCTTTTTTTAATCCGAACAACTAACTTACCTGCAATCTTTAGTTTGTATACACAGCAACTAAGAACTAAATTGCAACTTTTTCTTAATTTATAAACTAATTTTTAAAATGCTGGCTAGTGAAGTATCTGCATTTTGAAGAATCCCGAAATATTGGCTTCCGCATTAGAGATTTTAACGCATTGCAAATATAGTAGAAGATAAACATACGAAATTGGCAATGACGCTATAGCACTTAGTACCCGTGCAATACAAAGTGCGTACTAACTACTGCAAATAAACTAGTACACACTGTAAAAAAATTCCGAAACCTTACTGGTTATTTCCGTGGAACGTCTCGGGATTTCACACGTCTTCACCTATTTCCCCTTAAAAACAAGTATCTTCAAAAAAAAAGTTTCCTGAATCACTACAAGTTGCACGTGTGCAGACTTTTCACTGTTGTGGAAAATATTTTTAGCCACCAGTTTGAAGTTTGAATGAGCGTGTTTATTAAGTGTATCGGCCTAAGATTGCTTACGGCCTGTCCAGATTGACTAAGCTCCCAGTGAGAGCGAAAATGTCAATGGATAGCTACAGCTTTGCAAGGCAGGAATTGCAGGCAAGAGATTTGCTTGGTTGCTTCTTACATAGCTTTGGCCGTGGTCGTTCTGATTTTTATGGAGTCTTCTTGGTAAATCAGGAAGGTTCTAATCAATAACATTAATCTTACTTAGTTTTTCTAGAAGATTCCCGAGACATGACTGGCTTTAACAGGGGAGATTTCCCAGTATTTCAGAAAGTTTCAAATTTAATTTCAGAAAGGTTACTGACTTCCAGGGGAAAACGTTCCTGGTTTTTCCAAGATATGTTACTTTAAGAAATTAGGCACATCAGCTGCCTATTATTTTCCAGGAACGTTTCTGAATCGTTTTTACAGTGCACTTTTACAGTGCCCAATTTCCACCAGTAACATATCTTGGAAAAACCAGGAACGTTTTCCCATGGGAGTCAGTTACCTTTCTGAAATTATCCTTGAAACTTTCTGAAATACTGGGAAATCTCCCCTGTTAAAGCCAGTCATGTCTCGGGAATCTTCTAGAAAAACTAAGTAAGATTAATGTAATGGATTAGAAGCTTGCTGATTTACCAACAAAGCTCCAGAAGCATTAGAGCAACCAAGGCCGAAGCTACGCGAGAATTGCAAGCAAAACGCAAGCATATTCCTTGTCTGCAATTCCTGCAGCAATCTAGTGACTTATTTGCTCCCATTAGGAGCATAGCCAATCCGGACGGGCTGTAATCAAGGTAAAGCCGATACACTTAATGAACACAATCTGTCAATATTCAAACTGGTTTCAAAAAATATTTTTCACAGCAGTGAAAAGTCTGCAGTGGTGCATCTTTTAGCAATTCAGGAGACTTTTTTTACGAAGATACTTGATTTTACGGGGAAATAGGTGAAAACCTCTGAAATCCCCAGACGTTCCGCAGAAATAACCAGTAACGTTTCGGAATTTTTTTTTTATAGTGTATGTGTTACAACCTAATGCCATAGGAGTTCTTTAAACCCAAGAGTATACTAGATTGCGGCAACAAATACTCACTTAAAAACGTATCTTGTCTTTAAGGGCAGCTGATGTTTGACAGCAAAAAGGAGTTATTTGCTTTCCTTAGATTACAATAAGTTTTAATGAAAATATGTTGCGTCTACACAGTAAAAACAATTTGGAAACGTTCCTGGAAAATAATGGGCCGCTGAGATGCCCAATTTCTGCCAATAACATATCTTGCTCAAAATAAAAATGCTTTCCGGTAAAAGCCAGTAACCTTTCTGAGATTATTGCTAAAACGTTCTGAAGAATTTGGAAATCTCTCCAGCCAAAGCCTGTTATGTCTGTGGAATCTTCGGAGGAAACTTTAGAAGGATTTAAGTAGTAGCTTAGCTCCTTCCTTAATTATCAAGAACGCTCCGAAAGCATTAATGCAACTATAGCCGGAGCTAAGACATAATTGCAAGTACCAAGTATGCCTTTTGCTTGCAATTCCTGAAACGCGTCGTAATCCTGAAACTTATTCGCTCTTAGTGGGAGCTTAGTCAATTTGGATGAACCGTAATAGCGCTGAAGCCTTTACCACTTAAGAAATACGTTTATTTAATCTTTAAATGAGTAGCTAAACGTATTTTTCACAACTGTAAGAAGTCTGAATTTGTGCAGCTTGGAGCAATTTAAGAAACTTTTTGACAAAAATACTTAATTTTCACAGGAAGTTGGTGAAAACCTGTGAAACTCCGAAACGTTCCATGGAAATTATCAGTAACGTTTCGGATTTTTTTACAGTGTATATTAATAATACAATCGTTCACATAAGATTTTTAAAATGCATGTCTTTTACAAACCAGATTTTATGCATTTGTAGCATTTCCTAGCGAGATTAGATGTTTCAAATGATCTTCGCTGGCAAACAAGGATTCCAAACCGAACTTTTACGAATTGAATACGATGAATTTAGTTGCCACAACGCTTTCTCTTTCTGGCGTACAAATATTGTTTACACTGGGCTGGGAAACTTCATCATGGAAGCCTTCACCCAACCCATTTTTAAACCTCCTCGCCATTTTGCCTGCACTTTCCCTCGTTCATCATACAGATGCGCGTCATTAGGGATTTCTTTCAGAGAAATGGTAAAATAGGTTCATTACGCTAAAACTCTAATATTTCGCAAAGCCAAGCATTTTATCTCCTTGTTTGTTCTTTAAATTTGATGAGCTGCTATTGTTTTGTCTCATCTACTCGCTAATAGGGATTAAATCTTTCATAACAATATAAAGTAATTCTCTTCTAATTCGCCGACGCTCCAAGCTTGAGTCGCATGTCTAAAATCCTCTTACAATCTTTCTTTTGTTAATGTATCCTTAGTTCGAAATGTGCTGCTGTGAAATTCCATACCGCTTTCATTAACGAATTCCTAAATTTTGGATCCTCGTTAATTCTTATTTTTGCATTGCATATTCATTTCGAACGAGTGATAAATATTTCGCTTTCCATGTAATTCATAGCCATGCTACATTTGAACAATTCTTTTCTTCCTTCATCTTTCGTCGCCGTTTAGGAAATCTTTTAGACCACGGTTTTGAAGAAATACTACTGAGAATCGTGCAAGTTGAATCAACATTATTAATTCAACAATTCCAAATGTACAGTGTGTCTCAGAGAAGCGTAATCTCTGAATATTAGTTGAAATTTAAACTGCTTTACTTGTTTATGGTTGAATATTATCCTCTAAAAGTATTGCTGATACAAATTTCGCAAAAATTTAAAATCGAAATTGAGGCAGTGAGGAGCAAAGGGATGTAAGTGGACTTTTTATGCATCAGCATTTACATCAGAGCTACTAGTAGCATCTCTTGCCCTAAAACGGAGGAAAGTCTCTCCTACCATTTGTACAGATTATCTCTAAACTATTTAATTTTGGCATTTACATCCCTTTGCTTCTCATTGTCCTTGTTTGAATCGAATTGTTTGTAGTGCTCTAATCTGACACAAGTTCGATTGGTTCCAAAAGGTAGTTGACCTTAAGGAAGTCTATAATCGTTTGGAGCATTTGAAATAGAAGTTATTATACATGCAAAAACTAAGCTGCTGTAAACCATTGTGCAAAATAGAAGAAATATACACTTAGAATTCAAAAACTTTCCATACAATATGAATATTTGTAACCGACGGAAGTACGAAATTGCTACAAGATTTAGAAAGCGCTCCTAAACTTCGAAGAAACTTATTTTCATTTAATTTTATTAATTTTATTATTTTTTTAACAAAGGCTTACTAAACTTCATGTTTTGTTTTAGATTAGAAAATAAGAAATAGTTGAACTATTTGTTTATGTTGATGATGAGAAGTAACACCTGACTTAGCTGGATTTAAAAAGATTTAATAGGGCATAAATCGTAGCCATTTTTTTTTTAAATATGTTATGTTTAAACCAGAAATTTCTTAGATATATAAAAATGTAATTCCATTTGTAATGGAGAGCTTTATTCCCAGCAAACATCATGTCCACTGCCATTTAGTTTCTTGACGTGAAAGAATAGTGCGCTTCCTAAACATGAACTGTAGAATGTTATTTTAAAAACTATTCGTCTTGGATTTGTTGCTCATTTTAGAAAACTTCAAAATAAAGGTAATTTTAAAAATTATACTGAAAAAAGAGAAATATTATATCTACAAAAATCAGTTTGTTCCGAAAGCTCTATTTCAGAATTTCTGAGGTTTTGAAGTTCAACTAAAAAAACCAGTGAATGAGTGAAATATTTGTCCTATTCTCGAGCTTGAACTGTTGAAAAATAAACTTGAGTATTTGATATTCATTGTTATTGGTTTTTGTTAAAACATTAAACTCTAATGTTTTTTTTTAAATCAATTTTAAGTTCCTATCAATTATGTGCGTAACTTATAAAAATTCTAACAACGACGAACCGAATGAGCTTGGATACTTTCCAAAATAAGGAGTTTACCGAAAAACTATGATTCATTTCTCCAACAAGAAATTTCATAATACTGTCCCGAAAACTCCGAACCTGTTACGAGTATAAAAGTACCTGTTACCTGGCGTAGACGCGGTATTTCGCTCATCCTCAGTTAATAAGGTAGCACGACAATGCAAACACACGAGGAAAATTTGTCCAGCTGCATGCAGTGACTTTTAGGAGCTATTCAGGACACATAGCTGCACGCCTTTTTCTATTGTTTGCGCTTGATATGAGTTCGTTTTGTTAAAAGAGGGTAGATTTAGCGATGTAAACATAGGCTCCAAATTGCAGTTTGGCCGTTCAACTAGATCTTTATATTATTCTAGAGATTAGTTTGGTCGCATAATTCTGTGTTGGAATAGAAAATGCCTAAAATTTGGAGCTTATGTATATGTCATAAAATTCATTGTTTTGTAATTTGGGCTTCGAATATTTTTTGGAAGTTGACCAACTCCGTAGAATTTTAAAGCTCCGTGAAATAATTTGCAACATTTAATGCTGATCTATTTATTCCAAAACTCCAAGAAAAGCAGTCAGTAATTTTCCTTTCGAATCTATTTCTGCCAAGGCTGCAAAGTCGGAGTCGTTGAGTCGGAATCGGACTGATTTTGGGGTTCAAAGGTCGAAGTTAGGGTCGAACGCCCCTAAATTCTAGAAGGCAACGTCCAACTCCGCAGCCACGGTTAAAATAATTGCGCTTGGAATTTCTTTTTTTCTTAATTCAATCATATTCATCTTTGGCTTGCGTCAATGTTAAGTCTACGAGAGATGGTATTTCGATTTTTTTAAATAACGTGTTTCCTAGTTATAATAAAGTAATTAATTAAATATTAGAAAAAACATTCAGAATCTAAACGTTTTTTCTATACTTTGGTATTTTTTCCCGTAGGTGTTAATGTTAAAAATGTTTTAATTATGCAAAAAATACCTTTAAAATAGCTAAACAACAAAAAACAAAAAACAAAAAAAAAATATTTTCAATTAAATGTTTTTTACCTAGAGCTTTTTTTCAACAAAGTCTGTTTGAAGCAAATCCACCATTTATTTTGAGATCTCTGTTTGCTCTTAATTTCTTCATAGTCGTTAATGTTAAGTTTATTGAACTGTTCAAAATTGAACAAACAATTTTTCAAATAAAAAAGAGAATAAATAAGTCTGGAAATATTTTGAGACGCTAAGTCTCGAAGACAAAATTAGCTAGGAGATGAATTCATTTATTAATTAATTTTTTGTGGAGGATTTGCAACCCTGGATTGTCATTAATGGAGTTATAAAATAAAATTCTATTCATTATAACAAGAGTTTCATACCTCTGAATATAGTGTAAAAAATTGAATAAGATGGTGCTTAAATACCGATGTTAAAATGGACGTAATGTCCTTTACCATCTCTGTACAGGACAGGTAGAGCAGCCTGACCAGTAAATGAGAGCAACAGCACAATTTCAGTTTCAAAAATTCATTATGGCATTAAAAACTGTGCATATGGTATATGGTAGTAATGGCATTTTCAGTGACAAAGTATGTTTTTTTTATTTAAAGAAAAAAAATAAAAGAAATTTTTACTGTTCTACTTCAAAATTTTTAGGTGTAATAAAAAATGATGCAGCAACTCAGTAAACTCTAGGGTTCGTCTTTTACATACCGCATAATCATACGACATAGACTCATCTCGAAAACTTACCGACTGGAGCCAGGTTCGAACCTGTGTCTTAGGGCGTAAGATACCAGCGTCTTATCATTACACCACCCTGTCGGCACATAATTGCAACAAAAAAGTACTACTTTTTAATCATCACTACCCCAAAAACGTTTTGGCTTTTCCTTATGATGTAAAATAAATTCGGAAAAATTTAGACACACAAAAATGCTCACTTATATTCTGGTTTTGTAATAATGTTGTTTGATGTTATAGCAAAAAAAAGGAGAAGAAAGCCTGCATCGGAGGTTGGAAAACTAATTATAAAGAGAAATCAACTTTTTTCAAGCAACTTAAAAACTTTCCTAACCCCAAACAAATTTCTTCCCCCTGAGAATTCCTTAATGGCCACATAAATAGTTCTTGTTTAAGACAAAATCTATAGAAATCTCAGGGTCGTCCGATTGCATGCAACCTAATATTCCCACTATAGCACAGAATCTAATCCTAGTTCCTTATCGAAGTGATACAGATAAAGGATGGGGAACTAAAAATTCCGCTGACAAAACCAATTGCTTCTAATCTTATTTTTTTCCGGAATCTTTGCCTTTTTTTTCCTTCCGTCCTTTTTCCCTGGTGGTGTGTTAATTTTTTTTTTTTTGTCTCCTCCAAGCATTAATTAATTGGCTGTAAATAAGAAGTGAACGGGGGTATTTATTTTCTTCTCGGCGACACTCACTTTGCAAAGTAATTGTTGGAATATTTCTGTTGTAGACATAAAAATTTTTATTATTGCAAGTGTTTAACAAAATATCTGATGTTAAATCTATTAAATATATGTATATCTTTTCAGTTACATGAAAAAATGTGGGTGAAAACAATGTGAATGAGAAAGAGATTTTTCAATTGGAATTTTTTTCAATTATACATCTGCCCCCCCCCCCCCTCCCTCTTTGAATTTTCCTGTTTAAGAGGAGCGCTGCCGTCGGAAGGTCCAAACTTTTCAGTTTAAGAATGAAGTAGAATTTATTGGCAAACTTTATAGCAGGAAGGCAGAATAAATTTTTTGATTTTTTTTTTTTCGTTTCATTGAATGATAAAAGATGAATTTTCTTCCATCTAGTCAGTTTAATCTTCCAAAACTTAGGTTCACATAATTTCCAATTGTAAATGGTCAGTAATTGCAGGCTTTGAAATAAAAGAATCGAAAAACTTATAAGGGAATAAATTAGTGGCGTAAAGTGGACTGCGAAATCGAACGAATTTGGTGAGAAATTAAAATATATTTAGAGATATTTCTGCGATAAAAAATAGTCTGTATACATCCTCATACATCTGAAAGGCAATCTGTCGTGGGAAGAGGTAAAAAGCAGTATCTGCAAATGTTTCACTTTTCTTTTCTTTCTTTTTTCTTTCTTTTTTTTGCATTTTTGCCATCTATTGTAATTTAACTTTATTTTATAAGCTTGCTTATTGGGTTTCGGTTGAAAAATAAAACACGAAAAAAAAAAAAAAAAAACCCGTCAAATTTAAACTTTTTCCTACTGTTGGTATGGAAAGCAAAACATTCTTCAAATATCTCATAAATTCATTTCTGCAGATACTGCACTTTATCTTCCCAATGCAAAACAAAACTTTCTTTATACTAAAAAAAATAACATAAAAGATAAATAATGTAATCCTTTTAATAGTTGTAAAAATAAGGATATTTAATAACATTTCTTAAAAAGCATTTGAAAAAGCTATTACATTCTAATTCATTGCTAGTAGTAACTATATAATGGAAATATAAGTTCCTCACAAAATTTATGAAAACCATAACGCTTCGGAGAAAATAGCCATACTTATTTTTGTATTGACTTTAAAGTATATTTACCTTTATCAACAAATTCGAATTAAGCGTTCTAACATTTTGAGGGAGTTCGCTTTAAAAACAACTCTTAAAAACTTCATTTTGGTGCCTTTTTACGTCATCCTGACAGTTCTTTCATTGATGTATTAACGTGACCTATGTTGAGTACAGCAGGTACACCTTGAACAAATTTTTAAAGACTTGTTTTTTGTTAAAAAAAAAAAAAAACATTTAATCAAGATGTTGAAATCATTATGTGATAGGGAAATAGAAATACTATTGCGTTTAACTTTATTTTTGTCAAATTAATAACAAAAATCAGAAAAATCAATTTGTAAAATGTATGTTAACATACTTGATCACATTTATTCAATATAATTGGTCTTAGTGGGATGCATAAATGTATACGTTACCCCAAAAAATATCTATGTTCTCCCGTAGTTTGGAAAATCGATGGCTTAGTGTAAAAAATATCCCGTGTCTCAACTTTTTCCGGAAATAAGATTTTTTGTGTTTACGGAAAATAGACCTCTTATTTAAGAAGCAAAACAAAGCACATCATCAGAATAATGGAATGTGGTGTCATATATCTTCAGAATAAAAACCTTTTATTTCATACGGCAGTGTGAATGACTCTTATCTCGCACCAAAAATGGTGTTGTTTGGAACGTCACAACAAAATATCTACATTTGAAGAAATTCGAAACAATAAATCAGGTGGAAGCGGAAGGAGAGATAATGAAATAAATACAATCATTCAAGGGTAGATTTAATCCGCATTGTTTTAATTTTCATTGCCCATCTACATTCATCTTTTAAAAATGGTCTAATCGTGTAGTCTTCTAATTCATCGTTCATGTTTTGGTATTTCACCTATTGATGTAGAATTGAGGGAAAACTTCTAGAACTTCTAGAGTATTGCACAGCTAAAGGGTGTCCCAAAATTAACGCAAGATTTGAATTTGCCGCCATTTTTGCAATAAATGGTTGGCAACCCTGAAAAAAGAACAATTTGACAGCTGAGAGTTTAGGGTAATCAAAAATGGAGCGTTATACGATACAATAACGCGCTTTCATTATTAAACAATTGTTTCAAAAATAATGAAAGTTGAGGCTGGTCAAGCAGTTACTGTTATTGGCGCTCGGTATCGCAACACGGTAATGCACGGGTGGTTGTGGGCTTGTTGACATAGACCTTTGAATTCAAATAACCCCATAAGAAGAAATTTAAAAATGTTAAATCACACGATCTAGGGTGCCAATTCTGATGACCGAAATGAGAGAGTACGCGACTAGGAAATGCCTTATGCAGTCATTGAAATGTTTCACTCTCTCTAGCTGTATGGTACAATAACACCCCATTTTTACTAACCCTAAACTCTCAACTGTCAAATTGTTCTTTTTTCATGGCTGCCAACAATTTATGGAAAAAATGGTGGCAAATTCAAATCTTGCGTTAATTTTGGGACACCCTTTACTATCCAAAATTAAGAAAAAAAAACTTTAAAACCATTTTGAACTAGAAAATTGCCCGTCAAGGTATGAAGGGTGAAAATTGCTTCTACATTTGAACGAAGCGATTGCCTGTTTGCTGATATTTTGCTAGTTGAAATTTTAACCCTAACTCCAGTGGATTAACCCTGAACTCCAGTAGACAGCGTTCATTCTTGACCACTTTTTCGTTTCTTCATTCCCCTGAAATGATGCAGTCTTACCAGTAAAACACGTAAGTTTCCGGATCCTGTTCTGCCTTGTCAAAATAAAGCATTTCCCTTCATGTCAACCATTACCCAAAATATTATGAAATTATCATGCTATGGCTCGAGTTTGATTGTTGGTGACGTCAGCGTTACTCGAGCAGTTAATTGACAATTATATATATATATATATGAGGTTGACTCATAAACCTGACTAAAAGTGGGGAATTTAGGGTCTTTGAAGTCATACGTGCTCGAAAAAAAAGTAACGTGCAAAGTTGAACCACACAGTTGAAAGCTGCCTTAAATGACTACAAAGTTTTTGTGTGTACTAAGAAACTTCGTATCACAAAAAACAGGTGTAGCAGATCATTCAAGTAGTAGAATGCATCGTTAAAACTAATATTTTCGTACTTCATATCAAAAACTTTTAAGTTCTGTAATTTTGTCTGTTATATGCACATATGAATTAAAATATTCAATGGTTTTTAATATTAAAATGTCAAAAATTGAAATAAACGCTAAGTCAAACTTTCGATAAGTCGAAGTTTTTCGTCGGTTCCTTTAGATTCGAGTTATCGTGAATCGAATGTATGTAACTAAATTAATTACATTTTTATTTCATGAATTTTTAAAGCATTTTTTTCAAAAAATCATTACATTCAGTGCATGACGTTGAAAATGAACCCGACGGCAACGTTACCAGCTATCATTACAACCCCGAACTCACGATGCTTGCATAGAACAAGAGGACTCCTTGCAACTCCGAAGTGCGCGTCTGCAATTTTTGCAAATTTTCGGCTTCCAAAGCTGTTGACATTTTACTTTTTAGCAGAAGCTATTTATGTACTTATTTCTCAAATCAGCCTTTGTTTGCATAAGTCATTTTCCAAGAAAATCAGTTGAATTTTCGATTCTAAAGCGTGTCCCTTTTGCAGCATTAGTCCATCCTTCAAACTTAGCCTAAGCCGAGAGTCCCTGGTCTATATTATAATCCCTTCTTGCCCATCGATCGTTTTCAAATATAAAATTCTGACGCAAGGACAAAGCTCGAATTCAAACAGTCCTATTTTAACTATTTATTTGTTGTGTCCCATGCCGCTGTGCACTGGCTCTTCATCCTCGAATACGTCTTCTTACATCTAAGATTAAAATGACACAAAACATTTTGCAATATTTATCAGTCCAGTTTTCCACTAGGAGGGATTATCTTAATCCCTTTACGAAGCGCCGTTGCTGCAGCAGCCTTGCAGAAGTTGCGGGGAAGGAACAACGGCAACAGTTCTCTTCCAACTAGAGGGATGTACACGGGAAGCGCATTATACTCTTCCTATTTCCAACTGTATAATCTGCAGAGTGAAAAATATCTTTTCCATTTTTCGAAACAAGGACAGACTCGGCCATTTTGAATTATGGCTCGAAGTCGAGTTGAAGGTAGAAGCTAATATGTTTAAGTTTCTGAGCTTTTTTTTTTAACGTAGAATATTAAAAGCGTTTAAATAAACAAGTGAGAATAGTGTTTGAGTTGTATATATCATTAGTGTGAAAATATTTCTCTTTGTACAGAATGCTTTTAAGTTTCTCGTCATTTGGACGAACGATAAAGTGTCACAAATACAACTGTAGCTATTTGTCTTGTAACAACTGAATCGGTGTTCAATAAGGACAATTATGGCTGGAAGTCGAGTTGAAGGTAGAAGCCAATATCTTTAAGTTTCTGAGCATTTCTTTTAACGTAGATGATTAAAGGCGTTTAAATAAACATTTGAGAATAGTGCTTGAGTTGTGTGCATCATAAGCGTGAAAATATTTCGTGTTTTACAAAATGCTTTTAAATTTCCCGTAAGGTGGACGATCAATAAAGCATGTAATAAATACAACTGTAGCTATTGGTTTCCTAACGAACGCAATCGTTGTTCAATAAGCACAGAACACTCATTCAATGTAACTTTGATCTTCATTTGTAGTAATTTTCAACAGTCCCATTTATATTACAATAAATGCTATTGCATCTATTGGTATACAACTGAAGACAACCTCTATGAACTATAGTTATCCAAAATTGTAGCTATAAAAGCATTTTTTATGAAATGTTGAACTTAAAAACTTATTATTTGCCACTTAGGGTAACCTTAAACCATCTGAAAAATTTAACTAAAGATTTGTTGGTATTGTGAATTTTTTGAATAAAAACCTTTAACAAAAAGGAGCATTACAACTATGCTACTATACAAAGTATTAAATAGTGTTCATAAATAGTAGGTACTTAACAAACTATTAGATGTTATAGAACTGCTTCTACGTGTAAAAGTCTGAGTGGTTATAAAGACACATGTTAGCTCAAGGATCACAAAACCAGTAGTGTTGCTCCTTGTGGAGAGCTATCAAACGGCATGGTATACATTAATGAATCCTTGAGTCCTCTCTCTATCGGATTCTGCCAAAATATGTTTGAAAATTGCTTCCTCAAAGTTTATAGAGAACATTGTATCTTTTTCTCAATTTGGAACAAAGTAGGACCTTACTGCCAAAGCAGCTCGCGTTTACTGTAATTGAAAATTTTGATAGTAGCATTTGCACAAGTGCACAGATTACTACTGCAGCTCCGTTTTCTGGTTACTGCCTATCCTCAAATCAACCAGTAGCGCAGCCAAAAATTATCTTCCAGGTGGTGTTTCTTCTCTCTACCTTGCACATTGTTGCATAAACTACCGCACTAGGATTCGTTTTTTTTTTTTTTTTTTTTTGATAAAACCAAGAGTTCTGGTTGCTCCACAGAGTTGAACCTAGACTTATACCTCTCTCGTAAGAAGTTGAGTGCATCCTGGCTTATCCAAACTAACTGGGACCAAAGACAATCCGCATAAACGAAAATTCCTGCAATTCCTCCAAGACCACAGTCACTACAATGTCCGAAGACAGCATTGGCATTTCGTCCTTGGCTGGGGGCTGAGTCAACCGGAGGGGTTGGGAGGGGCATTCGTGGAACTTGCCACGATTCAGGTAACCTTTTTGAAAAAAAAAATCAGGTTACTGGTGCCAGCCCTCGAAATCCCGGAACAACACTCGGAAGTAATCAGCGACATTTGGGAATTTTTTTTAAAAAAAGGGACTTAAACCATTTTTGATCCCAGCGACTCAATTGTGAATGTAATGGATAGGTGAATTTTGATTGTAAGGTGTGTTATGGAGTTGGTCACGTTTTACAAACTACCCTAATTTCTCAGAAAAGAACTTACAAAAATCTTCTGTTTTTTCGTACACATTTTAAAAAAAAAGTGCTCACTCGTATGTGGCGTAGAAGATATAATTATTAGTTTTAGCGATTGCCATATAATATGTGTTTTCTTTCATAACCTGACTGTTTCAGTGTAACTGCTGATGGGACTTCTCATTTAAAAATGATTTTGGATATAAGTAATTTTGAGATTTTTTTTTTATATTCTCATGCATCAACTTGACCCAAGATCGGTTTAGCTGATAGCATTTCGCATTCCTTCCATATTTTTCCTTTTCTTTCTTTCTTGTTTTCTATGAGCACACAATTTTAATACATGAAATACACCGCCAGCTCAGTCAATTCCAGCCGAGGACTGAAGTTTCGTGCTCATTAGCACTCATCAGCCCGGCATAGGAGTGACTGAGCTGGAGGTGGAAAACCTCTTAAGAAAGTCAAGAGTGCCAAACGAACTGGTAACTAATACAGAATTAGCACTGACCAGACGAGTGGCCGAAGCAATGGTTCGGTTCAACTCGAAGATTGAAGGCAAGGCAGGTATATTCAGTAAGTTACCGCCCTATGCTAATAAGCACGAAACTGCAGTCCTCGGCTGGACTTGACTGAGCTGGCGGAGTATTTCACGTATTTCTGCCTTAGCCCTGGCTATAGGATGGCAACTTACTGAATATACCTGCCTTGCCTTCAATCTTCGAGTTGCACCGAACCTTTGCTTCGGTCACTCGTCTGGTCAGTGCTAATTCTGTATTAGCTACCAGTTCGTTTGGCACTCTTGGCTTCCTTAAGAGGTTTTCCGCCTCCAGCTCAGTCACTTCTATGCTGGCTGATGAGTGCTAATAAGTACGAAACTGCAGTCCTCGGCTCGACTTGACTGAGCTGGCGGAGTATTTTATGTATTTCTGCCTTAGACCTGGCTATAGGGCGGTAACTAACTGAACATTATTTTAACTAAATTTCTGCTCAGTGTCTATAGAATATGCTATCATGGTAAAAAAAGAAACAATCAAAATGTGCATGAACTTAAAAAGCACTCTCGAAATTATTGAGAACATTTTATTGTTTTATCAGTAACCATACCTGTATGTTATCCAAATACAGGGCACTTTCTAAGTATATAATGTGTGAATTGATAAGAAATAGTATTAAAATCACTATTGGCTGATTAAGTCAACTATGAGGGCCCACGTGGCGCGTGACGTAAGCATTTGTTTCCAGGGCACTTTAGATAGCTAAAAAATAAAGAAATGTACACTTGAGAAGTTTTTATTATTCAACCAACTCAAAGCAACTCTTGGTTCCAATACAATATTTTTTGTTATAAACTCCTTAAATAAAATCATATTTTGTATTAAATATGAATTAAAGCTAAAGAAAACTCTTTTAATTTTTCGAAAACAAGCCATCATGCCAGTGAAAAGCACTAGTAAGCGAACTTTTTCTTGAATTCCGGCAGACGTAGTTTTTATAACATGATGGAGTATGTAGTATAATAAAAGCACGTTTTTTCTTCAATTATCAGTAAAGTCAGAATGAAAGGTTAATGTTCTCATCAAATGTATCAGATTTTTTTTTCTACCTGAAGAAGTAAAATAGAATGAATAGACGAACGAAAATGTTAGATTGAATATCTCTTTCTTCGGGAAATATTATTTCCGGTCATTGTAAGCACGAAATGGTATTTCTTCTAAAAATGTTGAGAAAGGAAAACTTTTCCAAAACGAGCTGGGAATCTTTCATGAATAGAAGCCAGATTTTGTTTCGGATTCTAAAAATTACAGCGAAAATCTGTGCTGTTCCAAAGAAGAAATTTATAAAAATAATTCCAGCTCTGAAATAATAGCTGAATGGAACGGTTTTCCAAAAAGAATTTCCCATCAAACAAAATTTGACGCGACATATTTAAATTTAAAATATTGCAAAGGGGATTTAAAAAAAGTATTAACAAGTACGACTCATTCAATGCGTTTATATCAATACCCAGCTTTAACAATTAGGTCAATGGGCATAAACTAGGCTTTACGAACTCAAACTAAAAAAAATAATAATAATAAACTCAACGCAATTTGAAGCTGATTGAACTTAGAGAGCCATAGAATAAATAAATCAGTCAAAAAGGTTAAACAAATAATATTAATGAGTCTGGCAAATATTCCAATGATCATGCGGAAAAATTCAAAACAACAAATTCAAAAAAATAATGCAACAAGGTTGAGAAAAATATTAATAATTTAAGACCTAATTTTAATGAATAAAAAAAATTCCCAGGAATAGAATGAGACGTTTTTAAGCGGTTGATAGATAAGAGACGTTTTCACGTTTTCGTACGAGACGTGTTTTTGTACGAGACGTTTCTCACTGAGTCGTTGGTAGGTGGTTGGAAGAACAATACAGTCGAGTCCCGACTTACGCGAGGGATGCGTTCCAAGACCCTTCGCGTAAGTTGAAATTTCGCGTTGTGGAAAAGGGTATGCGTAAAAACTTTTATAAACATACCCATACGATTAAAGACACTTGTAAACACCACCCCAAACTGTTAAAAACCATTTCTTAACTATACATTACTGTTTCTTAAATAAAAAATTAAATTTTCATTTATTCTATGTTTTAAAAAAAACCGTTTTATTTAACATAAAAAACTACTACGATGCACAAAATCAATGATCAATGGGAAAGGAAGACATAAAATAAACCACGACGGTACGTACATTATGTAATAAGAAAAACAAATGCATTATAGTTGTTGAAACTTTTTCTTTTTCCTTCTATCTAGAGCATACTTTAAATAAACAACGCTCCTATGTGTCATTATATTTCATCAACTTTCCCATATAGAATGAAAAAAATAAATGGAAAATGACTAGTAGTTATTTGTATAAGCGATGTTTAGACTAGTACGGTGTGGGAACTTCCGCTCTCAGTGATGCCAAAGGGATGAAGGTCCATGCACGAAAAAACCGCGATTCCCATCAGAAAATTTTCATGTTGCGGTTGAAGAATTCGCGTTAGGAATAAAACCCTTTATCTGGGGAAAAATCGCGTTATAGCCATTTCGCGTAAGTCGGATCGCGTTGTAGCGGGAGTCGACTGTATTGATTAGTCAGGCAACTATTCTAATATTCAAGTAAATTACCGTCCATTAGCCAGGGCTAAAGCAGAAATAGATGAAATACACCTCCAGCTCAGTCATTTCCAGCCGAGGACTGCAGTTTCGTGCTTATTATCACTCATCAGCCCGGCAAAGGAAAGTGACTGAACTGGAGATGGAATGCCTTGCCTTCAATCTTCGAGTTGAACCGCCCCACTGCTTAGGTCACTCGTCTGGTCAGTGCTAATTCTACATTAGCTACCAATTTGTTTGGCACTCTTGGCTTCCTTCAGAGGTTTTCCATCTCCAGCTCAGTCACTTTCCTATGCCGGGCTGATGAGTGCAAATAGGCACGAAACTGCAGTTCTCGGCTGGAAATGACTGAGCTGAGGGATGTATTTCATGTAACTATTCTAATGATTATGCTAAAAATTTCAAAACAAAAAAATCTAAAAAATAATGCAACAAGTTGGAGAAAAATATAAATAGCTTAAGAATCAATTATAATGAGTAAAAATAATACCTTGGAATGAAATGAGATGTTAAGTTGTTGATAGACAAAGATACGTTTGTGCGTTTTTGTACAAGACGTTTTCCAATGAGACATGTGCAAGTGTTTGAAAGAATAATATTAATTAGTCATGAAAATATTATAATGGCAATGCGAAAAAATTCAAACCAAAAAATTCTTTAAAAAAATGCAACACGTTAGAGAAAAATATGAAGGCCAAATTATAATAAAAATAATTCCTAGGCATGAAATGAGACGTTGATAAGTGGTTGATAGATAAATTTTAACAAAAAGATAAAAACTGGACTCTTAAGGAAAACGTCAAGCACAGAAAAAACCTTAATGCACAACTCTAGAATTTCAAGAACTGAGACAACGTTCCACATATTGAAAGAAATTTGTAGCAACAAAAAGGTGTCAAAAAGACATTAATATCAGAAATAATCCTTTGAAGACTATGGGAAATTCTTAGAACTATAGAATAATATTACATATCAGAAGGGAACCAGGACGTTCTCTGCAACGAAAAGAGTCAAATTTTTCGTTGCAAACATGAAGTGTTGATTCGTCTTAAAATCAAGTGTGACTTAAAAACTATTGTGTATAGAAAGAATGTAATCTTCTCATCATAAACCAGTAAGAATATTTTTTTTCCTTAAAGAATATAATTTTAAATAGTAAATAGAAAATATATAGTTGCACGTTTGTTTGAAAATTTTTGACTGCGTGCAAATAGGTACGTTTAGCAAATACAATTCTGAATTAAATCATTCTAAACTTTAATAGTATACAGGCAAATGGTCACAAATTACAGTGAGCCTTTTTTTTTTTTTTTCAGTTACCTTCAAATTAAAAAACCACAAAAAATGTTAAAATATAGTATTTTATAAAATTTCGAAAATATACGATATTTTTCACTAAAATTAGCCTCCTAAAAATACAGTAGTACCTAAACAAAAGTAAAAATAAGTTTAACACATGCAAAATGCTTGTATATGTTATAATACAAAGTTTCATAATCATACATTGATATGAATTTTATCTAAGCGTACCTAAATTTCCAAAAAATGTATTTTCTGAAAAACGGGAAAACGTGTGGACCTTGACAATGCTGGTAAGCATGCGATACGCTTCCCAAACTGCTTACGACGAGGCATTTTCTAAGTTTACGTTATGTAAATAGAAAAATAGACTAAAAGTAACTGAATCATGAAATATTTGATGAAAGAAAACAGTGGTTTGTCAACATTCAATCCAGATACCGTCCCTTTAAAAGGGGCGTGGCTTTTTTGTTTACATTTTAAATATTAAATAAATTAGCTTTCAGAATTTGATACCCACACAATATATACATTTTTGGAATTAGGGAAGTGTCTCTTATTTTATGCAGCTAAAATTGAAAAATCGATTTTTTGAACATATAAAACGTCCCGGTTCCCTAAAATTTATCTGAACGTGTTCCAAAAAGGTTATGTCAGATGCAGGAAAGTCTATAGTTTCCATTTACTTTTCTTACTATACTTTACAGTTTAGTTCAAAGAATAACGAGCAAACTCCATCCGAAAAAGAATTAAAATGTCCTTTTACAATACGGAAATTCAAGACAGCAAGCACTTCAACACAGACTTTTACACTTGCTTGTCTTTTACAATTTATCTAAATGAAGCTCTCTTGCATCTTTTCCATGTAATGAATTCGTTAGGAAATTAAAATGATGCTGCTCTGCACCAAACAAGCAAAGGCATCTTTCCTAATCCAGCAAACATGACTGAAAGAATGCGTGGGAAAACGAACAGAAAGCAAATGCTGTCATGAATACCTCAAGAGTACAAAATAATTCAAAAGCTGGATGGAAACAGTATGCAAACGTGAGATCTTTTGTTTTGGTATGCTAAGTAAAGATCTTTTGTTAGGTTTTTGGTTAAAAAGGGAAATTGTTTCTACTTTCAGATCTTAGTTCAGAAGTGTATCTTTTGAGACTTGTAAGAATAAATTGTCTGACTTAGAAAAGTTTATGGTACTTGTACTATTTCGTTTATGCTATGCCATGGTACAAGCAGTAAATTGATCATTCTCATGAAAATAAGTAAATGACTGAAGAAAAAAAAGAAAGAGAGAGAGATCTGACTTCCACCTGAAAGTACAACTTTACCATCAAAGTTTGGCTGGAAGAATGCACAAGCATTAGGTAAAAATCAGAAAATAGGCCAATCGTGGTTAGGCATTGAATATTCATTACTTGTAAAAAGAGATTACCTCTAACAGATATATTTTACTGCTATGGAAAGCCTATCATAGGCGTTCACCGCTGTGCAATTATAGAATTTATTTTTTATATATTTGTAATGGTTAAAATTAGGTTCTTAACTCAAATAACTCAACTTCTACTCAAAACCGACGTCCTTTTTTTTTTGCAAGAGATAATGTATTATACGTTGCCTAAAGACAAATCGAAATTGCTAAATTTGTTTTCCAATAGTTTTACACTTTACATTAGCCGGGATAACGTTAATTTCAGATCCAATTGAATGGTGCAAGTTTCTGATTTCAATAAACTGCTAAATACTAAAATAAGTGTCAGATATTTCAATCTAAAAAAAAAGAGTTTAGAGCCATGTAATTTTTTTTGACTAGATTGCATCTGTAAATACAGTATTTTCTATAACGCTTATTTAAAGTAATGTAATAAAAAAACAAGGATATTTTTCTCAAAATGCTGTTATCTATTTTTTAAGTATTTTCTATTGTTTCCCAATTATTCCAAGTTATCTTTCCTACAGTATCAAATAGCAAAAAGTTAAGTTTTGAATGCGACTTCAAACTTTGTGGTTAAAAAAAAAGCACTTTCCAAGAAATTTTGAATCGCAAGAAAACCAATTAATGCACGCGCGAAAGTATTTCGAAAGAAGTGAGGGAACTAATATTTTCGTTTCAACCACACGCGCTGTTATAAATCAAATTCAATAACTCAGAAAATTTTCATTTTGTGAAACTTTTTCCTACAAATGCAACTGGAGTTTACTAACAACGAATAAGCATATCCTTAAAGAAATGGGATAAAGTAAACACGAATCCATATCTTTCTGGGTATTTTTTCCGAACTTTAATAAGAAATTTCATGCTCAGGTTTCCCAGCTCACTGTATAACTTAAAAAAAAAGAAAAAGTCAAAGTCCATCGGTCTTTATTCATCTGAAAATATTTTCTTTTATCTCGTAAACTGAGGGCTAAAAATTCTCTAAATGCTGATATATTGCATTCACTGGAAAATCCACTTCTGGTACTTTTAGGGCTAATGGAAAGACGCCGGAAAAAGCTTTTATAGATCCGAATCTATGCATAACGAGAAAAGTAAGAAAAAAGGTATTTTTTCTTCCCTCTGGAAGACTTTTCCACGACTTTAGAATCGAAAATAATAATAAGTTGAGGATTTTCTCTATAATAGATTTTTTTCCCCTTGTGGTTCATCTAGTGGGATACGCGACTTTGTAATTTCTTTTTCCTCTTTGTTTTTTCCTCGTTCGTGGGTTTTTAATATTTCAGTGTAATGTCCCCATGTTAGTGGATTAAGTTAATCCGCAAAAAGCAAGGAAATGAACTTCTTAATATTTGAAACATTTTTTTTAATGCACTACTTCATTGAACTCCTCGCTGTAGAAGGAATTAAACTTTGTACGTATTTACTTCGAGGCCGAGATCTTTGCGAAAGAAACAGCCAATTGTCTGTTTCAATTACTTTGAAAGTTTGTTGCGAGGAGTTGTTTGCTAAAATTAATTTTAACTTTTTAACTAGTTTCTGATAGGAACGAAGTAGAAGTAAACTTAGCTGAGGATATTAACTGACGGATCATCAAAATAAGTAAAGTACAGAGAAAGAAAATAAATGAGAAACAATCTGCTACAGAAAGTTTTATGTGATATACGTCGTCGCTTACTTGTTGATTTAGTGCAGGAAACGGATCCAGAAAAGTTTCAAGGAAGTGCTTATTTTTCTTCCCCTAATGTCATGGAAGATCATTTATTTTTTTTTTATTATTTTTTTTTAAGTTCAATTTCTGCAAATTTCCCGAGAAGTACTTTCAGCCCCTCCCGATACCTCAACGTGATCAAAACAATCCTACTATTGAGTCTTTTGGATTTCTGTTTCGAAAACTTTCAGAGGAGAGCTCCTGAACCCTCTATCATCTTAATTGGTTTAAAATCGGGTTTCGGGAGCATCAATTTTGTAAAAATTTCAGTAGAAAGTTCAAATTTCTAACCCTACAGCAACAAGAAGTGGGCTACAATTGCATTCTCAAGGCTTCAGTTCCGAAAAACATCCCTGAGAGAATCCCTTTCTCCTAACATTTTATAAAATCACTTAAAAATGTGTTATTGATCTTCAAAATCGAAAATATGCCACAGGAGGGTTCTTGCATCTCGATTTAAGGGGGGGGGGCGCTCGCCCCGAACGTCCCTCCTTGTATCCGTTTTTGATAGCACTGTACTTTTTACTGCACAATTCAGATCGAAAATAAAATCGTTACAGATACCTTGACGTAAATATAGTTATCAATTTATTGAAGTTTCAGGGCATTTTAATGAACTGCATTTAAATAAAAATCCATACAAAAAACAGCAATAAAAGCATGAAATAAAAATTCATACGAAGTTCCGCTACGATACAAATTTTTCTCAATGTAAAAAAGAACCTTAAATGAAGAAGTCAGTATTGTGGCTAACTTCATAACATGGAAGTATATGATGAAGTTAGTAATGTGTGTGTAATGCACACTGTAAAAACGATTCAGAAATGTTCTTGGAAAATAATGGGCAGCTGATGTGCCCAAGTTCTGCCAGTAACATATCTTGCAAAGTCCAGGAACGTTTTCCGCTAAAATTCAATAACCTTCCTGATATTATATTGGAATCTTCCTGAACAATTCAGAAATCGTCCCATTAATAGCCAGACGTGTCTTTGGAAAATTAGAGTAAACTTAAGAAAGTATAGTATAACAGCTTGGCATCTTCCCGATTTATCAAAGTTCCAAGAGCATTACTACAAACATGGCCAAAGCTCAGCCAGAATTGCAAATAAGTAACGGTACTTCTACTCACCTGCAATTCTTGCAAAGCTACGCAGTCCATACTTATTTGCTCCCTTTGGGAACGTATTTAGTATGGACGGGCCATAATTGAACTGAAGACGACTCACTTTATAAATACGCTCAGTTAATATTTAAACTGGGAGCTAAAAGTATTTTTCACAACTGTGAAAAGTCTGCATTCGTACAACTTGTAGCAATTCAGGAAACTTTTTGACAATGATACTTGATTTTTCCAAGAAATAGATAAAAACCATTAAATTCCCGAAACGTAACACGGAAATACCCAGTAACGTTTCAGAATTTTTTTACAGTGTATGTGAAAACATTAAACGCTATGAACTACATCGACTTTTCAAAAAAAAAAAAAAAACGAAAGCGTAACGTGTTTCTTTAAGTATTTTGGAAAGTATATCTACCGCACTCAGGGTATATAACTGATTCCTTGGTGCACTCAGGGTATAACGGGATTTTACTTTATTCGTTTTTCTTTAAAACATTCTCTAAATGACTAGCTATTTTAAATCTTGTTGTGGTGGCCTTCTGGCAACCTACCATGAAATTATGTAGATGTAACACTATTTCATGTGCAACAGACTATTGAAATCCTCATATATA
The DNA here is from genome assembly GCF_026930045.1 of Uloborus diversus. Classification (NCBI taxonomy): domain Eukaryota; kingdom Metazoa; phylum Arthropoda; class Arachnida; order Araneae; family Uloboridae; genus Uloborus; species Uloborus diversus. The sequence goes on from NC_072732.1 coordinate 29,086,904, forward strand.
TAACAGTCAATGATCAAGTATCGCTCCTGACGTCATCAACAATGAAACTCGTGCCATGGCATGATAATTTGTTAATATGTATTGGTAACGTTTTACATGCAAGGAAACGCTTTATTTTGACGAGACTGAACTGGATCCTGTTTGTTTTACTGGTCATTAAGTACCAGTAAAACTTAATTGTTTTACTGGTAATACTCATTTTAGGAGAATGACGAAATGAAAAAGTGGTCAACAATGAACGCTATCTACTGCAGTATAGGGTTAATCCACTCTAGTTCGGGTTAAAATTTCAAACATCAAACTATTACCAAACAGACAATTGCTCCATTCAAATGTAGAAGCAATTTTCACCCGTTCTACCTTGACGAGCGATTTTCTTGTATTCTTTACTAATAATAATGCTGAAAATCTCTCTGTCCGGAGGATGTCTGGATGTCTGGATCTCTGTGACGCGCATAGCGCCTAGACCGCTCGGCCGATTTTCATGAAATTTGGCACAAAGTTGGCTTGTAGCATGGGAGTGTGCACCTCGAAGTGATTTATCGAATATTCGATGTGGTTCTTTTTCTATTCCAATTTTAAGAACAAAAATATCATAAGATGGTCGAGTAAATTACGAAATTATCATAACTTGGAACCGTAACATGGGCACAAGCCAATTGGCGAGATACGAAATTATCCTAACGTGGAACCGTAACATGGGTACAAGCCAATTGGCGAGAAAATTCACCATAGATTATTTGTAAATATACAGGCGAACCAAAAGACCTTTTAATTTTTTAATTACGGGCAAAGCCGTGCGGGTACCTTTAGTGAAATAATAAAGAAATATTATTTGTTGAAACCTGTTTAGTTGACCTATTCCTCATATTCAACTTCTGCAATTTATTTGTAAATGCATTCAAAGCAGTTTTAAGTTAGGTACTTGAATTTGTTTATTTATTGATCTGACAAACTTGTATTTAATCCAAATTTTCAATCACTGTTAATTCTTTGAAAAACTACAATTTATTTCGGGATTATGGCAATGGTTTACAGAATCCTGTAATAATCAAACGACTTAAACAAGTTAATTCAGAGTTAACTTTGGTTTCGAATACTTTTCTATTTGCCAAAACCGGAACTCATTATTATAATTTTCTTTGGAACGCGTGTACATAATTCGAGTTCCACACTCACCGCGAAGATTGATCATGGCTCATTTACACTTTCATTAGGGCGTTTGCTTAATCTTCATTAATCTGTTCATTAATTAGGAGAGGCGTCATTACCAATGCATTTATCAGTCACTACAATTAATTTATTCCTCATATATAGTTCAAGGCTTTGTAGCTTAGAACTTTCCTTAACTACTTGTGCTGAAGCTTTGTTTTAAAATCATTTAGTTTGGCATCATGATGTGTTTGTATAAGTTTCTCATCAATTGGAATATTCAGTTTTGATGGCTAAAATTTGTAAAAATTCAAACATGCATACATTTATCAATTTGGGGCGATTTCAACGCTTCAGTTAGTTTTTGCCCTTTTCACCTGGAGTTTTAAAAATTAGGTACAATAGAGCTCCAATTTTCCGAACGCCTATTATCCGAATCGCTTTTAGAATTGCGATTCGCAAAATAATGGTTCTGTCTCTACGCGCTATTCTTTTCACTAAACTAGTCAAACAGTTTTCTATGACCGAAATATTCAGAAAGCAATGGGTTCTATTTAAAGTACGGTGTGTACATATTGTATTAATGTACAGTATGCTTGTATGTACGCTTGACAACTAAAAGTGTTGCATTTTCATTTGATTAATTAGAAGCTCTCCTTAATTTTTAAGATTTTTTTTTCTCTCCCATTTTTAACATACATTTAATAGTTAATTAGAGTAGACCCTTTTTTTGGACAACTTCCAATCATCCAATTTTGTATACTTTTTTTTAACTTTTTTTTTAATATAATTGAAAGTTACTACATTGATTTCAGTAAGAATGCTTCTTTCAGTCTAAATCTAGTAGCGTTAAAGTAAAAGTTTTAGATGAACTCTTTTTTAAATGAAAAAAAGAGCAATGGTACATAAAAATTATCAACTTTTGTGCATCGAAATGCTGTATTAAGTATTTTGTAAATTAACTGTCGCTATAAGGTCTATTGATAGCATACTTCATTCAGTATTCATTAAGTCAAGTTACTGTATTTACGTCAATTTAAAATGATACATATTATGAGGCAGGTTAATTTCAATACGAAAATAATTGAATGAAAATCTCTTTCAATAAGATTTAATTGACAGTTGACTAGAAAAAAAAAAGGTTGTGTTAATCTTTTTCTAATGATAAAATATATGTTGTCATACTAAATAAAATGCGAAAAATACTGTCAAACCTGGTGCCGAAAAAAAAAGCTTTAAAACACAACGAAGGCTCAGATTTTGCAAATTCGCTGACAGATACATTCTTTTCTCCATTGGGATAAAGCATATTCAGGAATGATTTTTAAATTCTTGCAAGCCGTTGTTTTAAAAGAACGAGCGCTGAAGTAAAGGCAAAGAATTTTGCCCATTGACATATCTTGCCATGGCAAGTTCGGCAGCCGAAAGTTTACCTTCATATTCCTCTGTCATCATTCATCAGTTTGACATAACTTTGTTTTCTCAACCGCAGCAATCGTTTCTTCATATTTGCGTCCAAGTCGGTAACCAAGACAACCGTTTTCAAGCTTATTACATTCCAAAACGCCACGGACGTATGGTCAACAAAGCAGATAATGCATAAGTGGGTTTTACTTCACTTCCCTTCAAATTCTTCACCGGCAGACCTTTTTTTTATGTATCGTCGTTCTGTGTCTCCTAACCATTTTCCTACAGCCCCGGCAACCCCCTCTTGAGACGGTAGAAAATAAAACAATAAAATGTGTCCAAAAGTGAGGGCAGCGTTGAAAGAATTTTCGGATGAAACTTGATCAAAATTAAAAAAGAAGGAATTTGAAATTCCATCGTGGTAAGCATTTTGTCATAACTGCCTTCGCAACCAGGAGGGGAGGACACAGCTCCGACCCCTCCCCCGCACAAACTCCGTTTCTCGAATTTCAATTAAAAGAGGTATGAATTTTAAAAAACAAAATATTAAAAAGAGGTAAAAAACAACACAAAAAGCGGCTAAAATATGCCGACGGTAAAAACTTTTAAGGTCAGGGAAAAGGAATTAATGATGTAAAATTACTCCGGGAAAAGTTTAAAAAAAAATTTCGGCAAGGAAAAGTTAAAAGGGGAAACGTTAGGAGCAAAAATTTCTTCTTTTTCTTTCTTTTTTTTTCTGCTTTTAAAATCTTGTCCAGAAGCCGTAAAAAATTAATTTGAGCATTCTTAATCAAGGTAATGAAAGAAGTTTTCTTCAAAGATGGTTATTTTGAACTCCGCTGTCGTCATTTTCAGCATTCATCATATTGAGCAGATAGTTTCCACAACGGCTAATTGTTCAGTTTATTACCCCAACTTATCTGGAAAACAGTTAAAATGATCTTTCGCTGTCAAATTTTCCATTTTTAGTGAGAAGTTTTACTTTCATTTTTAGCTTTTTGACAGGAAGAAATTTCAAACTATTTTCAGGTATTTGCTAGAAAACGCTTTATAATGTATTTCGAAATAGTTTTCTGGTTTTTTCTGGCATTTTCTTCTTGTTCAAATTTATAAAATTAATGGAACGATGCGTCGAACGAAGATTCGACGGGGAAACTAAAGCATTTTTCGAATACTTAAGAATGAAATCTAGTTTAATCAAATCCATTTAACCTTGATTATCTTTTAAGCCCGGAATAACCATGGAAAAATGAGTAGCCAGAAAAATTACGAGAACTTTGCTCACATTAATGAGTAAATTTTCTAAAAAGAAAAAAGAAAAAAAAAAATTTGCTAATCCTGGAGAGTATAAAAGGGTGTTGTTTATCAACTATAAATAAGCATTACTGTACTTCTAAAGAGGGGAAACTGTAAACTGACTTTAATACTGTATTTTTTTTGCAAAGGTCCTATTTCGATCAAAATTAATTTCTTTTGTGGGGTATGGTATTAATTTTGTAAAGTTTATTAATTAAAAGAAAACATTGATGCGTAAATTAATATTTAATTAAAAATGATAAGAAATATTAGCCTTGTACAAAGTAAATTTTACAGTTAAAAAAAATAAAAAAAAAGAGGAAGAAAGGAAAAGTAAAAAGGGATATTTGATAATTTTGAAGAAAGTTTTCACAATAATGAATAGGAAATTACTATTATAGAGCGTATGAGATCAGGATTTTTTTTTAAATCTTTAATCCCTCACCATAGTCCTTCGTTTTAAATCAAATTACTAATTCCATATATATAGCCTTTTATAACTGCCCGCCCCAGAAAGAAAATTGGCTTTTGAGACTTTTAGAAATTTCCACCCGGGGTATCAAGATAGTTTTCAACTTTACGACAACGTTTAAAACGTTTAAACGTTATTTGTGTTACCTGAGTATATATATTTTTTTCATTTATAACACGGAACATTATTTGAAGACTTATTTCTGAGATTGAATTTTTTCACAAATTTTTACTTTTTCGAAGGGTTAGTTTCTTTTTTATCCTCCTTTTTTTGTTAAGAGTAAGATTTTGCGAATCGGGTTTTTCCCCTATATAACTAAAAGGGTGTTTTTTTTTCGAGTGAGCTCTCTGCCGATGCCCTCTTATTGGGATCTCAGATTTAGTTTAGAGTAAGCCTGAAAAAGTGTCACACACAAACACCTGATTAAAAGTCCTGTTTTTACACCAACAATCAGAAACACAACGAAATAAATAAAAGAATTTCCGGGAATCGATTCCCTCTCACTCTCTCTCCAACAATAAAAATTTGCAATTTCTTACCATTCCGGTAAACGACACTCTCTCGACTATTATGTCAGGGCTCCGGAGCGCAGTGTCTACCTCGGAAGTGAGGACGGAATTATTAATAACCCGTAAGGCTATTAAAAGCAGAGCTTCTGCTCCGAGATTGCCTGTACCACGGGAAAGGGAAAAAATACATTATTACCTTGGCCTTAAGCTCGCAGCTTCTCCCGGTTTCAGGAGATATCAAAAAGGCAAACATTCAAATAACTTGGGCAAGGGTTTGATTGCGTTGTTCGGATCCTCGGTTAATGTCTCTGGATCAAGGTGCCGCTGCGGGGAAATAATTTTTACCTTTAAGTGCGCGCGGTGTTTGGATAATTTGGTCACGTTTGCCTCTAATAGGGAGAGCATGGCGTCGCGAGGGGTTGGAATGCGTAATTTGTGGATGGATAATTATGGCTCGCTGCGTTAGGGAATGGTCTTGGTTAGTGCGCTGGGATTATTTATTGAAGAAAGCGAGGTTTCTTTTAATGATTCCGAGAAGGGGGGGGGGGGGTGTTTACTTGTAATTGTTTATTCAAGCTCTTCCCCCCTTTTTTTCACTTTCCCCCGCAAACAAACGAGCACAAACCCCGTAACGTCTCTCATAAGAAGCGCAATCCTGCTAAGCGCAATAAGAAGAAAATCGCGAAATAAGCAAGTCTATTTGGAAATTAAGGGATGCTTTTATTTATTTAAGTTTACTTCCTGGAGTAACAGTATTTAACTAACGCTATAAATCTAATTTAGGAGCTCTTTTTTTGTCTTTTCTTGCGCTGCAACTTGAGAAACAACGTTTCTTGAAATGCACAGGAGCAGAAGAATAAGTGCACTCATGTAGATTGTATAAATTGTATAAAGAACTGATAATTAGTCCACGTATTTTACATTACGTACGGAAATAAGTAGACAGTGTAACTTTCTTTCTTTTTGTAGATATATGAACATCAATTTAATCTCTTAAATATACTTATATTGTCTTTGCAAAGGGAGGGGGTGGATCACGAAAATAATTTTCTTCTGTTCTAATACTCTCCTGCGTCACTTAGTTTCAATTGAAGTATAGAAAGATGAAATGGGGTAAATTGGTTAGTAAATGGATGATGATTACGGAATTTAAATTTGTATTTATATGTAGAAAATTTTCCAAACGAGGCAAATGTTTCAAAAGCTCCATATTTGAAGTCTTATATGGAGGAATAAGTGATATTCATTGATAAGAGAAGTTGCAAAATTTAATAGGTTTGAGAAAAACTACTGTCAAATTTTTCAGCATGCTTTATGCGTGTAATGGTCGTTAAAGCGGTCTGACAATAGAGTAGAAACAATGAGTACAGAAGTGCTGTTTTTGATTTTTAATTTAAATTATTATGCTATATATGTCTTCCTCCTGACGCGTCTATCATCTTTCAAGTGTAGTGTGAGCGGAAAAAAATTAGCCCGAAACAGTAGATTTGTCTGTCTACTTTTTTATATGTGTACGTGTGAGTGTGTTTTCTTCGTTTTGACTGGCCGACTGTGTTACAAGAACATACTTGCGTAGAAAACTAGTAAATTTCGTGTTAAGTCACTCTAATGTAGGAAATTTAAAATAAATAATTAAATAATAAAAATAAATATAAATATAGGTCAAAATTATTTTTCCCACTTAATGCAATATTTTTGAGCTAATCTACGTATTAAAGCAAAAAACAGTAAAGAAAAAAAAATGACAATTCTAAGGTTTCACCACCGTATCTCCATAAACTGTATTCTGTATCAACAGCAGAGGTCGGAGCAGAGGTTTCAAAAATTTTAGGACACAATTTTGATAAAATGTTAGGACATTTTTAGGACAACAAATATCATTTTTTAAAAAACTTAAAGGTAATTTATAAGCTTGATTTTAGTAGTAGATGACAAAACATTTCACATTCAATCTTAAAATACAATAGAATGTCTTCAATCTTTTATTCTTCAACACAGTGACACATTATGAAGTAGAAATATATACCACATACCAGTAGGATAAATGTATGTCCAATTGCTTCTTTACTTGCCTTGTTGCTGTTTCATCAAAGTGAATTAAAAAGAATGATGAAAAAATATCCTTAATAAGAAGGGATTTAAAATACGATGCAAGTCCGAATGTATTATGTGTTTTCTTTTTATCAGATATTTTGCTGTTTTCTTGCTATCTCAGAATCCACAAAAATATCCCTGCAAATTAGAGATAAATCGTTTAAAGATGCAAATAAATAATTGTTTTTTACGGCAACTAGAATTTAAGAAAACCCTCCGTTTTCGAAATTTTATCTTTGAGTGAATTTGGAATAAAAGAATTATATTGCCTTATCATAATCAATTTGTTTTTAGTAGAAGACGAAGAAGACAGAATTTAAAATACAGCTTGATTTCTCAAGCTACTTGTCAACCTCTTAGGTCCTGCCGTATCAGCATGAGACAATACCTGTGAAAATCCTTGATTATCAATGTTGGAAATATAATGCACAAACAGAAAATTTTTTTTAAATTAATCCATTTCTGTCTGCTTTTTCCAACCACAAGGAAGATAATTTTGTTTTCTGTGGCAGTTTAATAAAACAAATTACAATTTTAAAGCAAAAAGTTAGTTACTAAATTTAAAGAAATTGTGTAAGAAATAATCCAACTTCACTGAACAGAAACTCAAAGCAAACTGACTCCTTGTACTGGAAGAACAAGTTAATAATACTCAGACTACAATACAAGATATGCAATATAAATATAAATATTACTTTCCACTTGGGGAGAACCCATTTAAATTTGTCTCTAAATAAAATTTTTAATTAAGTTTTTATATTGGGGTTTTATCTCAAAAAATTGTATTTATTTTATTTCAATTAGCCTATGCTACCTTTCATCCCCCCCCCCTTTGCCACAGAACTGCTATTTGAGAGAAGGAGGAAATACTCCCTCCCACCCCTTTTCACATGTTTTTCGTTTCTTTTCTAATGGAAAAAATCAAAAAATCAAATCCTATTCCTTTCCCTAAAACTCTTTTTCTGCAACATTCGCTGCACAGCTGTTTTTATTTTCTTTATTATTTTATTTTTACATATTTTTTGAAGAAGAGGAATGACTGCAAGAGTTAAAGTATAGGTAAAACAAACAGCGTTATACTGAGCACGTGTTTTGGTTAACTGCAGAAAAAAAAGCAGCAGCAACATAGGTTTTTCTCTTTCTTTTTTAGAGAAAATTTCTTAGGGTCTACGAAGTTTATTTTATCCTAAAATATAGGCATAAATGGAAAAAACATTCATTTTTTGGGTTGAATTTTATTTTTCTGCGCAAAAAGGAAATAAAGTAATGAAAATTTTAGGAATTTTAGGACAAAACTCGAAATTTTAGGAATTTTAGGACAACTCCTACTTCTGCAACAGGTTCTGAAAAAACCGAAACATCGCTTTATTCTGTTTCTTTTCTGTATGCATAAACTCAAAATTTTATTAATTTCAGGACAAAATCTGCAATTTTAGGAATTTTAGGATTTTTACGACAACTCCTACTTCTGCAACAGGTTCTGAAAAAAACCGAAACATCGCTTTATGCTGTTTCTTTTCTGTATGCATAAACTCGAAATTTTAGGAATTTTGGACAACTCCTACTTCTGCAACAGGTTCTGAAGAAAACGAAACATCGCTTTACTCTGTTTCTTTTCTGTATGCATAAACTCGAAATTTTAGGAATTTTAGGAATTTTACGACAACTCCTACTTCTGCAACAGGTTCTGAAAAAACCGAAACATCGCTTTACTCTGTTTCTTTTCTGTATGCATAAACTCGAAATTTTAGGAATTTTAGGACAAAATCTGCAATTTTAGGAATTTTAGGATTTTTACGACAATTCCTACTTTTGCAACAGGTTCTGAAAAAAACGAAACATCGCTTTATGCTGTTTCTTTTGTGTATACGTAAATTTGCTCCTACAAATGGAAATGAATTAAAATTTAGAGAATACGGCATATTTTAATGGAATATCAGAATTAAATGCGAACTTAATTAAAAACTTAATTAAAATTATCTTCGCCCATTAGTAAATATTTTTCCTTGGCAACTTCAAAGACACGGAAAAAATTCAGCAATATATGTATACATAAAAAAGCACAAGCATATAAGCTTTCCCGGCAAAATTGCTTTCTATTTAATTACTTATTTTAATCTGCATATACTTAATGCTAATTGACTGCATAATTTGCAACAGATGTGAGAATAATGCAATTACCATTTAAAGCAAAATTCTTAAAGTCCATTTTTTTGTTCAATTTGAGCTTAGATTTTTTTATATTAAAACCTGCATAAGGAAAATCTAAATCCACTGTTGCTTATGATAAATGCAAAGAAGAGGGAGGGAAAAAAATTCCGAAACTTGTTCACGCTTCTCTAAAATTAAAAAAAGAAAAAAAAATGTGTGTTTGTTTTATTATATCTAAAAAAAAATTCGTCTGAGAAAATAATAACATGGAAAAAAAAATTAAAAACGAAAAATCGTCTGAGAAAATAATAATATGATAAAAAAAGAAAGAAAGAAACTTGAATTATTATTGTCAGCAAGAAATTAGAAGTTTAATTCTGAGCTTTTTAAATTACCGTAGGAACATAATATTTTTAAAAACCGAAGTATTTTTTATTTCTGCGTTGAAGCACACCTGTGCGTTAAAGACGTGATAATAAAATTAAAAAAGAATTTTCCGTATTAGTTTAATTTTTTGTTTCTTTTTTCCCGCCAGTCGAATGAAAACTAAAGATAAATAATGTTAAAAAGATAGAACGCAACTCAAAAGCTGAGAACGAAGGGGAAAAAAGATAGTCGGGGAAAAAACTAAATCCAAATGCAAGGGGAACGCCAAATTGAATCTGGAATTATTCTCAATAATCCGATCATTTAACTGGCGCAGATTAAACTTTTTGAATAATTAAGATGGCAACATCGAATATGAGTAGGGGGTGGTTCTCAAATTAATGTTTAAATCTTTCAGTTTTCCTTTTTGTGTAACAACTCGTTTCGGGTTATGAATGGGAAATGAAGCGGGCTATAAATCAAATCCGTCATATGAATACATTTTAAGAACATTTCAAAATTATTGTTAGAAGTCTTTCTTAAACCATATTCTGCACAAATATTTACCTCCGGGAATATTTAAAAATGTAGATGAAAAGAAAAACATGGGAGGAAATGCAAAGAAAATTTAATAAGAATTTCTGTGACTGGCTTTCTCAGTGTTTACAAAAATGTTTTTAAGAAATAAAATTCTTAACTTTTATTTAAGTATTTTTAGTTTTTTGTTAATTTATTTAGGAAATTAAACAATGTGCTTGTTTCCCTCAGTCAAATGTACAACTTTTAGTAATTAGAATTGATAAAATAAGGAAAAAAAAAACCCTGGAACCAAAATTTTTTTATATTTTCCCTACAATTGTTTTTTGTTTATTTTTTTTTCTGTCCGATTTTGGAAATAAGGCTTTATGACGTCACAAGTGGTGTACTTTGGCGCGCTGCTCCATTGCCGCCCTAAACGTTTACGCTTTGCTGTCAATCGCTTTGCCAGGTTATGATAACTTGCGCTGTGCGCTAATGGCATCTGTGAATGGCATTTCATCACTTGTGATGTCATGTGTAGTAGCGTAAGAAATGTTTTCAATCTGCGCATCGATTAAAATAATTGTTAAAAAATATTAAACTTTGCCAAATTATTTAAAAAATGATTGAATCCAACGTTTTTAAGCATGCTCTTTCAGAAAAAAAAATACTTTGAAGTTTCGAAAACGACCCCATTTCATAAAAACAAATTCTCGAATGCAAATATTTTCCCCTAAGCCCTCCTCATGAAGTGGTTAGTTTAATAAACTTTTCAAAAAATTTGCTTATCAACTAGCTCATTGGCGTTCTTGTCTTCACATGAGTCAACTTAGTTGAATCAACTTTTTTTCTAATAAGCCGAATTTATTCGAGCAGGTGCTCCACGACGCTGTTAAAACTGAACCGAGGTGAGATTCAACTAATTTACCCGTGTGAAGAGTGAACGCTTGGCAATGTCCCAATGAGTTGAATGAACTAAACAGTTATTCAACTAATCGAGATCAGTATAGTAGCGGCACATGTGCCTGGCGTGCCTGAGGAGTTTACTGTTGTGTGATGGATGCCGGACGATTGCTTCACTTTTCTACCTGGTTACACTTCCTGATAACCACTTGTTCGAAAGTTGATTCAACTCAATTGCCAGGGCCTGATTACCGCACAGGCCTACTTGGCCTGGGCCTGGGGACCCCTTTTCCAAAGGGGCCCCAAATTACTTAAAGAATTATGCATAGCATTACAACTATACAAAAAATACACACATTTTTAAAATAATAGCCTTCAGGGGGCCTCAAAATTATTGTGGGCCTTGGGCCTCACTTTTAGTTAGTCGGGCTTTGTCAGTTGCCTCGTGTGTGAGGGCCTAGTTCGCAGTTTATATATAGCGGTTATTAGCGGCAGTTATTAAGGCCTAATTCATATTTAGTATACATGGTATAACGAACTACAAATTTTTTAAAAGCAGGAACATTGTTTTTATTTGATAAGTAAAGTGCGTTTTATTTTGTCACGACCAAAACTGTTACAGGGTTGACAATGTTTGCTACATTGACGTATTTTGGTGAGATATTTAATTTATAAATTGACTTGACGAAAATCGACAATCAGAAAAGCACAACGAAGAGATTTTTTTTATAATTTTTATTTCATTCTTTTAATTTTGGAAGGTTTTTTTTTTTGTAGGCATTTAGTTTTTAAAGCAAGTTAAGACACAATGTAGTTTCTCAAAAAGTGGAAAAGAGAAAATTTTACAAACTAACCTTATTGAAGATTTTTTTTCTACGTGATTAAATGTAGACAATGAATACTGGCTCTAAGGAAAGTCAAGACGATTTGGTGATTTGAGGAATGTTACTGAACTTCAGTTTTTTCCCTCTGAAGAACGTGATAGCAAAATTGCATTTTAAACAATTAATTTAGAAAATTATAATATTGTATGGATAAAATTTTATCTTAGACAGGAATTATTGAACAAGATTCAATTCTTAAAAAAGAAAATGATGAAGCTTGGATTTTGAGAAATGTTTCAAATTGTAATTGAAATGAGTTTCTGATTGGTGGTTTGTTTTACACAGAACGGGTTGAGAAGGACATTTGTTTTTCTCATAAGAAAGCAGTTAGATCTTTTGGTCTTCTTATTTTTTTTAAGTAAAAAGGTCAAAATATAAGCTTCTAATGTTTCATTCAGAGAATATAATTCCTATAAAAAGAGGATATTGAACTTTCATTCCTAACAAAAATTTAAAGCAAAAATTTTTTGCAAAAATTTAAGATGCGCTTGAACAAATTTCCAATTTTTCTTGAACCTTCAGCAATTTATTCACAAAATTATATTGCCTAAATAGTTAACTTTTCAATCAATCCAAATGATACAGTATTCATAGTGCAACTGCCCAAGAGATAACGCCCCCCGAAACAAGTGAAATTTTAGCCTTCTCTGATCCCCATAAATCATAACTTGTCCTCAACCACACGCAATCTAATCGCTGCACCAACTGTCAAATCTCCGCGACTTTTCGACAAAGACCAGCCAAAGTCACTCCAACAAAACAAACTTGTGCGCACCAGTTATCGTCAGCCAGACAAAGGCCTTGCCACAGGAAGTGACGCTAGCTACCTGTGTAGGGACATAAACACCGTTTCCTGTTAGGGCCCAGCCCAGGCCCACCACGGTCCGATACGTACTCATAATAGAAAGGCTTCGCCATTCACTCAATCCCCTGTCTTTCATTCATAAGAATCTTCCTTCTTTCTATCCCGTGAGCATGCGCTGTGTTGTATTTTTTTTTCTGGGTTCGTCCGTTTATGATTTTTTTAGCATTAGAATTATTTCAGTGATGGATTTTTTTATGTGAAGAGTTTCCGGAATTTTTTCCTTCTTCGGTTGGGAGAAGTTTCTTTTATGATGCATAACAACTAAAAATTGTGCTTTTAATTGTGCATTATGCGAATAGAGTGGATAATAGGTTATTCAACCAGCTTCAAGTGCACTGGATTTTTATTTAAAAAATATTTTTCAAGGTCACACATTTTATCATATTTAATACTCTATTTTAAAACTTGGGGTTGATTTAGTCGTAACTTTTCCGTTCTTTTCTTCTTCTTTTTTAAAACCTGCTTCATAATCTGGAGCTTTATTATTTATTTATTTATTTTATTTTTTATAACGTTTTTACATTTAAACTAAATTTCTGATTTTTCAGCCTTCACATTGGAAAAATTTCGGAACATCATGGCATGACCAGTTAAGTAGCAAAAGGATGGCGGTGGGTGGGGGACAGATTTTCGGGTCAAAATCCCACCCGAAATCCTTGTTTTGACCCATACTGCCAGTCCTAATATTGTAGATTTTATACATATAAGAGCGGTTGTAACCAAAACCATTACCCAGAAGCTTATTTTTATCTGCGCTACTGGGCAGGATCAGTGAAGATTACGTCGCTATATGAAAACGCAGTTCGCATACAGGAAAAGTAGAACAGTTAAAACTTACTTTATGGGGGGGAGGGGGGAGGTCATAACCACTCTAATATGGTCATAAGCTACTGGATTATGATTAGTAATGTGTGTTAAAACCAGGGGTTGGGGGCTGTTGACCCCAAAAGCTCATCCCTAACTTTGCCGAAGCACAGGGATGGTAGTGAGGAAGTTGCGTATGAGTCTATTGAATCTACTAACTTCAAATGGGTAATTTAGGATAACATGCAAATTTTTATATCAATTTTTATTTTTTGGATGGATGAAATATACCGAGCCAAAACTTTTGGTTTCGAATCACAAAGCATTGGACGGCTTTGGACCCTGTAATTTTTCAGAAGCATTTTCTCTAAGAGCAAATACTGTCAAAAAATTAATATTTCACAAGGGTAGTTTACATTTAACTTCGAATGAAAATGTATATTTTATAGAAAAACAATCACCCGACATGGAAAGTAGACAGGAAGCGAAAGTCCTTGTTCCCTCAATAACTCTTTTCAGGAAAAACATTCACTCTATAACGAGGGGGCGGAGAGGGAGGGTCATAACCGCTCTAATATGTTCATAAGCTACTGTATTATGATTAGGAATGTGTGTTAAAACCAGGGGTCGGGGGCTGTTGACCCCAAAAGCTCATCCCTAACTTTGCCAAAGCACAGGGATGGTAGTGAGGAAGTTGCGTATGAGTCTATTGAAGCTACTAACTTCAAATGGGTGATTTAGGAAAACATGCAAATTTTCATCTCAATTTTTATTTTTTGGATGGATGAAATATACCGAGCCAAAACTTTTGGGTTCGAATCACAAAGCATTGGGCGGCTTTGGACCCTGTAATTTTTCAGAAGCATTTTCTCTAAGAGCTATATGTCATATATATATATGTATATAAGAGCACATATATATATATGTATATAAGAGCTACTGTCAAAAAATTAATACTTCACAAGGGTAGTTTACATTTAACTTCGAATGAAAATGTATATTTTATAGAAAAACAATCACCCGACATGGAAATTAGACAGGAAACGAAAGTCCTTTAACCCTCAATAACTCTTTTCAGGAAAAACATTCACTCCATGACGAAAGTAATGACAGAAAACGAGTTCCTAACGGCCAAGTTAGTATTTTGTGACTGAATCATCGGGATCATTTTTGATACAAGATAAAACCACGTGCCCCAAGTTTTGCCTCTCAAGCCCTTCAAAATGTCAATGATCCAATTGTATTGGATACCGGTAACTACATCCAAGCTGTTACAGTCGAACTTGCTTATAACGAGCCCTGATTTAACGAGAACCCGGATTTAACGAGGAAATTAAAAATACTTGGTTGGTACAATGTTAAATCTATGGGAGCGTGACTCTCTTTTAGCGAGCAAACCTCGCTTAAAGCGAGTAATATTTTTGCGATTCATACAATTTTTATTAACTTCCAGCTCAGTTTAGCCTTTTTTTGGTAAATTTTCTTTGACATTCCAAAGTCAGCCAAAGTGAAAGATAAATCATAAATCCTGAAAACAAGAGACGAAAGCACTTTTTTTTAATTTGGGGAGTAAAGAAACATTTAAAAATTCAATATGTGTATACTTGTGTATTCCTTAAAAACAATGACACAAGAGACATACAGACAGTTCAACGCAAAGAAATCTACTTCTTTGGCACCATACAGTGATTAAAAAAAGGAAAAAAAGCAAGGATGATGAATTTTCATGAGATTTTTTTCATGATATCGTTTTTTACGACCACTTGGTTATAACGAGCAAATATCGAGATCCCTTTAGACTCGTTATAAGCAAGTTCGACTGTACAATCAAGGAAAATGTGAATAAACTTTTCGCTAATACTTAACATTTGTTACCAATTTCTTCGTATAAGATTTCCATTTAATAATGATGAAATTATTTCGTTTTCCTCTATCTCTTGTAAAATACAAATCCTGAATTTGGTTTCAGTCTAGCAATTCAATTAATTCGAAAAACCCAAGAGAAATATTACGAACTGCGTCAGTGACATTTCTTTGTAAATCAAATGCGTTTTACGTATAGATCTGTATTTCAAGTTTTGTAACTTTCCTCACATATTCATACAAAAACTCTAAAAATAAACATAATAAAATGTACTTTGCACTACAGTTCAAACTAATGTTCTAAAAACAATTCACTTTAGTAAGTAATCTACAAAAATTTGTTTTATCACGTTAGTTTAACTTTTCAACTCTTGATGTTATAGCAGAAGTGAATAAATAATGATAATCATTTCAATTATATCAGTTGTTTCTAAAGCTTTTTGATTTGCATTCAAATCTTGAAGATTGGAAGCAAGAAATAAAGTCGAGACGAAGCGGCAGCCATTGATACCACTGTTATTTCAAACCTACGTCAAAATAAACGAAACACACATGGATAAGGAGAGCCATGATAGTATGGTGGAGGTGATATTCCACTGTCAGTTAAGTGGATTACGGCACGTCAAGAGTTATGATGCAAGAGAATGGCGAAGATAATTGAAATTGCTGATATTGTGTACAACCAAAGCAAACAAGGAGGTCACGTTGAATGATAGTTGGAATAGCATCTGTCACGCTGAAGGGAGAATTTAGACCAGATTCGGCTAGATGGAATGATTTCAAATTAAGACTACTCCTAATTTAGATAGTAGTTTCCGCATTAATTCAATTTTTGCTTCCACATGTGCCGAAAATGCAACTACCAAAGATATACTTTTGCTTAATGTCATGGACGTTCAAACTGGAGTATATTTTAATTTTTCTTTCTGTTTGATCTCTTAAAACTTGAAGGGGGAGGTAAAGGAAGAATTTAGACCAGATTCGGCTAGATGGAATGATTTCAAATTAAGGCTAGTTGTAATTTAGACAGTAGTTTTTGCATTAATTCAATTTTTGCCTCCACATATGTCGAAAATGCAACCATGAAAGATATACTTCTGCTTCATGTCATGGACGTTCAAACTGGAGTATATTTTAATTTTTCTTTCTGTTTGATCTCTTAAAACTTGAAAGGAGAGGTAAAGGGATAATTTAGACCAGATTCGGCTAGATGGAATGATTTCAAATTAAGGCCACTCGTAATTTAGACAGTAGTTTTCGCATTAAGTCAATTTTTGCCTCCACATGTGTCGAAAATGCAACTATCAAAGATATACTTCTGCTTAATGTCATGGACGTTCAAACTGGAGTATATTTTAATTTTTCTTTCTGTTTGATCTCTTAAAACTTGAAAGGAGAGGTAAAGGGATAATTTAGACCAGATTCGGCTAGATGGAATGATTTCAAATTAAGGCCACTCGTAATTTAGACAGTAGTTTTCGCATTAAGTCAATTTTTGCCTCCACATGTGTCGAAAATGCAACTATCAAAGATATACTTCTGCTTAATGTCATGGACGTTCAAACTGGAGTATATTTTAATTTTTCTTTCTGTTTGATCTCTTAAAACTTGAAAGGAGAGGTAAAGGGAGAGTTTAGACCAGATTCGGCTAGATGGAATGATTTCAAATTAAGGCTACTCGTAATTTAGACAGTAGTTTTCGCTTTAATTCAATTTTTGCCTCTACATGTGTCGAAAATGCAACTACCAAAGATACTTTTGCTTAACGTCATGGACGTTCAAACTGGATTTTATTTTAATTTTTCTTTCTGTTCGATCTCCTAAAACTTGAAAGAAGAGGTAAAGGGAGAATTTAGATTAGATTCTGCTAGATGGAGTGATTTTAAATTAAGGCTACTAGTAATTTAGATAGTAGTTTCTGCATTAACTGAAGTTTTGGCTCCTGAGTCAAAAGTTCAAAGCCTTAAGCATTATTTTTGTTTAGTATTTGTGTAAATGATATTTAAACTAGGCTTATTTACTCCAACAGTTTGATTTTCGAAAAGTAAATGTGCAGGTGATGATCAAAAAGAGTCAATCACAAAAATCCAAAAAGTGAATTGAAGGTGTTTTATGCTTTAGACAATTAAAAAGTATAGTATTGAATGTTTTGTGACGACCATTTATTTTCCAATATGAACGACTTTTTTCTCACATAATGTCTTTGAAGAAAATGAGTTCTTTTTTATCAGAAAAAGTAAGAAAAAGCATATAATCTACAGAAAGCGTTTAGTTGTTCACAAGTGAGGAATGATATTAAAATTATTCATAACCCCGGCAGCAGAAACATCACATTCTTGAGCAAGTCAGCAGACTATTTTGTAATTCGAAAGATTTTTTCCAGTTTCTGCACGTATCTGTCAAATATAAAGTAGAAAAATACAGTTAAAAAGGAAGAAGAAATAAAAGTAAAAATGAAAAAGGCGTCAAAAACTGTGCTGGAATCTTGGGTAAGAGTTCAAACGCAGTAGCTCCGACAGCTACCCACACCTCAGTATGATATTTTATTTTAATGCTTTTTAGCTTACATTTTCTAATTTTTTTTAAAGTTTTGCAATCTATTTACAAGCGTCCCTTGGTAATGTTTCGTAATAACTATCACAACTAATGTAATGCAGATTTACCTTGCAGACTATTTTTGGCTTTTTAAATATGGATCGCACAATGCTGAAACAACTTCTTCAACAGGGTTCATAACTAACATTTTCCTATATTTTTGGAAACGTCACCATTTGAGTTCTCCCTAATTTTGGCATTTTAAAAGTTACTTTTATAAACGTAACAAAATCACGATAAAAGAGCCGCATATCTGAGTGAGTAACGCCCTTTCTACTTTAAAAAGACCGCACTTGTCGTGCGGATTTCCGTTTCATTTTCAATAGAGAGCCTATCAAGCGTCACAAAATTGGAGCATTTTTCAGAACAATGCAGACAACACTGTTATACTATGCCACTGTTCTATGCTCGGAACGATACAGAGGGTATCACGAAGCATGCGGTTCAACCGGTGCTTTTTACCCTTCTTCATACATAGCAATGGAATATCTTCTATTATCTCTACCGTATTACTATGCTGCACTGGAAAGGTAAAAGCACAAACTTGCTTATTTATTTTCCGATGAAAATAATGCACGAAAAGAACGTCAAATTCCTGCTATTTACTAGTATTAGAAAGGGATAAAAAAACGCTTCAAATATCTCAGAAATTCATTTTTGTTGATACTGCGGTTTACCTGACAAGGGTAGTATTAACTCCGAATTCAAAAAAAAAATTATTATTGTAAAATGAAAAAAAGAGGGGGGAGGGTGGATGATGTTGCAAAAGCTCCAATTTGCGTTTTGTCCTCGGAAAAAATGTATTTAAAAAGTTTTTAAACATTTTCAAAATATATAAAGATGTAACATATTTACGTTTATTTTCCCCATACCATTACGCTTTTTATTTAAAATAGAAAATTTACAAAAAAATAAATAAATAAATAAATAAATATATAAATAAATAAAATAACAATAATAATAAATAAATAAATAAATAAATAAATAAATAAATAAATAAAATTAATAAATAACTAAGTAAATAAATAATGATATCTGGACAACATGGTTAAATAAATTAGAACATGTTGGTTCAGAGAACAACTGGCGACTATAAAACGTGTTACACATAAAATGAAAAGCAGTTTGATATTTTATTTGAGTTCAAAATTTGCTTAATAGGTGGCAAAACAGATTGCTTTGCAACTGCGTACAATGTGTCAATCGTAATTTTCTGTTCATTCCTATTCTATGAATTTTACAACTATCAACTGATACGGGCAAGACTTAAGTGTTTTTCCTTTCTCGTATTAATCCAGCTCATCTGCATTCGCTCTCTCATGCCTAAAGAGGATTTATTTAGTAAATTTGCTAGAATTTTTTTCCTTCCTTTTATTTTACGGTTTGTTCTTTAAATAAGCATGATATCTGAAAACTCATGGACACGTTTTTACAGTGCATAGAAAATCAACAAATTGTAGTATCAATATGTCGTTTGCGCCATTATAGGTTCATGAGTTTTTTTATTACCTGAAGAAAAAGAAAAAAAAAATGTGTATATATATATTGCTATAAGTAATCGCTGTATGGTCACCATAAGAAATTGTTTTTCTTACTATGACGTATTACAGCCGTGTCAATGTAAATTACTCAACTTAATTACACTTTTTCTTTTTTTCACTTATTTATGCTGTCATAAAAAAAATTAGAACCTGTGAAGTATTATAATGCCGCAAACTTCATACAATCGAACCTCCATATATCGAACTTCCATATATCAAAATTTCCTATGTATCAAAATCCAAGCAAATTTCTATGCTCATTACATAGAAAAATCGTTTCTATATATTGAAAAAATCTCTATATATCGAAAAAAATTTCGAGACATTCGTAGATTTTTTTCCACTTTTAACTGTTTGTCTCATGAAAACTGAGGGTTACGTGAGAAAATTATGTTCACTAAAGGTTGCTACGAAACTCATAAGGAATCTGGGGTTGAGGGTTGTGTTATAGGTCGTTATTTCGTTCTGGAGTTCTTAAATTCCCTCAAGTTTATTTCAAATCTTAGTTTTAACCAGTAGCACTGTAAAACCAGTTTCAAGTTATCCCTTTTCTCTGTTGATTATCATTCCTCGTCTTTTTAGCTTCAGCAAAAATCATTCAAGTTAGGTAGAATGATTTTTTACTTTTCTCTCGATTACATTGTCAAAACGAAAATCCTCCTTGAGTTGCGGATAAAGTTGAATTGCCGAAGAATGAAGAAGTGTGAAAGCGCAAAAAATGTGTAATTTCTGTTAATTTTTTAATTATTAATTTTCATTTAATCCGATGCTTGTATAAATTAGAAACAGGGTTTCATACACAAAAATTAACTTTAATTTTAATGTTTTCGGAGATTTTTATGATAAAATAAGGTAATTTCCATATATCGAAATTTCTATATATCGAATCTTTTTTCCGGCAATTTGCTACTTCAATATATAGAGGTCCGACTGTATTTATAAGACTATTCGTTGCGCTTCTATGAATTTTAAAAATGAGTCAAGGACCTTTCGGACATCCTGTGTATTTGCTTAGGGTTGATATTATCCAACTAACGCGAAAACTGCTCCAATTGAACTTCTTATTGGTTTAAAAGACATATGTTCAGCTGGTGTCATTCACACGATAGCACTATTTATTCAAAATTATGTTTCGGAAAAAAGGAGCGAAAAAAAAAAAAAACTCTTGAGCTCTTTTCGAAATAACCGATTCAACTACGTTTGAAACATGAAAGTGTCCTTCATTGAAAGAAAGAGGCGTGACGCGAAGCGGAGGTATTAACACAACAGAACATTCTGAAGGTCACATCAGAAAAATTCTTTCTCATATCGGTAAAAATGTTGTTTTTTGGTGATTTTTATAGTACATGTTGGCATGCAATGTATACATTACAGGAATATTTAAAAATATTTCAGGTGTAACTTTTTGGCTAGATGTGTTTGGTGAGAATTGAAGTCAATCTTCGTGTCAAAACGTTAAAAAAAAAAAAAAAAAAAAAGACTAAAATTAATTTGAATTTTGACATCTTGAATTCAAATTATGTTTTTCGCAATCACGAGTGTGTGTATGTAGGCGTGTGTCTTTGTGTGTGGGGGGTATGTGTGTTTGTGTGTAGGGGTATGTGTATGTGTGTGTAGGCATGTGTGTTTGTGTCTGTATGCTGGCATAAGTGTGTGGGTAGTTGTGTGTATGAATGTGTGTGTGTGGGGGGGGGGTATGTGTATGTGTGTGTAGGCATATGTGTTTGTGTCTGTGTGCAGGCACGAATGTGTGGGTAGTTGTGTGTATGTGTAGGTGTCTGTATGTATGCGTGTGTGTATGTTTTTGTGTATGTGTGTATGTGTGTGTGTGTGTAGTTGTGTGTATGCGCATGGGATGTGGGGACATGGATGCAACCTGGAGACGGCTTTCGCTATAAGAGCAGCATCGTGAGGAGCCGGTCGACGGTGATGGTGCGGAGGGTGGCGGTGAGAAAATAAAATGATAGCTCGCCAAAAACAGTCAAATGAAAGCAATAAGCAATCGTGATTGCTCAAAAAAAAAAAAAAAAAAAAAAAAAACAGAAACCGTTTTAGTGAATAAATAGTTTCTAATTACTATTGATTTTCTTCAAAAATTCCTTGTCAACATAGTATGAAATAGCAATTCATTAATATGAGTAAACGACATTTGTCATTTGACACCCCCCAAAGACCCCCGCACCAACCAATTGCTTGGTTTATCGGTTTTTAAATGCTCATATCAATCTGAGTAAGTGGAACCCTAATGAACTTTATTTAAATATATTTTTTAACGAGCTGACGTGTGCATCACATGACTTCCTTTTACTCCAATTTAATGTCATTTCCCCATTACTGGGAATTTTATTGTGATTCAATAGTTTACTCTCTAAATATCACCAACATTAGCCAAATTGAAACAGATAAAAAAAAAATCACCAAATTTGCCTTCAAGTTGGCGACAAAACTTGGTGACCAAAAGAGTGGTGATGTATCGCCAAGTGTCCGCCAAATTATAGCGCCACTTGAGTTTACATCGAAATTAACAATGATTTACCCCCAAAAAGGGGCAAAAGACCCCTTTAGAAACACCCGAATGCAACCAAAAGGGAAGGTGCACAACTAGACCCCACTAGTAGTCTACGTATCAAATTTCAACTTTCTAGGACTTACCGTTCTTGACTTATGCGACATACATACGCACATCCGCACATACATACGTACATACAGACGTCACGAGAAAAATCGTTGTAGTTAACTCGGGAATCGTCATTATGGATATTTCGCGTGTCTATATGTTCTTAGGCATATATCCACGTGTCGTCGGGTTGAAAAATAAACTCAACATTCATTCGGGGGTGAGTAAAATGGAAATTAAGGTCGATTTTTGAGTAAAAATTTTTTTGGGAATACAATACTTCCTTCTTTGTAAAAGGAAGTAAAAATACAGTTGAATGAGTTTTGACTAAATAATAGTAACTAACACCTATACATATAAATTACAATTTAGCCAGAACAATACATAACAGCTTGACAATAATGCAACAAAATATATTATGAAAGCAAAAACGTAATCATTTTATCGAATCTAATGTAATGAAGTGTAGAAAAATGAAACGACATTAATTATTTAAAAAATGTTATTTGTAATTTTTATATTAACTTGTCGTTAATAGACAGAAGAAAACATAATGTTCTGGAGAACCTAATTCCCCCGCAAGAACAATTGAAAGAACGACATGGGTTTACATGCATAACTTCAAAAGATGAAATAAGTTTCTAGAGAATATATTTTCCTTTGACTTATGGTACTTTAATAGGACATTGCTCAAACAATTATTTCGGGAACGCCGAAAGTAGAAACCGAAACTTCCTGTGTACATAGGCATCTTCAAGGAATTACCTCCAGTAACCCCAATTCGTCTCGTACTTCCCTGAAGGTGAAAAGTTCAAATTCGAATGCGGTTCACACGGGAGACGACCCCCTTCTCTCTCTCTCTCTCTCTCGGGGAACTTTCCGATAAAAAAGAGCAGGAAAAAAAGGGGGGTAAGAGATGTTCTCACGAACTCTAATCGATGATTTTCTACCGGAAGTAACTTCCGGCGTGAGATATGGAACCGTCCCCTGCCCCTCATCACTCCGATCGGACAGGTAGTGCAGTGGTCGATTTTTTCTGCCATTTTTTTTTTGTTTTATATCAAAGATCGTAGGAGAGAGAACGCACCAAAGGGTAACAGAAGACTTAATCACGTTCAAACTTGGGAACTTAAAATGCAAAGAACTTGTTAGCTGGTGTAGTTCCCTTAGAGATGCTGGGGACAATGTGTGGTATGTTATATATATATATATATATATATATATATATATATATATATATATATATATATATATATATATATGCTAGATTAATCTCTTTCTGCTATTTATTGGAAAGCTAAAATCATCCTGATATTACACAAAGAAAAGCAGTTGTTTCAAAATTTTGTAAGTTTTCAGTGATAAGTGCAAACAGAGAGCAATCTAAAATCTTTTTTTGATTTTCCTTTTAATACTTTTTTTTAGCAATCCCGAATTGCTTATTGTTTTCACTTGACCGTTGAATGACGTCCACGTCTTTTGATCTTTGTTTTTCTACGCTTATAATGCGGGCGTCCATGTACCCTGGAATCGAATTTTTAATAAACGATTTTCTCGACCTTACACAATCCTTTTTTACGCGAAAAGAGTATCCAACAAACAATATCCAGCAGCTGCCATTCATTTGAATTTTGAATTCTTAAATTCAAATTACGATTACGATAAAAGCCATTGATGATTCTAAAACCATTTGACCCGAAATCATTGTGGTTAAACTTGTCTCGACGACTTAATGGAAATTAGAACCTCAGATGGCAGCATGCAGGAAGGAGGGGGAGAGAAAGGTCACCTGTTGGCCCAGTCCGAATCTGAAGGAGGCCCAATATTTTTTAAAAATGGCGTGAAATATTGGGGTAAACAATGTGGAGGGGGTCCGAAAAAGTCATTTGTGACGGTCCCCAAAATTTCGGTGCACGCCCATGGATGCATGAAGTAAAATAAATAATTTCAATAAAAAAGGGAGAATTTGTTTGAAAAAAGAAAGAGGAATTCATACATTATCTATAACAGTTACTTCTACATAAGTTCTAGTAGACACAATATTCCACTAATTTCTATCGTAAAAAAACGTAAACAACTTCAAATCAGCATCTAAGAGTAGCCTCAAAAATGTAACTTCGAAAATATTGAATTATACACAGAGCTGTGTAGACTGTTGCCAAGTTATTTTGTAAAAAAATAAAAAATAGATTTTATAACTTCTTCCAACAAAGAGCAGCTCTGGGTCTTCTACAGCTTAATAACTAGATTCATTAAGAAATGTATGCGATTTCATTCATCATAATTTCTTACTTAATCGTAAAATATATTAATGAATTAAAAGAAAAACTAATACACAATTGATAGCGAAGTATCGATATATTGGCCTTTTCTCTTCATCTGAAACAAACAGAAGCAGGCGAAAAGGAAAACCATTTTCCGCTAAAACATCGACTGTCTGATCCAATCAACAAGTCAGCTTGAGTAGCCCTGCAGGCGTTCCTAACCACATGTAGTTCACCACAATGTCCGGCTCGCAAACATTATCCTTCATTCCTCCCGGACCTTTTAGCGTAATTAGTCCGGCTTTTGTAGCATCCGGCTTACTTATTCTCTGCTGCTTTCGGTTCGCAATGGTGGAGAGCGCTTTGCAATGCATAGATTACGTTAATCATATTGCGAAGATATACACTGAAGCATAAGAGTATTTCTGAAGTTTGATATTATTTCGTAACAAAGATGAAAGTGTTATATTTGGGAAAATATATCCTTTTATTTTGTTTCATTTATACTTTTTTTGCTGTTCGAACAATTAAAAAAAATAATAACAATAAAGCTTTCATTGTTGCGTTATGTGACATGGATTTTGTAAAATATTAATGGAATTTGGCTCGCAATGGTAGGAAATGCTTTGCAATTCATACATTACGTTAATCATATAGCGAAGATATACACTGAAGCATAAGAATATTTCTGAAGTTTGATATTATTTCGTAACAAAGTTGAAAGTGTTAAATTTGGGAAAATATATCCTTTTATTTTGTTTCATTTATGCTTTTTTTGCTGTTCGAACAATTAAAAAAAATAATAACAATAAAGCTTTCATTGTTGCGTTATGTGACATGGATTTTGTAAAATATTAATGGAATTCGGCTCGCAATGGTAGGAAATGCTTTGCAATTCATACATTACGCTAATTATATTGCGAAGAAACACAGCGAAACACAAGAGTTTTTGAAGCTAGAAGTTATGTCGCTACAAAGTTAAAAGTGGTATTCTCGGACGAAAAATGTTATTTTATTTAGTTGTATTTCTGCTTTCAGATATTTTTTTTTCTCTTCGAGAAATGAAATGAATGAAAAATAAAACATTCATTGCTGTTAGAACAGTTAGTAATCCAACGTTGTGAAGCACATAAATTGCAAAAATTATTGCAGACACGTGTTTCGGTATTACAAGGAACACCTTTTTTGTGCTTCACAACGTTGGATTACTAACTGTTCTAATTTTCAGCACAAAGGTATTTATTCGTTATTCATTGCTGTGTTTTGTGGCAGAGTTTTGTGAAAGCTTTTTGCAACATTAGATTGGTGCATTTTAATAAAACACGCGATGTAGAGTGTCTTTGATAAATATAAAAAAAAAATAGTTAAAATAACAGCTTGGTAAAGTTAGGTTAACGTGGTTACGGCGAGTTTTCAAGCATTTTAAAGCCATAAACATTCCAAAAGTTCTATTTAAATATAAAAATTAGGTTGTCAAAAGCCATTAAACGTTACAATGAAATTTAAAATAAGCTGTCAAATAGATGTAATAGAGCATTAAGTAACATTAAAACATACATTTAACTAAAATATTCCGTCAATAAAATTGAACAATATTAAAAGATATAGTGTTTATCGCCAAGCCATTGCGTTACCGTAACACATTCCAATTGTATAATTATAATTTAAGATCTTACAGCTGTTTTTCTCACCTCGCGCTGCTCTTGAAGAACTTGCGTATTTCAATCTTTTATTCCAAAAGAAGTTGTACTATATTTTTTGTGTCCTATTTCAACAACAGTATTTCAAAATTTAAATTTTCCGGTTAAAGCTTTAAATTTTCAAGTATAATTTTAAAATAAGATTAAAGGAAGAAGAAACAATGAGCCCCTTGACGCATTATTCTCTCAATCGATGCTGTTATCAGATTAACGAGCTGATGTGTGCATCACATGACTTCCTTTTACTCCAATTTAATGTCATTTTCTTATTATTGGCAGTTTTAATATGATGCAATAGTTTACTCTCTAAATATCACCAACAGTGGCCAAATTGAAACCAGATTAAAAAAAAAAGAAAAAAAGAATCGCCAAATTTGTCTCTAAGTTGGCGACAAAACTTGGCGACCAAAAAGACTGGCGATATATCGCCAAGTGTCCGCCAAATTATAACACCACTTGAGTTTACATAGAAATTAACAATGATTTCCTCCCAGAAAGGGGCAAAAGACCCCCTTAGGAGCATCCGAATGCAACCAAGAAGAAAGGTGCACAACTAGACACTAGACCCTACTAGGAATCAACGTACCAAATTTCAACTTTCTAGGACATTCCGTTCTTGAGTTATGCGACATACCTACACACATACGCACATACAGACGTACATACAGACGTCACGAGAAAACTCGTTGTAATTAACTCGGGGATCATCAAAATGGATATTTAGGGTGTCTGTACGTTCCTAGGCACATATCCGCGTGTGTGTTTGGGTTGAAAAAAAAACTCAACATTCATTTGGGGGTGAGCAAAATGGAAATTAAGGCCGATTTTTTGGGTGAAACTTTTTTCGCGAATACAATACTTTCTTTTTTTGTAAAAGGAAGCAAAAATTGTATGATTTTTTTTATGTGATTCTTTCAGTCTTACCATTTTCAGAATCTTCTTTACTAATAATAAAGCAGAAAGTCTCTCTGTCCGGAGGATGTCTAGATGTCTGGATGTCTGTAGGATGTCTGTGACGCGCATAGCGCCTAAACCGTTCGGCCGATTTTCATGAAATTTGGCACAAAGTTAGTATGTAGCATGGGGGTGTGCACCTCGAAGCGATTTTTCGAAAATTCGATGTGGTTCTTTTTTTATTCCAATTTTAAGAAAAAAAATATCATAAATTACGAAATCATCATAACGTGGAACCGTAACATGGGCACAAGCCAATTGGCGAGATACGAAATTATCATAGCGTGGAACCGTAACGTCGGTACAAGCCAATTGACGAGAAAATTCACCATACATTATTTGTAAATATACAAGCGAACCAAAAGACCTTTAATTTTTCTATTATGGGCGAAGCCGTGCGGGTGCCACTAGTACAATAATATTTTTACTTATAAGATTTCCTTTTGGATTAATATAATCCTTTGAACGATTACTGAAATAGCTCAGATATTTCTTGCGAATTTATATTCGCATTCCAACTGAATCTCTTGACTTAGGGAAGTCTTAAATTCGCACATTACGAATGATTATTGATTAAATATTTCTATGGCCACATAACATATTCTATATGAGAAGATTTGAATGATTCGTATTTACGTATGATATGGTTAGTTAATAGACAACGACTTTCGATTTAATTCTTTAAGTGTAGGTTAAGAAGAGTTTGAAAAGGTGGATAGCAGATTAGAACACGTTTTTATAATCACATCTTTTCCATTTCCTTTCATTTTACTGAAACAAATTAAAAATTACGTGGAAAATATTATTCTATCTTTCAGGTCTGAGCTATAAACGAAGACCAGGTCTAATCCTTGAGACAAGCTAAGGCTTTAACGTTCCACATTACTTACAAATGATAAAATAATAACGATGTTAAAAAAGGAAAAACATAGTAAATATGGTGGACTTTTTAACACGATTCTTAAAGAATTGTGGGAAGTTATTTTGCATTCATGTTAAAAAACATTATTTTGAAGTTGTAATGTAAGTTCCGAGCCAATATTTACGACAGGACGTATCTAATAAAATACGATCGTTACTGAGTCAACAAATATATCGAAATAGTCATAATTTTAGTGCATTGTATAGAAGTAATTCATGTTCTTTGAATGGCATTTTTTGCAAAACATTGATACGTTTATTGAAATGGAACTGTCCACCATAGTACTAATTTCGCCATCGAAATTTAAAGTAAATACAAAATCTTGCAAGATATGAGTGACAGCATCATTTTTTGTTTCTAAATTGTAGTTTATTTAGCTTCGAAACAACTGTATACCTCTTATGAGTTTAAACACTTTTTCTTTTCGAGCAGAATTTTTAAAAACTTAATTTTGTGCACAAATGTTCTGTTGCCAGTAAGTGAATAAGACGAGTTTTTGTGAGTTTTTTTTAATTTTTAATTTTTTATTTTTTTAGCGGCGTGAAAGTGAAACAAACTTGTTAAAAAAATCAAAACTGCTGCAGTTAATGGCGTGGTTAATCCTAATGGTCAAGCCTCATTTACTTTCCAACATTAGTCAAACTCATAAATCATTTCATAGAAACTAAAAATTTCCTAATTATTTATTATTATGTATCTGCATTGTATTAAAAAATAAGGGTTTCCTCGAAAAATAAAACAGTTTCCGAGTACTGAATTTCCATGCTATTATTTCTCATTAATACGACCCACGTTTTAAATTAAAAATTGTTGCTTTCAAGAACTGGTGTCCCACAAGTGCAAATGAATTAACTTTTTGAAAATTCGTGAAATTAAATGATAAAGTAGTAACTATCGTAATATGAATTATTTTAAATAATTAGTATGTGATTACTTATTTTAAAAATGTGTATGATATAAATAATATCATGCAAATGTGGTACAATTTTTTGCATGGACACGACTTTTTTCATTGATGTGCGTTTAGTTTATTTAACATTCATAGTTTTAAAATTTATGAACGTTGTCCTTAAACGGATAAAAGAAATACAAATGCTAGCTTTGGTTTTACTTTTTCCTTAAAGATTTTCCATTCTCATGCTTTTTAATGTAATAAAGACAGATTACGTGCCCTTTTCCATACGATTTTAAGACAGTATTATTTTTTTAAAAATCATACTTTTCTATGACTGTAGCCCTATCTCTGCCCCTCGTCCCGGGATGAGATTTCAGATATTCAAAGGAAGTCACTCCACCAAATCCCATTCCTTTATCTTTAAACTCCTTCAAGTTAATATTAATTAAATTTACACCATTAAAATTTGTATCAGAATGTCATTCGTGACTGTTATAAGATGACATACGAGTTGGCACCAGTTTTGCAGAACTATTGCCAGACGGTCAAGATTCTGGCGTAAAATTTTGCGTAGCATCGCCAAAATCGTATCCAAATATCAAGCAGTCACCTTCGGTTACTGTATTGGTACCGCAGCACGCTTGACGAGCACAGCGAGCAGTGTGTCAAACCTATTGGCAACACGATTTCGCCTTGTGAGTCAAATTTACAAGCTGACGCATCGCGCTTGAAGATATGCTGTTATTATTGTTCCTGCTCATCTAATACTATCTCGTAACCTTTTAGCATGCAATACAGCTGCTAAGTATTGACTGCAAATCATAACACACATAGTAGCAAATAACTTTTTTTTTCGTACTTAGTTAGGGGGCTGTGCTCGGTGGATTTTAGCGTTTTTACTTCTAGGATGTTCCTAGGACATCCTAGATATCAGGTCCTTTAAGATTTAGAGGGGTGACACAAGACGGAATGGCTTTTCATAGATATCCTGTATCCAGCGGTACCAGTAATGACCAGGTAGACATTCTCAGGACGGACGAGATAGGTTACAGGCACATACACTGATAGGCATGGGTTTTAGTAGTATGGATATGGAATGGAAAGTGCTGCATATTGATTTTGAAGCAGTATAATCATCATCGACTTGAACATCAAAAATTAATTAAATTAATAAATAAATAAAACTATTTCCCGTTTAGAGTGAATTGTTTGTCAACATTTTATAAAGTAAATCTCTTTTAAAATGTCCACTTGCTTCCCAAATGACCCAAATTTTTCTTTGGTCAGTTCATTTAGTTTACAAACTGCTGATAGAAATCATGTTGCAATAATTAAAGATGTTAATTAAAAACTATCGACTTTACTGTTTTATCAATTTAACAGGATTAACGTCTGGCCGAAGATTGCCAGTATTCAATCTACTTAAGTAGTGGATTCATCGTGTCTTATTCCAACCACCATGAACTCAACTGAAAGATGAGTAGTTCTTATTGATTGATATTCAAGGTAATCCCATCTCGATGCATCGCGGAAAGAAATGAAAGATTTTTGCACTGAAAGAAAAAAAAAAAAAACTTGAAAATATTTTCAAAATCTCATATTTCAAAAGTTGAAGTATCTCGTTATAATACTTAAATGGCGGAAAAATAGGAGACGAATCCCGAGCAGTAATGAGCTATTTGTACCACTCAAAAAGGAATGCTGCAGTTGTAATTAGCTAATTTTAACGAATACAGGCGCTATTTTAAATAGCGAAGCTTTCGTAGAAAAGTTTTGCAAGAGCCCAGCATTTATCTGTTGCGGGAAAATAATGAGCTTCTTTAGGCAAAGATTCGAATTTATTTTCCGTGGATGTAGGCTTGTTGTTGAGGTAATTACAAGGCATGATTCTCGAATTTGTTTCCGCTGAACTGGTACCTTTCTGCGAGGACGGCTGCCTTGTAATGGAACGACAGCAGGAAGGATTGGGTCTAGAAAAAGCGGGGCTAATTTAAACTTACAATGTGTTCTTTAATTGAAACTGCAGTTAAAGTATCAAGGTAAGGGAGAAGGCCTGTAATTGTACCTTTAAATTTGTTCAGAGAGAATGTATGTTGATCGAAGGCGTGAAGTCTTATTTACACTTTGTGTTGTTGTCTTAGTTCCTGTTAGGTAGTCCTCGGCTATTGCGTTTTTTTTGTATAATGTACATTTCTAGTATTACTGAATATTTCAATCAATCAAACGTACTTACTTTGAAGTCTTATTTGCACTTTGTGTTGCTGTCTTAGTGCCTGTTAGGTAGTCCTTGGCTATTGCGTTATATTCTAATCTTGCTATCAATCAAACGAACTTACTTTGATGCCTTATTTACATTTTGTGTTGTTATCTAAACTACTTGGTGTTGTAATTCCTGTTGGGTAGTCCTTTATTATTCCGTTTTTTTTTTGTAATGTACATTTCTAATATAATCGAATATTGCTATCAATCAAACTTACTTACTTTAAAGTCTTATTTACACTTTGGGTTGTTATCTTAGTTCCTGTTAGGAAAGGCTGTTGCTCTTTTAGTAATGTACATTTCTTGTATTATCGAATATTGCTATAAATCAAACGTTCTTACTTTGAAGTCTTATTTACACTTCATGTTGCTGTCTTAGTTACTGTTAGGTAGTCCTTGGCTATTGCGTTTTTTGTAATGTACGTTCCGAGTATTATCGAATATTGATATTAAAACGTATTCACTTTGAAGTCTTATTTACACTTAATGTCGTTACCTTGTTTCTTGTTAGGTAGTCCTTGGCTATTGCACTTTCTATAATGTACGTTTATAGTATCATCGAATATTGCTATCAATCAAATATTCTTACTTTAAAGTCTTTCTTGTACTTTGTGTTTTTGTTTCAGTTCCTGTTAGGTACTGCATGGCTAGTACGCTTTTTTAATAAATGCTTCTAGGTGTTATCTAATATCGCTATCGAGATCAAACTTATTTACTTTAAAACCATTTTTACACTTTAAGTTATTGTATTAGTTCCTGTAAGGTAATTAATGACAACCGTTTTGTAATGTATGTTTATAGTATTGTCAAATATTGCCACATAATAACATATTACTGCCGCATAGTAAGACATATTTTGCAGTGGGAAAGTAAAGTTCAGTATCTGCAAAAATGAGTTTTTGAGATATTTAAAGAAACATGTTTTGGATTCCATACTGACAATAGGGAAGTGTCAGAATTTGAGATTATTTGTGTGTTTCATTGCCAGCAGAAAACCAAAGCGAGTTTGTACAATAAAGATAAAGTAGAATAGATGAAAAAAATACAAAAAAAAAAAAAAAAAAGAAAGAACAGTTTGTATATTGCACTGGAAAAAGAAGTGTCTTTGATATTCCGTTTGTCTATTTGTAGAATATAGAGCCATTAAAAAGGTGATTATCGGAAAAACGAGACTTAATCAGGTTTATTCAGTAGTTTTTTGAGTTTCAAAACTATCTATAATAAGATGATGGGGGATGTTAGTGAAGAGATTAAATCTCATTAGTGCATTTGCTGATATCTTTCTACACTTTTTCGAGTCTATATTTTTAGTGAACAATAAGATCAAAGTTTTCAGAAAAATGGATGACATTATTATATTTAACAGCACGAACTTTCCCAACGTATGTAAGGTAATCCGCCCCATTGAACTTATCTTAAAGCAGACCAACAGTGACGATTCAATAACCTTCTTAGAACATAAATACGAAACTCAATAATAAAAGATTTAATCTCGCTCTGTGCGATAAACGATTAGATTTTGATTTCAAAATGTATTTCCTGATTCATTTTCACCGCTGTATTAGCAAAAAAGTTTCTAGAAATAATATTATCTCGTAGGTTTAACTTGCAATAAGGACAAATCTGGAAACAGCAATTAAGCTTTAAACTAGTCTTTACTGAGAACAGTTACTCAACAAAATTCACAAACAGAGGCGATCCGTATGGTGTTGGATAGGTAGAAGGTACATTTTGAGTACTTTCTTATTGTTTTATTTAGTTCTATTTTCGGAATTTTGTTTAATTACATGTGTAATTCTTTTGTACTATTATCGTGTTTGTACTTTTTTTTATGATTTAGACCTCCAGTTATTCCCCCGTGCTTTTTTTTTGTCAGATGCCGGTTACTTGTATTGCACTTCTAGGCTTACAGCCAGCAATATTCAAGAGACATCTCATGGTTATCCCTACCCAAAAGAATTCCCCCGCAGGAGGCTCCAGGGATTTTGGGAGCTTTCGAGTTTCAATTTTCATTTTGAAGTCAAAATACCGAAATTTACGAGTAAATCTAAAAATATTTTACCAAATGCAAATATCAGGGTTCACAATTTTGTCGCTTGATGTTTGGTATATTTACATGCACTGCATATATGCAGCCATTGCGCATATATATATATATATATATATATATATATATATATATATATATATATATATATATATATATATATATACAGTTGGCTTTATGTTTAACGACGCTCTATTTAACGACTTTCTCTTTTTAAGGACGTTTTCTACTTAAGGACGATTTTTTGTGGTCCCTTGAAAGTCGTTAAACAGAGAGGCAACTATACATATATATATATATATATATATATATATATATATATATATATATATATATATATATATATATATATATATATATGTGTGTGTGTGTGTGTGTGTGTGTGTATTAACTGCTGCTTAAAAGTTTTTTGTCATTCCATCTAGTCTATAAGCAGATGTTTTATAAAATTATTTTGTTCCAGTTAATTTTTTATTCATAAAGCGTAGCGTAGAATCAGAATAAAAAATCACTCAACTCCTCTCTCGGGAAACAAGTTCTTTTTCATGCATAAAAAAAGAACAAAAAATATTAAAAAAAAAAAAGAAAAAGAAAAAAAGCGTTGTATGCCATCCCTTTGAACTTATTCTCAAGAAAGAAAGAAAAAAAAAATCCGAAATGAGATACTAAATAATAAGAAAGACAAACGGACTCGCGCGAGCCGGGGCTGGAATGCTGGCCCGAGAAAACTCCGACAAACGAGCCGGAGAAACCTTCCTCCATCCAGCACAGGTCCTTGTGCCTCGAGAAGAACATGTAGAGCATGTTTGCGCAACGTGAAGTAAGTAAAGTCATTCGGGAAAGCTTGAGTAAGGCGGTGTAAGAGCGGTAGGGGGAAACACAATGCATCACTGTTGACAAGTTAATAAAGAAAGGCTTACGCAACGGTTCGTGATTCTATGGCCGGGGGAAGAATGTTGCTCGCTCGCTCTCTGGATGAAATTCTGACATCGTGTGCACTGTGGGGACATCTTCAAGAAGAACACGGTTGCGGTAATGTCCGAAATCTTTGTCACCGATTTGGGAAGGAGGATGTTGTTCGGTGGTGTACGAGCAAGAAAAGAGCGTCTTTTGTGGAAGCTGTTAAGGATGAACTAATTTTTATGAGAGTATTTTATGAGAGGGGAAACCAAGAATCTTTCCTAAAGTGTAAATACATAGATCAATACTTAAAATAAACCACCAGCTTAGTTATTCATTAGAGGACTGCAGTTTCGTGCTTTTTAGCACTCATCAACCCGGAATAGGAATCACATGAGCTGGAGGCGAAAAACCCTTAAGGGACCCAAGAGACTTAATACAATATAGCCCCGGTAGCCTAATACAACATAGATTAATGTATAAATTGAATTAAAGGATACCAAATACGCAGATTGTAAATATCTGGTAAATCATTTAAAAACGGAGGAAAAATGACAGGAATATAATGTAAGGTTGGAAAAATTTAATGTACATTTGCACTAGAACATCTATAAATTTCTAAGGGATGAGGGGTTTCGTCACGACGGTCGGGAATTTTACTCTGTTCTATAGCATGGTCCTTTCATATACATGCATAATACAGTTAAACCCGCTTATTGGAATATCGGTTAAAAGAATATCTCACTTAATAAAATAACTTTTCAGTGTATTATGCTTCATTCTGCATGCATTTTAAACCCCGAGTAATGGAATATTTATTTATTTATTTATTTAAAGCATTGCACACTACAGAAATAATCCAATTACAGTGGCAACAATATAGAAAAAGCAATTAAAACAAATTAGAACATAAAGATTTAAAATTGTAAAATGACAAGTTAAAAATATCTAAATCATGACAATGAATGTTAAAAAGTTCGTAAAATTTAAAAAGATAAAAATTATCAACATATTTCCCTGTGGTAAAAAATTTTTTAAAAGAAGAATGACTCCTAAGAGTCCTACTTGGGACAGCAAGTTGTATCGAATATAACCGCTTATTGGAATAAAATTTCGTGGTAATTTGGATAGCTCTTTAAGCGGGCTCAACTGTAATGGGTAGGTAACATGGCTTAAAATAAAGGGGTCTGGGGTGGAGGAGTTTAAAGGTATTTCAGAGCAATATATATTTAAGCTATTTATTTTAGAACTGAAATTGCTGAGGATTTAATGTTTACATAAATTTAAAAAACGTCAAAATTGTTTTTTCGAAACAAGTTAAAGAGCAAAACTAACGTTCTAATAATTATCGTCTAAGATTTTATACACCTGGTCAATGAAGTATTTGATTATTTGGTTATTAGAATCACTTTGACAGATATTTCAGATTGTAATTAACGTTTCGAAATTTAGCTGAGACTGATATTTTGCTGAATTACTAAAGCTTTTTTGACAAAGCAAATTTTTTGCAGTTATTCAAGAAATTTAGATACAATAAGATACATCAATTATTTTTAAGTTGCCTTATGTCTTTACCGATTTTTTTTTCTTTAATAATAATAAAGCGGAAAGTCTCTCTGTCTGGATGTCTGTAGTATGTCTGTGACGCGCATAGCGCCTAGACCGTTCGGCCGATTTTCATGAAATTTGGCACAAAGTTAGTTTGTAGCACGGTGGTGTGCACCTCAAAGCGATTTTTCAAAAATTCGATTTTATTATTTTTTTATTTCAATTTTAAGAACATTTTCCGAAACAAAATTATCATAAGATGGACGAGTAAATTACGAAATTACCATGACGTGGAATGAAAGAGCGAATGAACATAGCCAATTGGCGAGAAATTCGTCATTCATTATTTGTAAATATACAGGCGAACCGATTGACCTTTTAATTTTCAACTACGGGAAAAGCCTTGCGGGTACAACTAGTAATAAATAAAATACAATATTCAAAAATTTTAACATTTTAAGCTTAAAATGCAATAAATGCAGTGATACTATTTACAACGCTGAAATTATTTACGCTTCTCAAATTTTAAACTGCTTTTAGAAAAAATATCAAATGATGCTTCTTAAATAATCTTTCTTTTTTAAACTTAAAGCAACGTGCTTGTCTCTGTTATGGACGCAAATTCTCTTCTAATTATGCAGCTTAATATCTAGAACATCTTCAATTTCAAAATGGCTAACCACTTTTAGTTCATCACCACAATCTAATTAACTTCAATTTTCGAAACCTTATTAAAAGCATGACATCAAAATTAATAGATTTCATTTACATTACCTGTCTAATAGCTGTTTTTTACATCCCTGTCTAATTAATGACTACTTTCATTACCTTTACAGTGGAAAATAAAATTCAGCTTTACAAAGCGTTTAACATTTTTTAGCATCGTTTGCTGTACCAACGGTTTAAGTCGCAAATTTTGTAATTATTCACTTGTGATGCAATTTCCGGCAAAGTTCCTGCTTTGGTTGAGAAATTACAGCTGCTTTGCGCTATTTCAGTATAAATGATTTAAGTTACTGTTTGAATTCCTGTGAAATGAAATATTAAGCACCAGAATTTTGCATTTTTCGCTCATATTTTATTTTATGTCCGAAGTTTTCTATTAAACATTTTATTAAAGAAAAATCTGAAATTTTCTTCTAGAAAAATATTTAGTTCGAATGCTTTCCAAAGCACCCGCTACAGGTCTTGCACATCACTCTAGGGTTTTCTGAGTGCTTTATAAAATATTTTTTAGCATTTTGAAACTTGTTCCACTTCTGTAATTTTTCTTCTTTTATGTTATGCACTGTTTACCGGTACACAAAATATGTACTTTACTTCGAATAATTTTGTATATTGAAAACTTTAATGTCTTTTAAAATGTCTAACGTTTTAAAATAATTCAAAGTAACTCTTACTACTACGTTATTCCGATGTTAATATTATAAGAATGGAAATTAGCTTTTAAAATTGAAGTGTTTTATACTTTGGCAATAACTTAAAGCCTTAATTGTAATTGCAGAAGATATTCAACCAAGTCAAAACATAAAGCTCTAGGCTACTCAGTTGAACATTGCACACAATACGCTACTATGTCAAGTATCTACAGTTGGAATATTTAGAACCATGAGGTAAATGGGAGCGATGTTTACATAGCCATCTTTTCTGATATTGAAAATTAAACAGTTGAAGACAGAGGTTACGTTCGCATAGAGCTACTGGTTGACCGCAGTTAGTTGATTACATGACAGTTAATGACGTCAGTGGTTACTAACCGGTTGTTTACCAACTGATACTTCATCGAACGCTTTTGGTTAATAACGCGGTTACTTGCGCAGACAAATAACACGCAGGTGAAAATATTGATTATTCATCAAAAATGGTTCAATCAACCAGTCAACCAGCTTAAATTGCGATGGATCTAACGGTGAAACTATTGTAACGACTTTGGCAACAACCAATTAACCGGTAGCTCTCTTAGAAGGCAATTGGTTAATCACCGGTAAACCGCGGTCGACCAGTAGTGTTACACAAACGTAAACATAAAGAAGTAGTTGATTTGTCAAAAAAGTAGTTATTTTTTGAATTGCACAGCGTTTTACTTAAAATATGTTTATGTACATGCAAAAAAAAAATAAATAAATAAATAAATAAATAAAATAAAATAAAATAAAAAAATAAAAATATAGGTAATTTTACTTTCCAAGACTACGTGCAAAGCCACAAACGTATGATTAGATTAAAAAAACTATTTTGTGATTTGGTTGATATTCTTAAAGTATCTATTGTAAAAGTAGAGAGATAATTATATTTTTGGTTTAATTAAAATTTATACATTGCTTTAAATCATTGGGAAAATTAAAAAAAAAAAAAATCCACACAGAAAATGTGTTTGCATTCAAGTTAAACTCAAGAAAAATATCAATACCTATTGTTCACAGTTTGAGCTCAATTGTTTTGCTTTAAATATGTTTTACTAGATTGCGTGCTATAGACTCCACTGCGTAAAATATTCTATTTATTTCTTTATCTTGAGATAAAATTGCCATGAAAACACCGCTTTCTGCGCTTTATTCCTTCCTACGTTCTTCGCAGCAACGAATGGTCGTAATAAATTTCTCTTCAGCAAATATTCAATTCACGAGTCTTGGAAAATCTTATTTACTCCTTTGTAGCACTATATTTACGTCGGGCAATTATTTTTACACTCAGTATTTCGAAATCTGAAAAATCTAGTGTTTCACTACAAGCATGCTTAATCAAGTTCAAAGGAGTTCGGTAAATAAAACATTGTTTCTAGTACTAATGCTAAAATGGAATGTCATTGTGACAAATGCAAAAATAGACATTTTTCCGCTTCACTAAAATAAATTGGGATTTTTTATTTTGAATGAGGTATACCGATTGAAATGGCTGTTGATGTATTTGTTGCAAAATATTGTA
Source organism: Uloborus diversus (assembly GCF_026930045.1). Lineage (NCBI taxonomy): Eukaryota > Metazoa > Arthropoda > Arachnida > Araneae > Uloboridae > Uloborus > Uloborus diversus. The sequence continues at coordinate 29,125,356 of NC_072732.1, forward strand.
GAATGTAGTTATAACAAAACTGAAAAAAAAAAAAAAAAAAAAATGGAAAAAGCAATGCTGTGAAGTCGTAGAGAAAATGATCGCCTCTGGCTCCGACTTCGGCAAATTTAGAACCTTTGATTCTGACTCCGACTCCTTATTTCCAAAATCAGTCCGACTTCAACTATGACTAAAAATGATCGCCTCTCTGGCTCCGACTTCAGAAAATTTAGAACCTTTGATTCTGACTCCGACTCCTTTTTTCCAAAATCAGTCCGACTCCAACTATGACTAAAAATGATCGCCTCTCTGGCTCCGACTTCAGAAAAATTTAGAACCTTTGATTCTGACTCCGACTCCTTTTTTCCAAAATCAGTCCGACTTCGGCTCTGACTCCTCAAGCTCTGACAGAGTTGCAGACTTTGAGCGAAAATGACTGACAGCGATTTGCACTCCCACTCTTCGAACTTTAAACTTTGAATTCTCGACTCCAACTCCAACTAGTTTTTCACCAGTATTAATGGGTGTAACGTTGCACGAATTCTGAAATGTGTATAATCATTCTTTTAAAAACTCAAACTGCTGGAGAAACCTTGCACTATGGTTTTAGTGGAATTCAAAGCGCATGTGTTAGGATCAGAATCGGCTCAGAGCAGGTGAACTCTTATTAGTGAAACGAAAACTAACTTTTGTAGCCGAGCTGGTAAAAGTTCTTGAAAGATTTGCGCGTTGTGGATTTGGACGCCGGTCATTTCTTCTCTTAGTGCAATAAAAATGTTTTGTTTGTAAATTTTAAAAATATATAATTGGGGTATATTGGTTGGGAAAAAGCATGAACTCGATAAATTTTTACTAATAATAAGGCTGAAAGTCTCTCTGTACGGAGAATGTCTGTAGGATGTCTGGATCTCTGTGACGCGCATAGCGCCTAGACCGTTCGGCCGATTTTCATGAAATTTGGCACAAAGTTAGTTTGTAGCATGGGGGTGTGCATCTCGAAGCGATTTTTTGAAAATTCAATGTGGTTCTTTTTCTATTCCAATTTTAAGAACAAAACTATCATAAGATGGACGAGTAAATTACGAAATTATCATAACGTGGAACCGTAACATGGACATAAGTCAATTGACGAGATACGAAATTATCATAACGTGAAACTGTAACATGGGTACAAACCAATTGGCGAGAAAATTAACCATACATTATTTGTAAATATACAAGCGAAACAGAATAACTTTTAATTTTTCTACTACGGGCAAAGCCGTGCGGGTACCACAAGTATTGAATAAACAAATAATTAAAAGCGAGAACTGTAAAAAAGGGGTTTCTGGGAGGATTTTTTTTAATACTATTATAACGAAATTTCAAGCATTGGAACCACTAACTTATTTTGGTAATTTCAACTTAAATCGTATCGAAAGAAATTATTACTTTATCATTGAATATATCTAGATAATTTAAACAATCAAACAGTTAACTTAAAGTTTTAGTCTACTTACAATTAAAAATGAGTACCCGATGAAGAAAGTCAGATAGTTAGTTTTTGCTAATGTGTAATCTTTCAAGCAATTTCTCTGTAAGCAAACAGAAAATTCTGGTGTAACCTTAAAGTAGCCCTTACAAACTTTATCAAGCTGTTAGACAGAAATCAGCGGAGGATTAAGGACATTTTAAGACTATGCTTAATTCTTTTTAATAAAAAATAATGTATAATAAACGTGAATAAGGTAATAAAAATATTTTTCAAATAAACACCTTGCAGTAACGTACTCTTAGTCTTATAGTAATTTTCTTCCGCCCTTAAGTGTAGTCTTACTCTTCGTGTCCTATTTCCTTCACAACATGCAATTACCGAATGAAATACGCTCAATCAGTAACGCTTCTCCCTTACCAACTTCATCATCTCTGTCTCAAGTGCCATTGACTGTCTCGCTATCTTGCTCTTTACTTATATTTATTAATTCTCGATGAACGGCAACACCCAATCCAAGCCTTCTTTCTCCTCCTTCCATTGGGTTGTTTCACAGGCTATTTTCCTTCCTCGCAGAAGAATATCTCTTCTATTCCCTCGCGCTAGTGGCTTCGATTGGGTCATTCTGTTGTTATTTACGATCAGGACTCGCTATAGGTCGTGCTCTTGTGCCGTACCATTCATTCCCAACTTTCTTGGCTTCTTGTCGTGAGTCAGTTCCGGGGATAGCTTCTTTGATGATCACGTGAGAATGAAGTAGTCTTTAGCTGCAAAATTTAGAGTTTATTATGAGTGTTTATAGGAGGAATGCAGAATAATTTTTTGGTCTTTTTATTTTCTTGCAATGTTGCATAGAATAATTTATGATGAATTTCAGTCTGTCTAGCTAATTTAATCGTTCAAAACTTGGGTTGAAATATTCTTCAATTGTAAACTCTGGAAATTCAAGCTATTTAAATAAAGGCAACGAAAAACTTTTAAGGGGATAAATTAATAGCGTAAAGTGGGTCAAACTCACATCTTTGGTGAGAGAAAAAAAAGATATTTTAGGCAGTGAGGCAAAGAGATGTCAGTGACAAAATTAAAAACTTGGTGGTAACCAGTACAAATGGTAGGTGAACCTCTCGTCTGACTTGGAACAAGAGATAGTACTAGTAGCCCTATATACGACAAAAATGGAGGGAATAAGATGAATTCTGACAATTTAGAAAGAGAAAGAGGGGTGTTACAAGAAGAGTGGCATCACACATTTTAGTTGAAATAAAAACCTTCTTAATAGCTCTATTTATGTTACATAGCGTGACGTACGACAAACGAGGCGGTAAGGTGAATTGTGATTGTTTGGGGCAAGAGAGAGGGGTGTCACAAGGTCACAAGATGTGTGGCATCACACATGGCATATGTGGCATATATATATATATATATATATATATATATATATATATATATATATATATATATATATATATATATATATATATATATATATATATATATATATATATATATATATATATAACAATGATTATGTAACATTACGTGAGACATGACAACCGGGTGGGGTGAGATGAATTGTGCCACTTTGTGACAGGGGCGGTGCGGAAAAGGTCAAATGTGCTGAAAAAAGCCCGACATCATTTATAAACAGCCACTTTTTCATTAACACGCTTTTATTAGCTTCACCTGTATGTATGTATGTATGTATGTATGTATGTATCTTGTAACGGAATCTTGCAGCTCAAATTTCGTCCACTTCCTGCGATCGGATTCTTTTGAAATTTGGCACGCGACCTCAGACCCGATGACAATGCAATATTCTATAATAAAATTAATTAATTAACTCTTTTAATTGTTAGTTTCCTCCAATTTTAATCAATATTTCGGCATAAATCCAACAATGTGAAAAAGGAAAATTTTTAAAAAATACATTAAAAAATGCTCGCAAAAATTATTTAAAAATATCTACAAAAACCTTTAATTTTTCTGCATCAGACAAAATTTGTTCCAATGTTCCAAGGTAATTAGAACATGAAATATAATTGTTTTTAACTAATTTCATGCCAAAATTTAGGTGAGCCTTCAGTTGGAAATTCATTGCTGATCAGACCATTGTTGAACAAAACTTTTATTCAAATGCATCTCAAATTTTCATAGTAATATAAATATGATTTCTGCAAACATACATCGATGACTCACAGTAGCTTCCCATCGGGGTGCCATTGTCTTAACTTTAAGATATTACCTCGCACTCGTTTTATAAATAATTTCGTCAATTAAGTCCCAATCTGATTGAAATTTTCATATACCGCACAAAAAAAAAAAAAAAAACTGTGTCTGATAATTCTTTAACATAAGACTAAAAAACAGAAAAATAAAAATAATAGTTTAAAAAACTAAAAAAACACGCTTTCGTAGCAAAATGAACTAAAAAGTGAAAAATAATCTTTGGATGATAGTAGTTGACCAATCACTTAATTTTAATGTAATACAAAAAAGCGTGGGGTGCTGTCTGTTTACATTTTTGCTTGGACAACAAATGGAAGAAATTCAAGACAACTGATAAGAAGCCCCCCCACGCTTTTTTGTATTACGCTAAAATTAAGTGATTGGTCAACTACTATCATCCAAAGATTATTTTTCACTTTTTAGTTCATTTTGCTACGAAAGCGTGTTTTTTCAGTTTTTTAAACTATTATTTTATTAAGATGTATATTTCTTAAACATCTACTTTTTTACTATTCTTTAATTTAAAATCTGAATTATTAACATTTATTTACATAAGCCTATGAATGTCTATAATGTTTTTTTTCTCTCTTTCTCTTTCAGGTAAGTTTATGAAACTAGATATTCATTTATATGTGATAACTGATGATTTGTAAAATGAATGAAGAGGAAAGATCAGATTTTGCTTGTATCTCCGATAGAAAGTTGAACAGGTACGCTGAATGTTTTAAATTTGACAAACGATGAATACATTTCATAAAGCCTTGTTCAATAATCGCCTCTAGAGAGCATTGCGTCAATGTATTTGGTTGAAAATATCAATCTAAAGGCAAAAGATCGATGTAGTAGTTAGTATATTCCAGCTCGTAATTTGGCACTGTACTTATCAGAGTATGATTTGGCAACAGTATAATAAGGCTTTAAGCTCTCATTCAGGGATAATTTTAGACAATGTGGGATAGAACGACCAGTAAATAAAAAGCATGTGAGTTTTATTTTTTGAAAAGATAAGGTTTCAAAAGATTTTTCTTTTTTGTATGAATTTACAGAAGTAAATTCCATTTAGTTCATTTCCAAAAAGAATACGACCAGGAAAAAATTATGTTAGCCACACTGGTTTTGTGCCTTTCTTTTCGTTTTAACTTCTCCAAAACCTGCAAAGCCATAAATGCTTTGTCGTTTTTGTAAGTAATTACGGATATCAATTAAAATCTTTTTACAATCATGTAACAAATGATACTGTTTCTAATGATGATATGGTCTTTTGAGATGAAACTGAGCTTAAGGGTTCATTCACTGGCTGGTATACCCCACATCATTTTCAAAAAATTCTGATCAAAGTGGTGGAAACGCATTACCGTTGGCTGTTGTCACTCCAGTTAGAAATGCAACTTAATTAGATAATTATAGTCAAGTAAATGCGCTGCTATTTCTTTTCGCGTTACACTTGTTCGTATTTGATGGAATTACTCTAGCAAGAATTTCTTCATTTTAATTTGCAGCATATTTCTGAAATTATCTAATATATATACATATACACTCACAAGTACATTAAAGTTACATTCCTCCATATTTTTTGGGCATGTCCTGCATCACTTACCACTGAAGCATACACGTCGCAAAATCCAAGCTGAAAATGAACTTTCACGTCTAAATGAACCCCCATTTGGACACAAAAGAATGTGGGGGGTCATAATATGAAGAACATAGTGATTGCTGTCGTACATCCTCCTCCCTTCCATACTAAAAAAATCTAAAAATTCCAAGAGGAAAAAAAAAACAATAAACCTCATCCGTTTTACACCACAAACTCTCGACATTTAACGCTTAATAGGCAATTAGTAATTCGGTGAGTAATTCGGCAGACAATTTAAAGCTCTAATTATTTACAACCGCACCGCCATCTTGCGGGGGTTTTTATGACTCCGGACTAGTGGATACTTATATGAGTATATATATATATATATATATATATATATATATATATATATATATCCCCAAAAGCAGTCTCTTCCAGCAGTAGAAAACAGTCATTAACAGTTTACCTCCATTTCCCAGAAATGATAAACTTTATGCGCCTCCCATAACTCATAACTGCCTCTTCATGCAGCTTCCTCTTTGCATTTTTATATTATTTCTTCAGAAAACCGTTAAAAAGCTCTTAAAACACCTGTTTTGTAAAAAGGGGAGCGGCGCCCTCCCCTCGCGAAATATTTTCGTTTGCCCCTTGAGGAAAATTTACGCCCAGTCTTATCATCAGTTTTAATATTTCAGGTTTTCGTCTTGAGTTATAACCCGAGATTTTTAAAAAAGGAAGAGGGCTTATTTTAGTGGCGGAGGGGGGAATGGCGGCGGGGTGGGAGGACACCCCCGGGGTGAATTACCGGGGAGGAAAGGAAAGGAGTGATTTTCGGCGTGTACAATTTTAATTCATTTTTGTTTATGTTTGTCGTTTCGACTTATGGTCGGTGCTTAGCGCGGGACTCTAAACGGGCGATGAGTCCTTTAGAATGTGAATTACCGATAATTTATGGGGCTGTAGCTCAATTTTCGACGGAAATATGGATCATAGCAACAGGAATAAAGCATAAATTAGAAGGGAATGGCAACATAAATAATAATTTCAGTCGGTATTCGATTTTGATCGATTTTTCGAAGCGAAACGAACGGAGTGGAAGGGAAAAACTTCTAAATTAGAGAATAACTTTTAAACGCGTTCGCAGTCAACGCTTTCCATTATGGGAAATATATTGCCGAAGTGGGTATAAGTACATAATGAGTCATTAATAGCAGGATACTTTTTTCGACATTTTAAATCACTTTTAATCAATGAGCTACAATATTTCACTTTGTATCGACTTTGCTCTTTGTTTTTTATGAGCTTTAAAGGCGTTTTAGGCTAAATATTTTTGTTTAAAAAACTAAGTGAATTTGGGAGGATCACATAAATTGAAGATCATATTCAAAAATGCGTTAAATGAAAGAATGCTTTTATTTTAATATATACAAAAACAACGTTTTCTTCTCGCCAGTCAGCACCATATATTGTTTACGTTCAAAATATCATTAAAGTTCATGTATCAAAGTTATCATATTTTTAAAACGTTGAGGTCGCAAAGATGCTTTTGACAACTTCGGAGCATTCTAAAGCTCTCCATACGCACATCATGGATATTTGGTCATCGTTATTCGCGTAATCAAATTAAGCATCCAGTATGGACAACTTTAAGGACTTAACCCTCTCCCTTTCAATTCTAAATAAGCAAAATATAGCACGTTTAATTAATAACTAGCGGCACCCGCACGGCTTTTCCCGTAGTAGAAAATCAAAAGGTCATTTGGTTCGCCTGTATATTTACAAATAATGGATGATGAATTTCCCGCCAATTGGCTATGTTCATTCGCTCTTCCCATGTTACGGTTCCACGTCATGATAATTTCGTAATTTCCTCGTCCATCTTATGATAATTTTGCTACGGAAAATGTTCCTAAATTTGAAACAGAAAGAGAACAAAATCGAATTTTCAAAAAATCGCTTCGGGGTGCACTCCCCCATGATACAAACTAACTTTGTACCAAATTTCATGAAAATCGGCAGAACGGTCTAGGCGCTATGCGCGTCACAGAGATCCGGACGGAAATCCAGAAAGACTTAGCTTTATTATTAGTAGAGAAGATATGACAATGTGTGCGATAGTAATATTAAACAGTAGTACAATCAAATATACATCCGTATTTTTTTTAATTTCTTAAATTTAATTTATGCATTTTTAAATTACTTCCATGATTTCACTTGTTTATGATTGTTACGAATAACGGCGATATCAAAACTACAGTGAATTTACATGAAATACACCGCCAGCTCAGTCATTTCCAGCCGAGGACTGCAGTTTCGTGCTTATTAGCACTCGTCAGTCCGGCATAGGAAAATGTCTGAGCTGGAGATGGTAAAACCTCTTAACAAAGCCAAGAGTGCCAAACAAACTGGTAGCTAATATAGAATTAGCTTAACCAGACGAGTGACCGAAACAATGGTTCGGTTCAACTCGAATATTGAAGGCAAGACAGGTATATTCAGTAAGTTACCGCCCTATAGCCAGGGTGAGGGCAGAAATACATGAAATACACCGCCAGCTCAGTCATTTCCAGCCGAGGACTGCAGTTTCGGGCTTATTAGCACTCAACATCCCGGCATAGGAAAGTGACTGAGCTGGAGATGGAAAAACCTCTTAAGGAAGCCAAGAGTGCCAAACAAACTGGAAGCTAATATAGAATTAGCTTAGACCAGACGAGTGACCGAAACAATGGTTCGGTTCAACTCGAATATTGAAGGCAAGACATGTATATTCAGTAAATTACCGCCCTATAGCCAGGGTGAAGGCAGAAATACATCGCCAGCTCAGTCATTTCCAGCCGAGGACTGCAGTTTCGGGCTTATTAGCACTCAACATCCCGGCATAGGAAAGTGACTAAGCTGGAGATGGAAAAACCTCTTAAGGAAGCCAAGGGTGCCAAACAAACTGGTAGCTAATATAGCATTGGCACAGACCAGACGAGTGACCGAAGCAATGGTTCGGTTCAACTCAAAGATTGAAGGCAAGGCATGTTATATTCAGTAAATTACCGCCCATTAGCCAGGGCTAAAGCAAAAATACATGAAATACACCGCCAGCTCAGTCATTTCCTGCCGAGGACTGCTGTTTCGGACTAAAAAGCACGAAACTGGTAATTTATTGAACAATGAATTTAGTCATTTCGTATTAACCGAATTGTACTGTGTTATGTTCAATATGTATTGTAAAGGGGGGGGGGGGGGGTTGCGTTGTTTCGGCTCAGACTTTGCTTCAGCAGTGTCGTTCTCAGAGCTCCGATAAATACTAGCCCATGAGCTCCACGCTCCATACCCGCATGAAGGTGGCTTCTCCTTGCAGCAAAGCGAGAAAGACCAACGCACCGAATGCCAGATGTTTAAAAGCCAGGTAGAGAGAGAGAGAGAAGAAGAAGAAAAACGAACGAAGAGAGAAGAAAAAAGTTAAATCCCCTCCCGGAGCACTTGTATGGGCGAATCGCTCTATCTCTCCAGCCATATTGAAATGGGTCAGAGGCAAATACATACGGGGAATTAAATAAAGCCGACTCTTCGGCAGATGTTCGGCGTGTGCCGGCAGCTGCTCGGGGTGGTGCGCGTCAGGTGACCCCGAATTTCGAACGATGGAATTGCGGCTCATAAACAGGAGGGGCTGGGACCGGCCAGAAATTTACGGATGGGGAAAGGTGCCGGCAGATCCTTTTTTTTTTAAAAATAATATCGTTGGATTTTTCGAATCATTAAATTTGTCAGCAGGGTAGCCAGATTTAAGAATAGTAGATACGGGACAGGCTTCTAAGTATGAAAGGAGGGGGGGAGGGGGGTTTTTGTGGTTAAGGGCACTTACTATCTGACCATCGATTACATGGAAAGACTAATATCCGGTTTGTAGGCGGAAATGGGCGTATCTCTTAGTTTATAGGTATGTTAGTTGGTTTGTTTCAGATGTGCACTTTTGCCTCTCTATTATTTAGGCTTAATTTTTTTAAAAATGAAAATTTGCTCACAGCAACATTTTTAAAATCTAAAGTATATTCGATCTATATTCTCACAGCAAAAACTAATTTATTCACAGCAAAGTTTTGAGCTTACCATTTTGCTTTTACGTTCCGGAACGAAATGAAAATATTTTATTTGCTTTTTGTTGTTTCCGGGGTAACTATTTTTGTTTCCCCTTATTTTATTTTTGAGAATGCAAAAAATAAATAAGGCACTAGTGACATTATAAAAACGCGTGCATCAAAATCAAAACGTTATTTTCGTTTCTCCCCTGCTAGATTCATTTAGATGGAATCGTCTTTACTTGGCAGATTGCCAAATTACATTAAATCCATGGTCAAACAGTACTAGTTATGGTGTATTTTTAAGGGGTGATAAACAATCATGTTTCAATAGCTTTCGAAAGATTCCTCTCAAGATGTTTATGGGTGAGGACCTTAAAATACTGTCTCTTATTGTAAAATATTGTTATTAGTTAGAATACGGTACCTAAGCCGTCCCGTATGGAAATTCCCCGAGACGCGGGACACTTGTTCAAATTACGGGACTGTCCCTTGAAATCTGGGACGTCTGGTAACCCTGTTTGTCAGCGTGAAGGCCTCATTCGGCATTTGAAAGTACAGTCAGTGTGGTTGTAAAATGGCCTGAATTTCCTTTATAAATGATTGGAGACTTAACTTTTAGCTGATCTACTTTCTTAGAAAAATAGTTTTGTTATTAACAAATTTAAATTTTTATGAAAATTGATTTCGTGTTCATAAGGATTTCGAAATGTCCCGCGTTACCCCTAAAAAAACTAATTTAGTTCAGATTGATAAAGTTCAGATTAAATTAATCAGATTGAATTTAGTTAGACTAAAAGTAATCAGATTAAAAGTAATCAAATTGATTTGATTACTTTTTTAAATCAGATTAAATTCGTAAAATATAAATATCACATAAATAAAGGCACATTTATATTTCTACGTGTATATACATATTTATGCAAGCATACACGAGTTAATACGTGTATGTACGACTATGTGCTTGTATATACGTAAATAAACGTGTTAGCCCAAGTATAATCGTGTACACAGGTATTTTATATTTCTACGTGTAACACATACAGGTACGTTTATACCCAAGTAAATGCCTGCATAAACGACTACATAAGTGTAAACACGAGCATATACCTATAGGCGCACACGGTACTCGAATGCAGAGTGATTGTGGTTCTAAAATGGCAAGACTTTCTTTCGAAAATTAATTCAGACCAAACCTTTAAAAAAAAATATCATTACCCACAAAGTTAAATTACTTAAAAAATTGATTTTTTATTTTTTAAAATTCCTAGATATCCTGCGTAACTCCAATTTCTACTTAATTCTATATCAAATGTACGGAAGAAAACTCGTGAAAATTTTCAACTTTTGAGGCTCGCTAAAGTCAATTTTGATGATTTTCGGAAACTGTTTGTATGTGTATCTGTCTGCATGCGTGTGACCGGTGTTATGTGATCGCTCTAGAAAAACTTATGCATGAAATCGAACGAACGAACGTAGGATATTTTACTCATATTCCTGGGATTAGATGTCTTACTGTTGCTTTGAAGCGATGATATGCTACTGTGAAAGACCGAGGTCAGGTATTCAACATTCACTGGTAAATTTCTGTACCTCATGGCCGGACCTAAGTCACATGATCGTAATTTTACAGGAGAAAGGAAAAACTTTTTCTGGCGCATGCAAATGATGGGACGCGCACCTTTTTAACCATGCTAAAAAATTGAAAAGGATTTTTTTAAAAAAGAATTACGCTCACATGGCTCGATGAGGAATAGGCTTCTACACACAATGCACTAAAAAGCTGAAAATCGCAATTTTCGGACTTATGTCACTCTGGCTCTTAGGTACAGATATGTTAAAATATAAATAAATATTTGATCATTCGCCAAGATATTTGCTCGCAATGTGGTCGTTTCCAAAATTTCAAAAGTATTTTTTTTTTCTGAAAGAGCATGCTTAAAAACATAGGATTTGACCATTTTTTAAATAATTTGTTCAAGTTTAATATTTAAAAAAAAAATATTTAAATTGGTGCGCTTTCATTGTTTACGCTTCTGTCCTATGACATCACAAATGATGAAATGCCATTTAGTGTTGCCATTCACAGCTCAAAATATTTAATTCGCATCTTTACTCACGTGTATTGGCAACGATATGGTTGATAGCAAGCGTAGAGCGCAATTGTAATTCGCTTCTTGGTTATCATAACGTGGAAATGCGGTAAAAAGATGGGCCAAAATGCATCGTTTGTGACGTCATAAAGACCACGCCTTGTTTTCAAAATCGGACATTTTAAAAAATTAATTAAAAAATAACTGTTGGGAAAATAAAAGTATTTTCTGGGTCCATGTTATTTTTTTTTAACTCATTCTATCAATTTCAGTGACTAAAAGTAGTACTTTTGACTGAAGGAAACAATCCCATTGCTGAAATTCATTGGCAAGTGTCAACCTTTACAAAATTCCGGTCTTTCATAGTAACTTATGCACACAAAAATTTCTTTTATTAAGCAAAAGTTCTATGTTCCTTTCATGATTTCACATCATGTGCGAAGTATTTTTCTAATAAAGATATCTTAGTTTCTTATCTAATTTTGTATTTGTAACTCTTAATAAGGTCATCTGGTTGATTTTGCACTGTATTTCGAAAATTCAAGATGATCTTAGTTGTTCCTGTATAAAATTTAGGAGTACAGATACCATTTTAAATTAAACTTCATATCAAAAACATATTTTTCGCAAAACCAAGAAAATTAGTACATTTTACAGAGTTCTTGAATCAGGTTATTATTTCCATAAGTAGGATTTAAATTACTTTTCCAAATGTGTGGATCGAACACGATACTTTAGTTTGCATCAGCGTGTAACACAAATTCGTCATAATGATTGGATTTTAATGAGTCTATAGAAGAGACACTCCGCCATAAATTTAGAGCATCATTAACTTAATGATTACTTATTTCCTGTAATGATGCGGATGTTCGATTTATTCGCAATTTTAGAAAAATATCTTTAGTTTATTTTTTCTTCTTTTATGGTCTTATCTGTCATATCATTCCATTAATTAGCCGGAAAAATATTTCGCAGTCAGGCAAACAAAATACTACGTTTGTTGATGTCGGGAAGTTTTCTTAATGAAATAATTCTAATAGGAGCAAAGCGAAGGCAAATATGAGGCACATCATTATTTTAACGATTAATTTGTTTGGAAATTTAAAGATGTTGAGGTAGTGTTAGCAGCACGCACGCATAATCGCAGAGATAAAAATAGAGTGATATTTTCTAAGCAGTCGGTATTATTTAAAATTTCGGATGTAAATTATTGAAGAATGGGTTAATGACTTGGGGGTTGCTTGGAAGTTTCCAAATTCCATATAAGTATACAAACTAACCTGTAAAAACAATTCAGAAACGTTCCTGGAAAATAATGGGCAGCTGATGTGTCCAATTTCTTCCAGTAACATATCTTAAAATAACCTGGAACGCTTTCCGCTAAAATTCACTAATCTTCCTGAAATTTTTAGAAATCTTCCCATTTAAAACCAGTCGTGTCTCTGGAACTTTAGAGTACACTTTGATGCGTATAAAATAACAGCTTGGCCCCTTCCTTATTTATCAAGACAGTCTTAAAAGTAGTATTGCAAACATGGCTAAAGTTAAGACAGAATTGCAAGTAAGTATCAAGAATTTGACTCTTACCCCATAGACTTATTTGCTTCCTTTGGAAGTCTTATCAGTCTAGATTGGCCACACTCGAACTGATTCCGATACACTTTATGAATATGCTCAGTTAATCTTCAAACTGGGAGCTAAAAATATTATTCACAACAGTGAGAAGTCTGCATTCGTGCGACTTGTAGCAATTCAGGAAACCCTTTGACAATGATACTTGATTTTTCCAGGAAGTGTATAAAAACCATTGAAATCCTGAAATGTCACGCGGAAATACTCAGTAACGTTTCGGAATTTTTTTACAGTGTAGGGTGAGTCGAAAAAAATCGATTTTTTTTTTAAATTCCGGAATCACGTTACTTCTCAAAAGTTGTAGTTTGATATCCTCAATTGGCAAAATAAAAATCTTAAGTTGACATCAGCAATTCGCGCATAAAGCTAAAAATTTGAAAAAATATGTTAAAATTAAAATTTCACAGAAAATAATAAATTTAATTTTTTGTATTTTTTCATAATGCAACAGTCACACATTGTCAGTATATAGCGTTGTTTGAACCAAAAAATATTTTATAAAGCTTTTATATAAGTTCTTCAGTTCGCGCATACGCCTTTGATTGGGCTTAAAAAATTTTTCTGAGATTTAGCCCAATTCAAGGCGTATGTGCAAACGAAAGATCTTATGTGAAAGTTATAAAATATTTCTTTAGGTTCAAACTACGATATATACTGACAATTTATGGCTGTTGCCTTAAAAAATATTTAAAAAAAAATAATTATATTATTTATTGAAAAATTCAATTTTTAGCATATTTTTTCAAACTTTCAACCTCATGCGTGAACTGAAAATGCCAACTTAGAGCTTTTTTTTAAAAAGTTTTCCCCAATTCAGAATAACAAACTAAAACTTTTGAAAGGTAACGGAAAAAAATTAGATTTTTTCGAACCGCCCTTATACACGCACAGATTTTTGGCTTAAAATGCAAGTAACTACGAATGCACTATATATGTATACGCTTAAACGCAGTTTTCTGGTTTAAAATGCAAGTAACTACAGATGCACTATATATATATATGTACGCTTAAAGATTACCTGAACATAACTTTTTGTGTATTCAAGACCTTCCCCTTCCCGATCTCGTTGAAGGCGAAATTTTCTTGAATGCAGTGCAGACTAACCAGTGAATAAACAACTGTTATTTTATTATTTTTTTTTTTGAAAAAAGGTTTTCACTTAGTTGTAATAACTTCCTTTTATGCATTTCCAAAAATAAAAGGATTATAGATGGCACACATTAAACCTGGCAGCACAGTATATTGGGATTTGACTCTTTGTAGCCTTAATAATGCTGTCAAATAAACTTAACTATCGAAAATGTTGTTTTTGTCCACTGTTTCAGGGTGCTCATTCATTGAGTTGTTGATCCTAAATTCCATTCTAACAACATAAAAATAAAAAAAAATTGAGTTTTGACATTTTTAATTCAAATTATGTTTTTTTGCAATCAGGAGTGTGTATCTTTCGGCGTGTGTGTATGTGTTTGTGTATGTGTGTGTGTGTTTGTGTCTGTGTACAGGTATGAGTGTGTGGGTATGTGTGTATAGGTAGGCGTGTGTCTTTGTGTCGGTATATGTGTGTGTGTGTGTATGTGTGTGTGTGTATTCGTGTAGTGTAGGATATTGACGCAACCTGGAGATGGTTTTCGCTAGAGGAGCAGCATCGTGAGGCCGGTCGACGGTGGTGCTGGCAGAGGGAGGCGGTGGGAAAATAAAATGATGTGACGCCAAAAACAGTCAAATGAGAACAATAAGCAATCGTGATTGCTCAAAAAAATAACGATGCTGTGAATTTTTAAAAATAATCTTGCATTTAAATGTTTACTTACTGGTCGCTCTACATTATATCGTCTACTTTCAGACAAAATTCATTGAGTTCAAAATTTCAGTATTGAGATATTTTCGATTTGAACTTTCAAACCATTATGAAAAATAGAAAAATCATTACGTTTGCTGACGTAACGTTTGTTGATGTAACTTTAAATTGCGTAGTAGCTTTATATACTAAAGAATAACCCCATTTTAAATTGAAATTCGTTATAGTACTCTTTCATATTGTTTTTGAGGACTTTTTCCTGAGCGTGCTGTCCATTTGATCTCAGTAAAACAGCTCCCTTAGTGGTGTGTAATAACGATAATGATAGTTGAATCGATCAGTGCTTATTAAAACTTTTCAGAAGGTACTTTCCCCTCGCAAGAGAAAAATTGGTTTTAATCTATAATGGGGATTATCCCAACTTTCACGATATATCTTTCACATGCTATTTATCCTTAGTTGAGCACTAGAATATCGGCGTCAACGAACCAATTAAAATGAAAAAAGTCATGGCAAACTGGAGGACAGCTGTTCTTAACCTTGCTGTCTGGCTGCAACTCGCAAAGAAAATCGCAGGTGCTAGAATGTTGCCACACCAACGAAAACAAAACAAAACTTGAAAAGTCTACGGGATGGGGGGGGGGGGCAGCGACAGATGGCGGCGCGTGCAGAGCCACCGCTGACGCGTGACCTAGCTTGGCTGGGGGCAGGTGGGGACTCCTTAGCATGACGCGCACACCGCACAGTGGCACGCGCCAGCCCATCCCCAGGCAGTTCTTGTTCGTCTTTTTCTTTTTGTCTCTGGACGAGTGATTCGGCCGGCTCTTTGAGGAGCAGTGAATACACGGAGTTAACGGAGGTTTAAGACGCACTTACAGGCGTCCCTCGTATAACACGTTTTGTTAATTGTGAGAAAATATAAGATTTTTATGCATAACTAATTACTCATCTGGTAAACACTAAATATGCACCAAAATTATTGAGGATAAAAATGCCTAAATGACCTTTTTGTAGAACAAAGAATTTCGATACTTTTCAGAAACGCACACAAAATAAAGTGATTAGAAACTCACAGACGATTTTTTAAAAATGCTAAAAGAAGGTTTCTTGGTAGATGCTAAATATAAATGTTAAAATTGCTGAGGAAAAATGTACCTAAATGGCTTTTTTGTAAAACAAAGAATTTAGACACTTTTCAAAAACGAAGACAAAATAAATAAATAAATAAAATGAAATAAAAGTAATTGAAAAATCACAGACAATTTTAAAAAATGCTAAAAGAAGGTTTCCTAGTAGACTCTAAATAGGAACACTAAAATTGTTGAGAAAAAAAAGTACCTAAATGGTCTTTTTGTAGAACAAAGAATTTAAACTTTTTTCAAAAACGCAGACAAAGAAAAAAAAAGTAATTAGACAATCACAGACGATTTTTTAAAAATGCTAAAAGAAGGTTTCTTGGTAGATGCTAAATATAAATGTTAAAATTGCTGAGGAAAAATGTACCTAAATGGCTTTTTTGTAAAACAAAGAATTTAGACACTTTTCAAAAACGAAGACAAAATAAATAAAATGAAATAAAAGTAATTGAAAAATCACAGACAATTTTTAAAAATGCTAAAAGAAGGTTTCCTAGTAGACTCTAAATAGGAACACTAAAATTGTTGAGAAAAAAAAAGTACCTAAATGGTCTTTTTGTAGAACAAAGAATTTAAACTTTTTTCAAAAACGCAGACAAAGAAAAAAAAAAGTAATTAGACAATCACAGACGACTTTTTAAAAATGCTAAAAGAAGGTTTCCTGGTAGACACTAAATATGAACACTAAAATTGTTGAGGAAAAATGTACCTAAATGGCTTTTTTGTAAAACAAAGAATTTAGACACTTTTCAAAAACGCACACCCACACACACAAGTAATTTGAAATTCGCAGACGATTTTTTTAAAAATGCTAAAAGACGGTAATTTATTTCAAAGCAGATGTACCTAGTTTGGTTTAAATTGAAACTCTGGGCTATTGCTTACTTATCTAAGAGCTGTCTGTATAGAGGGAAGAAAAGGAAGTTATAGATGTATATATTTCACTCTTCTAAAGGCGGGAAGGGGGAAAATATGAGCCGTGACTCGAGTTATAAGGAGCAGAAAATTGATTTTTACTCATATTTAAAAGTTTCGCCATATTTCATTCTCCAACTCCATTTACTGTTTCTTCGAGAAGGAAGACTGATTTATCATTCACGTCGTAAATGTATAGAGGATAGCTCTACTATTTCAAAACATTACTCTAAGCAAATTTCTAAAAAATGAGTCTTTAATATGTGTCGCTGAATGAGAGTAATGGACACAATCTGTTGTTTCTTTTCTTCAGAAGCCGTCTGATAAATAAGGATGAATAAAAAATGAATGCATGTAAGGGTTAAAATGACAGTGGTGCAAATCAAAAATTTTATAAATGGGTTGAGTATGGGTTTAGGCTAATCTTTATTTCCTTTATTCACCTTTTAAGGGCTGTAAGCTCAGAATTAGTGCATTGAAGTTTACGGGATTTTTAAAAAAAAATTACATGATTTTTTTTTTGAAAATAAAATTTTTTCTTTGCTAAAATCATTTGTGCAACATGAGAAGAATATAGTTTTTAAGTTATAAATTCTATAATTTATAAAATACGAGTATACTCAAACTCAGGGGCGTGAACAAAAATTTTGGGGCCCGTCACAAATGACTTTTCCGGGCCCACCTCCATATTTTTTACCCCTATATTTTACGCCTAGTTTTAAAAATATTGGGCCCGGGTCAACAGGTGTCTTTTCTCCCCCCCCCCCTGCGAACGCCCCTACTCAAACAAACAAACCTTTATCTAACCTTAGTGTCCCACATTAAGGTTAAGGAAATACCTTTCTGCATAAAAAGTAAAACAAAAAATAACAGCGTCAAAAAGCACAAATTGCAGATAACTGCAGTAACGTGTTTTAGTGTTACAAGAAGCGCCTTTTTCAGTCCTTTTCGACGTTGTTATTTTTATTTTAGTCCTTAAAAAGTTGCGTGTGCAAAAAAAAAAAAAAAAATCTAGAATATATTTACTTTTAGGAGCTTACAAAAGTTGTCCACTAACCTGAAAAACTGTTCAGATTAGAATGATAGTGGTGTGAGTCAGTTTCTGTGCCTCTGATGGAACCAGCAGCCAAAATTTTCTGCTATCTTTCGATTTGTAAGTCACTGCATGCATTGGACATTTTATAAGCCCATCATAATTGTAGAATGATAGTGGTGCACCTCAAAAATGTTTCAGTTTAAGTTAAACGTGGGTTTGGGTTCATATTTACTTCTTCTGGTAAATGCACCAATTGCCTACCAAAAAAAAAAAAAAAGGCGAGTAAAAGTACTGCCCAATAGGAGCGTACATAAATTGTACATTAACCTGAAAAGCTCAAAAAATATTACAATCAGGATTAAACATCTATTTCGTTTCCTCTTTACTTCTTCTATGAAGTGCGCTAAGTGAGCAAAAAATACTTAAATATGTTGCCCACACGGAGCTTACAAAAATTGTGCACCAAACTAAAGAACTCAAAAGTTTTTCAACCCTAGTTAAACAGCTTTTTGGGTTTCTCTTTACTTCTTCCATTAAGTGCACTAAGTGCGCAAAAAACACTAAAATATATTTTCCACAAGGAGCTTTCAAAAATTCTCCACTAACCTGAACTGCTGTTCAGGTGCTGAGAATGATAGTTGTGATAATCATTCACATGCCGTTGATTGGACTAGCAGTCATATTTTTTTATCTAACACTCCTTGCATGTGCTATACTTTTAGCAAACCCTTCGTAAATGTAGACGTAGTGATTATTTTAGTAAAGCAAGTTATAAGTTACTTATTGTTATTATTGTCAGGGTTGATTGTGCTCCGGTATTTTACCGAATTTCCGGTATTTTCGGGCGTATTTCCGGTATTTTATGCCCGAAAATACCGGAATTATGTTTTTTTTTTTTTTTTGGTTATGCTTTTATCTCATTACCTTCGCAATTTTTTAAAATTATATAATACTCGTCAAATATACCTGCAAGAGCCTTAAGATGGACACCTATCCCTTAAGATGGACAAATGTCATGATAATTTGTATAACACCACCCCAAAAGTAATTTTGTAACCCATTAGAAACTTAATCAAATGTACACACAATATTTTGACTCAGAACTATACATAATATTTTGACAAAGGTGCACTTAAGTAATAGGGACCAAAGATTACCCCTCCCCCCCCGTTCTCGCTTTGAAACTTTCAGGTATTTTTTGATGAACTCACAAACACCCCTGAAATTATTGTACCAATCTTTTTCAACTTATCATGACAGAGACATTGTCGATGACTAAAGGGATAAAATCGCACCCTTTTCAAATGAGCCATTGCTTTACAGGTGAGCTGTTTATCAGAGTTTGCAGTTAATAAACGGATAGATTGAAGCTTTTGAAAGTTAAAGTATATGGAAGGAGATACCGATAGTTATGCATCGTTTTTAATTACTCAAAGTTAATTTTAAAAAATATGACGTGGAATTTACGAAGAGAACTACTGTGTGACCACGGATTGCATGGAAAGACAAACATCCGTTTTACAGCCGGAAATGGACGAATCTATTATTTTTTACTGATGTCAGCTTTTGCCGAAGCAGAGTCTCATTCAAATGAGCGGAATACGAACATCAAATTTTTGCTTTTCCCGCTCATTCACATAGATTCGTCTTATCTGGACGTTTGAAAATTCCATACAATCCGTGGTCGGACAGTAAATAGCATGATTTATGGTTGAAATGAAAAATCAATGTGAATAGAGCACAAATTATCAAGAAAATACAACATATAGATATTTAAAGGCTTCAATAGATCATCATCAGTGCAAAAATTCTCAACACACGACAAGAAAGTTGTGAAAGAACACGACTTTAGCCACGTGCACACCGGCAATGAGTCATACTAGTAATCAACCAATAGAAGTACAAAACAGGAAACGTAAAGCAATCAATCTTGAAAAATCGCAAGTCAACACAGAGAGTGCACGAAGGGGGGGGGGAGGGGTGGACAGTATTTTTAAATATTCTGAAATTAATACAATCCTCTTGCCCATGCCCAGACTCGTTACAGCAATAGTAAAAATGAACCTTTTAACCCTTTGAGTACTATACGCCTTGAAGTAGAAAATTGAAGTCCGCGATATTCTTTTTTTTTAATACAGTATTTTTTAAACAATAATTGCATTGAGAAATTAGAGTTCTGATGCCTCAAAAATATAAAACTATATAGTTATATATGTATACATAAATTAGGTTTATTCCAGAATTTATTAAAAAAATAGTTTTTGAGTTATCAATCTTTAAAAATATCTCTCGTACTGTCTTATTTAAAACTGTGCCTTAATTCTACCTATAATATACAGCTTGATTGTGTCTTAGCTAAATGAATTCATGATCATACACAGATTAAAATAAATTTTTCATCTTTTTTTGTATAAATTGGCGATAAATAGTACTTTGCTAACGAAGATAAATTTATTTTAAAATTTTCGTAACTATGCCAACCCACAAAAGCGATTTAAAAATATATATTACTAGCGGTACCCGCACGGCTTTGCTCGTAATAGAAAAATTAAAAGGTCTTTTGGTTCGCCTGTGTGGCGAATTTTCTCTCCAATTGGCTTGTACCCATGTTACGGTTCCACACTATGATAATTTCGTTTCTCGCCAATTGGCTTGTGCCCATGTTACGGTTCCAAGTTATGATAATTTCGTAATTTACTCGTCCATCTTATGATAATTTTGTTCTTAAAATTGGAATAGGAAAAGAACTACATCGAATTTTCGAAAAATCGCTTCGAGGTGCACACCCCCATGCTACAAACTAACTTTGTGCCAAATTTCATGAAAATCGGCCGAACGGTTTAGGCGCAATGCGCGTCACAGACATCCAGACATCGAGACATCTAGACATCCTGACAGAGAGACTTTTTGAGCTTTATTATTTAGTAAAGATAAAGAGAAAAAGTAGACAGTTACATTAGCAATTCCATGCTCATTTTTAAAAAAATAGATAACCTAAAAAAATTGTCAGAATGTGCCAGGAAAAGATTTATTCAAAAATAATCTTCCTCTGGATAACCCCAGAAATAAATGCACCTCCATAAAAGCAATAAATGTATATAACCTGAGTCTTATAAACTACGGCGAAAGGCTAGAACGGGTAGAAATATGATATCGTAACCCGTGTGACTTACGAATATAGCCGATTGCGTCTAGAAGAACCAGGTGTGGCGATAAATAATGCCAAATAGCGCCCACGCAGTCGTTTAATGCAGACAAGAACTCTGCAGATACGCGTTGAAGAAATCGAAGTAAATTATTTTCGCAATGTTTATCAATAACTTTTCGCTTTGGGTTGAGTTTTTTCGTCTACATGCCGAATATATAATGTCGGAAGGCTTGGCCGTAGTTGTGTGTAACGTCCTTCCTACGCTTAAAAGAGAACGACTAATGAACAGTTACGATTTTAAAATTGAAAGTCAATATTGCAATTTTGTTTTAATTGTCACTTCGTATAAATTTGGAGCTTCATTCGATAAATTTAAGTATGGAATTTTGGTAATTTTATATGCCCCTCCCCCTCCCAAAAAACGGAAACAGAGCCAAAGTAATTCTTTTTTTAAAAAATAATAATGGGGTCGTTTCCAAAATTTTAAAAGTATTTTTTTCTGAAAGAGCATGCTTAAAAACATAGGATCTGACCATATTTTAAATAATTTATTTAAGTTTAATATTTAAAAAAAAACCTTCAATCGGTGCGCTTTTATTGTTTACACTTTGTCGTGTGACATCACAAATGATGAAATGCCATTCAATGTTGCCATTCACAGAACAAAATATTTAATTCGCATCTTTACTCACGTGTATTGGCAACAATATGGTTGATAGCAAGCGTAGAGCGCAATTTTAATTCGCTGCTTGATTATCATAACGTGGAAACGTAGTAGAAAGATGCGGCAAAGTGCATCATTTGTGACGTCATCAAGACCACGCCTTGTTTGAAAAATCGGACATTTTAAAAAATTAATTTAAAAAAAAAACGGTTGGGAAAATGAAAGTATTTTCTGGGTCCATGTTATTTTTTTTGCTCGATCTATCCATTTCAATGACTAAAAGTAGTACTTTTGACTGAAGGAAACCACCCCATTATATACACCCATAAGCATTTGTAATGTCATATACCAAAAGTTTTTAACAATATTATGAATTTTTAAAGGTAAAATGGAGCTTAAATATTTATTCACTAGTCAGACTACCCTATATCCCTTAATTGCCCTTTTTTTCGACATAAATTTAAGAAAGTCACAATTTGGAGATACAACAGAGTATAAATAACTTTAGCTGTTTAAATTGACTGCACGTGTATTTTCTTTGCACAAAATGCAATTGTTTAGAAGCAAATATAAATTCAGCAGCATTTTTGAAATGTAGTTTTGGTATTTTTCAAATTATTTTAACTATCACATTTAAAGCTCTGTACCATACCAAATACAAATGCAAATCTGCAGTGCCATTGCAGTTTTTTTCCCCCTTTAAACCAATGTAGTGCTCATCACATATATAGAGCCATAAAATTTCACATTGTACAGAAAATTTCGTTACGTCGGTTGATCAATCTGGATGCAATTCAAGGGCATCCCGATGGGAGGTCATGTGAAGTCATTGCGACCTACCAAAACTGCATGTATTCTGCAAAAGTTGGCTAATGATTCAACAAATTTGGAGGTAGTGCCGAAATACTCCAAAAGTGTGTATGTGTGTTTTTAATTGTTTACTGTTCCGCAATTAATTGTTGATTTGCCGTTTCTTCTGATTAGACATAGGTAGGAGTGTATCCTCATTTTTAACATTCGTAAAATTTGGGTTATCATTTGGTAAATAAAGAGTTTCCCCTCTTCCAAATATTTGAATTCGGGGGTACAGCTGTAAAATTCAATGTTCGTACGCTTGTTCTTAAGCTTTTTCTTTACTAATAATAAAGCTGAAAGTCTCTCTGTCCGGAGAATGTCTGGATGTCTGTAGGGTGTCTGGATGTCTGGATCTCTGTGACGCGCATAGCGCTTAGACCGTTCGGCCGATTTTCATGAAATTTGGCACAAAGTTAGTTTGTAGCATGGGGTGTGCACCTCGAAGCGATTTTTCGGAAATTCGATATGGTTCTTTTTCTATTCCAATTTTTAGAACAAAACTATCATAAGATGGACGAGTAAATTACGAAATTATCATAACGTGGAACTGTAACATGGGCACAAGCCAATTGGCGAGATACGAAATTATCATAACGTGGAACCGTAACATCGGTACAAGCCAATTGGCGAGAAAATTCACCCTACATTATTTTGTAGATATACAGGCGAACCAAAAGACCTTTTAATTTTTTCTATTACGGGCAAAGCCGTGCGGGTACCACTAGTATGAAATAAAACGTAAACTTAATTTTACGTTTCAACTTTATTTTAAAATTTTATCTGAATCACTGTACGAAATACATCAGTTATTGTAGCCTTGTACTCGCGTACTGGAAAAACTTAGCCAACATTATTTGGTAAAAGATAGCCTTTAAAGACAACACAACGATACGATTTTTAGAATACAGTTCCAGATTTCGACTGATGGAGACTGATGGATTTCTAGTGCTGTAAAACCCGAAAAGTGTCACAACCATAAATCAGTTTTTGAAATATCAATTTCTACGAAACCCTATCTCTAAAGACGAATCTTCAACTCGTATTCACACAATGCATCCTCGTCCTTAAAAGGCTCCTAAGTAAGCGAATCTCATTTTCTCCAAAGTGAACTCGTTACAAAACTTTCTTCAAGAACTGATCACAGAAAATGCGATAACCATAATCATTATCTTTAAGGGCAGCATTAATGCCTTCGCATGGAGGAAAATTAATAGCGAACAAAATCTGTCACGGTCAATTTTGTCGGTGATCTGGGTGGCTAATTCTGCCTCCCAGAACTTTGAATACAGGGACGAGCTAAGCCGATTATTTTGAGATGCCCCAAAATTATTTACGGAGGGTGGGAAATAGAATCTCTTGAAGTAATTAGAACAGATTTGCAGCGATAATGGGCCATTACTGACGTAGACAACAAAATAGAATCTAATTGGAAATTCGCTGTTCTTTTCAGAAGTCTGATTTGATTCTGAGTAAAGATACTTGCCGATTTTTTTTTTTTTTCGCTTTACGTTCGAAAGGAATTATAAACAAAATGAGTACTAATGAATGTATATTTTGTAATTAATTGATCTGCAAAATAATGCGCTTTGGACGCATAATACTTTTAACCCCTTATGTATCAAAAAAAGAAATATGCTCCAGAAGAGAGATTTGAAATTTTTTTAATTTTATTTATTTTGAGATGCATCTTACATTACATAAAAGACATCGGTGGCCACATTACATAAAAGACAGAAGGGGGCAGCTGCACATTTTAAAATATTTTAAAGATCTTAAAAACGGTTTTAAAAATTCTTTTACGTATTCTGTCTTTATATATTTAATATTATGTTATATTTTGCCTCTATGAATCCAATTTCAATGTCGTTTCAATAAAATATAATGTTACCCATGTGTAACTAAATGCTATGCATTGGAGCTGTCCGGCTCTTGATCCAAATACATAATCTATTGGATTTTTAATAAGTTTTAAAATATTATTTTCTTGTAATAAGGAAACAATGCGAGTCTTCTTTACTAATAATAAAGCTGAAAGTCTCTCTGTCTGGATGTCAGGAGGATGTCTGGACTGGATGTCAGAAGGATGTCCAGAGGCTGTCTGGATGTCTGGATCTCTGTGACGCGCATAGCGCCTAGACCGTTCGGCCGATTTTCATGAAATTTGACACAAAGTTAGTAGCATGGGGGTGTGCACCTCGAAGCGATTTTTCGAAAATTCGATATGGTTCTTTTTCTATTCCAATTTTTAGAACAAAACTATCATAAGATGGACGAGTAAATTACGAAATTATCGTAACGTGGAACCGTAACATGGGCACAAGCCAATTGGCGAGATACGAAATTATCATAACGTGGAACCGTAACATGGGTACAAGCCAATTGGCGAGAAAATTCCCCATACATTATTTGTAAATATACAGGCGAACCAAAAGACCTTTTAATTTTTCGATTACGGGCAAAGCCGTGCGGGTACCACTAGTGTGTTATAAAATACTATAGTAATACATTGAGTAATTGAGGAGCTATATCGCTCTTGTAGAGTTTTGCAGATCCTCTGCTATAATAGTTTAGTGAACATTGGTTAGAAATGTTTCGCGTTCCTATGAAGATTGAAATATAATATTTTTCTCTGTGGTGTCACAAATAAAACGCAAAATTAGCAGAAAAGGGAGCCCTTTCTTATGGGCTCGAGGGGGGAAAGGGATGCCCTTTTCTTACACAAAGCTTTTCAACTGTTTCTTTAAATATTGCAAAAATACTCAAAAGTTTTTACAGCATTTAATTGGAAAAATATTTTTTCAACGGTTCTTCTTCTAGAATTTTAAAGTTTCTATGGGATTCAACGGATTAAAACAAGAAAGATATTTAATCCTTGCAAATAATCGAAAAAAAAAAATGTACACCTTTCCGAGTTTTATATGAAATTCTTCCAGTCTTGTGGAAGACAAGTTGAAGCAAACATACTGCTCACTATGAAAACTAAGGAAAACGACGAAAATGAATCATGTTATAGAGAAGCACGGTGATATCCAATTTCAATAATAACTGTAGCAGACAATGTTTTGAAAATAACCTATTAAGGCAAAGTTCCCCAAAACTAAAACCCCCGAGACAGCTTCTAAAGCTGAAATCTTTAACTAAAACTAATATTTTAAGCATTCCAAATTTTCTAAAAATATTTTGTATAATTTTTCTTCAATCTTGAAAAAAAAAAAAAAAATGCTTCATTTTAAAATGCCAGCTTTAGAAACTGCTTTTTTTTAGTGTCAGCTTTGGAGCACTTCACCTTAGTTTTTATTTTAGCATGAAGGTAGCTCAGTTGGACCCTGTTTAAAGTTATATTTCGTTTTTAACGGATGAATCCAGGAAACGTGTAAAACAGAATGGGACAACTTTTTTTTTTAAATTTTTTACATGTAATATTCTTTTTCCGTAATAAAACGTTATAGTTTTTGTCTACACACACCAGTATACCCATATGATCTCTAAGGTATGCTCCTGCGATCAGAGGGCCATTTTATCCTCTAATTTTCCTGAAAACTTGAGTTTTGCGGGCCGTAGGGAGATTATTTTGTCATGTTTTGTGTACTGCATGATACAAGAATATCCAAGTTAGGACGGTCTTGAAGCATATTATGTCTACACATACGTGCATATATGAGGCAGTGAAAAGCAAAGGGGCTGTACGGGTCAGAATTGAAAATTTTAGGCAAAACCAGTGCAAATGGTAAGATAACCTCTCCTCTGTTTATGAGCCAGAGATGGTACTAGCAGTACTAGCAGGTTTTACTTTCGAATGAAAGCGTACCTAGGACATGAACTTTAAACGCGCTTTACTTAGAGCTTGAAAACGCCCACTTACATCATTTTGCTTTTCAGTCTCATATGTATGACAGCCATATGGTCATAAATTTCTGACAACAGAGACACTACATGAAATACACCGCCAGCTCTGTCAATTCCAGCCGAGGACTGCAGCTTTGTGCTTATTAGCACTCATCAGTCCGGCATAGGAGTGACTGAACTGGAGGCGGAAAACCTCTTAAGGAAGCCTAGAGTGCCAATCAAACTGGTAGCTAATTCAGAATTAGCAATGTCCAGACGAGTGACCGAAACAATGGTTCGGTTCGACTCGAATATTGCAGGCAAGGCAAGGTATTCCTTAAGAGGTTTTTCGCCTCCAGCTCAGTCACTCCTATGCCGGGCTGATGAGTGCTAATAAGCACGAAACTGCAGTCCTCGGCTGGAATTGACTGAGCTGGCGGAGTATTTCATGTATTTCTGCCTTAGCCCTGGCTATAGGGCGGTAACTTAATGAATAAAGCAGAGACACTGTTGTCAGAAATTGATATTTATATGTTTATAAGTTATAAAAATGTTGATATTAAGATCTCCGTTTGTAGATCTTACAATGGATAACAACCGCCTGATCAGCACGCAACGACTAGTCCAGAAAAAGTTTCTACTACATTTAAATACGTATCATGCTTTCTAAATGTGTTTTAGTTGTCTTAAACGTATGTTTCCGCTTTTTTTCCCCTAACGCTCGCGTCCTGACGATAAACAAATGAGAAACGTGAAAAGAATTCAATGTGGTAAGCACAATTGTTCAAATAAGTTTACAAATTACGAAGGTATAAATCTAAGAATAACATGCATTCTATTTTAAGCTCTGTCTCTACCAAAAGACGGCTTCGCGCCAGAAGCAGATATCATTACCTATTAAACTAAATCCTGATCGGAAATTCTTTATTAAAGAAGAAACCAGATCATTATATTAATTCTCATTCTCGTTTAGACTACACTGCTAATTCCGTTGGATAGAAAATTAATAAGAAACAAAATCTGTCACGGCCAATTTTCCCGCTGAATTCCGGGCCGGATAAGCCCCTCCTTCGGTGCAGCGAGGCTAATTTTAATAATGACTCGTGAAGCCGATTATTTTAAAATCCCTTGAAATAATTCAAACTAGGTTTTCCCAGAAAGGAGGGGGCCGTGGAAGTTCGGCATAATCGCCTTGTTCAGGGATAATTGGAGATCGAAGATTTGTGCAGATTGACAGGTGAAAGGGTTTAATGCTAGGGTTGATTATTGCGTGCTCCGAGCGATTCCGAGTATAATTTTGCTCGTGCGCACTTAAGCTTTAGTTTAAACCAGCGGTGCATCAACTAATGCTCTTAGTCTGGGAATGGTAAATGTAGACCAGCAGGAGTGATGCAACTCTGACAACGGTTGGGCCTTTTCCAAGAAATGTGGCTCTCTAAGAGATGAAAAATGGTAATAAATGATGCTTATTACCCGGGATAGTTCTATTCCGACAGTTGTTTTTCAGGAAAATAATAATAAAAACGAACTGATGTGTGCATCACATGACTTCCTTTTACTCCAATTTAATGTCATTTTCCCAATACTGGCAATTTTAATGTGATTCAGTTGTTTACTTTCTAATTATCACCAACAGTGGACAAATTGAAACCAAATTTTAAAAAAAAAAGAAAAAATCGCAAATTTGCTGCCAAGTTGGCGAAAAAACTTGGCGACCAAAAGACTGGCGATATATCGCCTAGTGTCCGACAAATTATAACACAATTTGAGTTTACATCGAAATTAACAATGATTTCCCCCCAAAAAGAGGCAAAAGACCCCTTTAGAAACATCCGAATGCAACCAAAAGGGAAGGTGCACAATTAGGCCCCACTAGGAGTCTACGTACCAAATTTCAACTTTCTAGGACATACCGTTTTTGAGTTATGCGAGATACATACACACATACGCACATACATACGTACATACGGATGTCACGAGAAAATTCGTTTTAATTAACTCGGGGGTCGTCAAAATGGATATTTCGGGTGTCTGTACGTTCTTAGGCATATATCCACGTGTTATCGGGTCGAAAAAAAAACTCAACATTCATTCGGGGGTGAGAAAAATGGAAATTAAGGCCGATTTTTGAGTGAAAATTTTTTCGCGAATACAATACTTCCTTTTTTGTAAAAGGAAGTAAAAAACTTATGCAATATTTCATTGGTATTTTATGAATGATTTTATTATTTGAGTTCACCTTTTTTACGTTGGTGCATATAGTATGTTGCTACTGTAACTGGTGAAACTCCCTTCTTGCCACTGGTAAAATAATGGCGGAATTTTTTGCCTTTTATTACATTCAAAATTTTTTTTAACGCTTTTGCAAGAGTTTTTCAGGGAAGTTTAAGGTCACGTGAAGGACAATTTTGAATACTTTTCCCTTACATTTTTAAGTACAAGGTGATTCAAAAATAATTGTAAGGTTTCAAACGTATAAGATCTAAGAATGAAAAATGGTGAAAAACATAAGTTTTTTTTTACATACTTCAAATCATTCGAAGGACATTCTATCTGCTATCTTCCTGACGTCTGAGCAATATCACACCTGTACTAGAACTCCCATACCCGTTGTGACATGACGCATTCACAGAAGCTATTGTAATCCAATTTTCCAGTTCTTCAAGCAAAAATATTTTGTGAATTTTTGAATACGTTTTTATTCAAGGAAAATGCTCTTTTAAAAACATTTCACTTCCATCCTTAATTTTTTTGTGTCGCTAATTCTAGCTTGCGTTCCAAATTTTCAATTTTTTAACTTTAAATATTTATCAAGAAATATTACATACGCGAAAAATTTATTTTTATTTGATAAGGTTCAAAAACTGTCGAGATACGTAGAAATTCTGATATCCGAGACTAATTATAAGGAGAATGTTTTTAAATTGAAGAATTTATTTTTAGAAATATTCTACAAATATAAAAGCAATAAAAGTACTGATTCATTTTAAAATACGACGCTCGCCGCATTTTTTTAAAGAAATATAATCGAAGGAAGAAGAAAACTGCAGTCTAACTAAGAAATAATATCGAATTTCAATTGTCTGATCATCAGTGTAAAAGAAAACCCCTTTGGGAAGATATTTCAAAAGCGCTTTAAAGTTAATAAGAGACAAACATTGTACATACATGATTGGCCTAATTAATGATCATTAGTTAGTAAATAACAAAATGTTTAACAGCAAAGATATTAAAATTAAATTTGAAAGTGTTTTTAGCATTTAAGTAATGGGTAACTAGGTTCGTCCCTTTTAATTTTTACTGCTGGAACAGAACAAACATTAAAAATATCGAGTTGGAAATAGCTGTAAGAGAAAATTTTTCATAATTTCTGCGATAGTATGTTTTTAACCCTCGACGCAACAAGGAAGAGGGTGATAAGTTTGACGTGTCTGTGGGTCTGTCTGTGGCAATGTAACTCCTAACAAGATAAACCTATTTTACATTTTTTTTTTTGTTCGAAAGAAAACTTGATCGAAATTATTCCTACCTGGGTTTTGTCTTTGTATAACTTTAATAATCGAAAATTATCAACTAAAAAGCTTCAAAAACTAATGTTTTTTCGCAATACCAGTAGTGAAAACTTATTTTCACACTTAAAATGTTTCTACCGATAGAAAGAACGAATTTTTATGCGTTTAATGGACTTTATTTGGAACTTACAACTTATATAGAACTGGAAAGACAAAGAAAAGTAAAGAAGGAAAGAAAACACGATGATATAAATTTTTATCTGTTGCCAGCTTTTATTGGTTACCAAATACAATGCCTGTGATTCAGTTTAGTACATAAGAAAGATCCTTTTTGGTGTTTCCCATGTCATCTAGAAAAAAAATTAAATATATTTTAACTTTACATGGATTCTGTAGCGACATGCAGATTCGGAAATAAAATACAGATAAGTGTTTTATTTATGATTTCGCTTATTTATCGTCATGGTTTCCCGAAAAGAAAAACTTCTCCTACAATAACATATATTGCTGAGAAGTAGTGTCCTGTATATCCTGTATACAATACTCTTAGTGGACCCTTTAAATTGGAGCTCCTGTAACGACGTTCCAGACTGAACTAATGGACTCCCTGTGATTATTTATTTTATTATTATTTTTTTTACTATTTTAAAATCATGTAACTGAAGATAAAGTGAAACAGATTTTAAACAATTTCTAAAATTAGAAATATGTTTCTACGGTTCTCTCGGTTTTTAATCATATTTGAAGAGTATCAAACCAATGATAATGTTTTTTAAAAATATTATAAATGACTGCAGAGACAAGATTCCAAAGTGTTCGAGTGTGTAGCATATGCGATGATTTCTTTTGAGTAATTTATTAAATGAGTTACAGTTTAGAAAGAAAATCGTCCGGAGAAGAAGTATAAAACCCCGAAGAAAGGGTTGATATGGAGAAAAATCAAAGAGTGTAAGGTTATACTTGAAATCTATTTATAATACAATTATGAAGAAAATGTCCTTCTCAATCAGAGATACGAAAGTTACAGAGTGACTCATCGAGTACAAATTTTTTCAAACGTTTGTAGTTAAAATTGAAGCCATTATACGTTGTTACCTAACATCTCCCTGGTGAACGAGAGCCTTGCGCCTCAGAAGAATTGAAAGCAAAGCAGTGAAGAGTGAAAAGCAAAGGGACGAAAATGGCAACATTAAAAAATTGCAGATAACCAGTACAAACGTTAGGTGAACCTCTCCTCTTTCTTGGGGCAAGGTATAGTACTAGTAGCCCTGGTAGATGCTGCTCTACAGCCTGACTTAGAAAAACTTTTCAATAAAAAACTATCTATGACCTTATCTTTAAACACGTTTTACTCAAAACTTGAAAATGTCCACGGTAAGGCCCCTATATATACGAGCCGACGTATCAGCTTAAGATTAGCCATTTTGGATCGGAGGGCGTGTTTGAGTGGTTGTCTTCTCTGGCGAGTTATTGCGTTTTATGATTGTTCACTGTGAGCAATTATAAACGGCACGTGAATTTTCGGCAAATTTGGCAAAATCCGAAACTTTGCTGTGGTAACCCTAGCAGTGCAAAAATGAAAAATCGGATCCAAAATGGCTAAACTTAAGCTGATGCGTCCGCCTGCCTATATAGCGGTTCTAGTCCACAGTCCACGGTACATCCCTTTGCTTATCACTCATATCCTCTATCCTCATATGTGGTCTTATATGCATATGTATGTCACTTATGGTACTGTTTTAGTTGTATTTATGTGTAAAAAAATAACCCTAAAATCATTGGAAATTTTCCTACTTAAACTAGCGAAATTTTGTGGACTACACAAGAAATATGCTATTGTGGTTACATACGCCTCCACCACCGATCTCACAACCGCCTTTACGAGAAAAATTACCTCACAAATTAAGGGTTATTCGAGTTTAGAGAATTTAAAAGGATGCAGTTTCGGTACTGTTTAAAACATATACCCATTAGATATTTACTCAAAAAGTTCATTCGTTAAATATATTTTAATTCGCAGTGTTCTCATAGATTCACTTCACATCATTAATGTCGGACTTTTGTAATAAACATTTATTTCTCATTTCTAAAATTACTGTTTGAATTTGAAAAAAATGGCGCTTTTGCAGTGGAAGGAAATTGGTTTTATCAGGATTTATACAAACTCTGAAAATCACCTGACAAATTAACCCTTTCAGCCGGAATTATGAAATATTTGACCAAAAATGTTGATATTTGGTACACAGTGTTGTACTATGGTAAAGGGTATCTTATAGACACAATTTTGGGTTTGTAGGAGAAACATTAAAAGAGTTATGGCACGTTCAATATTCCGGACTTATATTTTTGAAATCAATATTTCATATACAAAAACGATAAAATACCAAACAAACTTCATTATAAAATGTTCTACAAAAAATCATAAAACATAATATAAGCGTTTGAAACGATTAATTAAAGATTATATATTTTTAAAAAAATCAGGAAAAAAAACCTTGCTTTTCAGATGTAAATCCATGGTTGGAAAAATGAGCCACTCTCTATCTCTCAATCCTTATATGTCGGTGTTGTCAATCCCAAAACGAAAAATTATTTCACAGATCATAATAAGCAGAATGTAAAGAGTCAACTACAAAAAAAATCAACTAATTAAATCAATTATTAAATGATTAGCAGCTGTTTAAAGTGGTTGTCCGGTATACCGGACACCAGGTCTTGAAGGGGTTAAGGGTTATATGAGTTAAAAAATTTAAATGGATGCAGTTTAGGTACTGTTAAAAACATATATCCATATCCATTAGATATTTACTCAAAACGTTCATTCATTAAATACATCTTAGTTCGACATTTCATTCGCTTCACATCATCAATAACTAATTTTCGAACTAAACATTTAGTTCTCATTTCCAAAATTACTGTTTGAGTTTTTTTTTAAAAATGGCGCCTTTACAATAGAAGGAAATTGTTATTAAGAGGATTTATCTTAATTCTAAAAATTAGTTTAAAGTTGAGCGAGTGATTGTGCTTCTTCCAAACAAAAGACGAAGGATCCGGAGTGAAGCCGCAGCAAAACGGAACAAACAAAGTATTATTAAATACTTATCAGAAATTCTGCAACGAATAGCTTCGGGAGCTTAGCGGTTCGATATTAGATAAAACGACATTCCTTCCAAAGATATTGAATCTTTGAGAGAAAGCGTAATAAATGTTGTGGCTTTATTGGTCTTCTGTTTCAGTCATACTTTTATAATATAAATTAAATCCTGGGAAGATATGTTTTTAACAAGCATATTCTTTGGGGCATAAAGATTTACATGTCTTAGCAAAATTTTATAGTTCAAAATATATTACTTAAGTATAGATTGAAGGAAAATTGTGCATTTAATAAATATTCTTTTCCTAAGTTTCGGAGTGAAGGATTTACCACACTTATGGATATTGGAATTGCTTTGAAGCAAAAGTAAATTTCATGCTTTCAATGAGGAAATAAGGAGTTCATTTATAACCGTTTTCCACCACCGTGATTGAAAAAAGATAAAGAAAGTATATGTAATTGAAAAGTTTGACTTTTATCAAATTTGCTTTTTATTTCATTTAAATAATTTGTCGGGAGAAGCAGCTGTTATAATATGCATCTGGTCTTTTATAATAAACTAGAAAATTGCTCGTCATACTTTAAACATTACCAAAACATTATGCCGTGGCGCGAGTTTTATTGTTGATGACGTCAGGAGTGTTAACCGATCATTGGCTATTATATATATGAGGATATCTTCAAGAAAATTGCGCAAAAAAGAAACTCGTTTAATGTAGTTCAATTACAGTTTCATTGTAAAATGGTATTATCCTATAAAGATTATTATTGTATATAATATAAAGGGTAAATTAAAATAAATGTATTTCAATTCTTTCGCATTTGGATTTTGGGAGCGCTACAGATGGAATTTAGTCTGTAAAGTTTTACGGTACACTGTTAAAAATTCTGGAAGATTTTCTGGTAATTGTTATTGTAATATGGCGGACTTACAGCATTGATGATTTTTACAGTAATTTACACCAGAGAAATAAGCGATCCCAGCTCCATTTGGTTGCTGTAGCCTACCGAGGAAACCGTAAAATTTTACAGTAACATTTGATTTTTACGGTAACAGTTACTGGCAACATGGATGCCAGAAACAATTACCATAAATTTTCCGGAAAATTTTTAACAGTGTAAGACCAAAAAATCATAGCTGATAACTTTCTCCCTTACTCCTTAACTTTTAGCATTCACATTCAAGATCATCATGAGTTTGCATAAAAAGCAAAAGAAATGTTCATTTACATCCTGGGTCAGGAAAAAAAATCTCAGGTTGTTTAGGTGTCGATTACTGTTAGAAAAATTAGTCCACACATTAAGCAGTCAGTGAGATATATATGATTAGAAAATGACAGCTGACTAGTAAATGCGTAATTGAAATGTAACTGTTAGTGATAGCTAACTAAAGCTGCAAGATTATTTTGAGCACACGTTTTTTAAAAAAAACTATTGTGTAAAATAAACGAGAGAGGGGGGGGGGGAGAAATCTTTTACTTTAAATAAATAGGTTACTCCTTGTGACGGAACGGGAGATTTGGAGTAGTTTTGTTACTAGATTTTGTTTCATAAATAAAAATAATACAAGCTAGAAATTTTATTTTTGATAACATTTAAGATACGTGAAATACACCGCCAGCTCAGTCATTTCCAGCCGAGGACTGCAGTTTCGTGCTTATTAGCACTCATCAGCCCGGCATAGGAAAGTGACTGAGCTGGAGATGGAAAACCTCTAAGGAAGCCAAGAGTGCGAAACAAACTGGTAGCTAATATAGAATTAGCAGACCAGACGAGTGACCGAAGCAATGGTTCGGTTCAACTCGAAGATTGAACGCGAGGCAAAGGTATATTCAGTATATTACCAACCATTAGCCAGGGCTAAGCAGAAATACGTGAAATACACCGCCAGCTCAGCCTTTTTCAGCCGAGGACTGCAGTTTCGTGCTTATTAGCACTCATCAGCCCGGCATAGGAAAGTGACTGAGCTGGAGATGGAAAACCTCTTAAGGAAGCCAAGAGTGCGAAACAAACTGGTAGCTAATATAGAATTAGCAGACCAGACGAGTGACCGAAGCAATGGTTCGGTTCAACTCGAAGATTGAACGCGAGGCAAAGGTATATTCAGTATATTACCAACCATTAGCCAGGGCTAAAGCAGAAATACGTGAAATACACCGCCAGCTCAGCCTTTTTCAGCCGAGGACTGCAGTTTCGTGCTGAATAAACATTTAAGATATTTCACAAGAACTATGTAAAACATCAAAAGTTAGTGAGTTTAAAGAAAACAATTAAACGGCATGCTATAACGGTGTGCTGTGACGGGACACATACGAGTCAAGTTCCGTCATAGATATTTTATTGCAAATTCTTCAATTATTTTTTTTAAAAACAATAACTTTTGATGTTCTGCGTAATACTTACGACAAATCCTTACTGTTGCTATCAAAGATAAAATTTCTAGCTTGTATTATTTGTACTTATAAAACAAAATAAAGTGACAAAACTACATCAAATGTCCCGTTCCGTCACATGAAACGGCCCAAATACGAGTCAACAAATAAGCTACATACTTGTATATAAAAATTTATAACTTTAATTAAAAACTTTTGCTTTTTTCTTGTATTGAAATAAAAAACCAGAAGTAGTATATGACAAATTAGTTCCATTAAAAAGAAATCTTACGTATGAAGAAATTCATATTTTGTTAAAAGTTTAAATGTCCCACACGAAAGTAGATAAAAAGGTAGATAAAGCGTTCAAATAGAAATTTGTAGTGTAGAAATACAATAAATTTGAACGTTAAAGCACACAAGCAAAACAAAATAATTATTTTAAAAATATTTGTCTTTTTTTTTTCTTTTTACTAATAATAAAGCTGAAAGTCTGTGTGTCTGAATCTCTGGATGTCTGTTACGCGCAAAGCGGCTAGACCATTCGGCCGATTTTCATGAAAATTGGCCCAAAGTTAGTTCGTAGCATAGGAATGAGTACCTAGAAGCGATTTTTCGAAAATTCGCTTTTGTTCTTTTTCCATCCCAAGTTTAAACCCATTTTACCGAGGGAATTACCATAGCACGGACGAGCAAATTAGCATAGCATATTGGCGAGAAATTCATCATCCATCATTTGTAAACATACAGGCGAATCAAATGACCTTTTAATTTTCTACTACGGGCAAAGCCGTGCGGGTACCGCTAATTAAATATATTTGAGAAATAAATGTTCCCCATTGCTACCAAAGTCATATTTAAAAGGAAAACTTGTATCGTAGCTGCTTCATAACTGCTCCGCAGTTCATAGAGTTCATAGGATGTTATTTAGAATGTACTGTAGAACCTCTCTTAAGGGACACCTCCGAATAAGGGACACCTCTATTTAAGGGACATTTTTCATGGTCCCAGTCCCTTTGAATAGGGACCTCCAAGCATTTGCCTCCAATTAAGGGGCACTTTATTTAAGGGACAGTCACACAGAAAAAAATTACAAAAAATTATGTACAAGTGTATAAGAAAGAGTGAATTTACTCGAGTTCAAGTTTCATTTTTCCTCTAAAAATCAAAGGAGGAGAGTTTAACATTAACGTAATTTAAAGAAACAAGTATATATTGTAAAAGTCTTGCTGAAAGTTACATGCACGATTTGCCCATCAAGATATTTATTCAAGTAGGCTCAGGGCCAAAGTAGAGGGCACAACTGCCTAGCTTTTTATATAACAAAACTAATTGTAATTCACAATGTCTTGCATTATAAATTACGTGACATGGAGCAAATTCATGTAATGAAATACTTCATAATAATTGCTTTATGCTGCAAAATTTTGGAATTGCCAAATTTTGATTTAATTATCTTTACTAATAATAAAGCTGAAAGTCTCTCTGTCCGGAGGATGTCTGGATGTCTGTAGGATGTCTCTGACGCGCATAGCGCCTAAACCGTTCGGCCGATTTTCATGAAATTTGGCACAAAGTTAGTGTGTGCACCTTGAAGCGATTTTTCGAAAATTCGATGTGGTTCTTTTTCTATTCCAATTTTAAGAAAAAGAATATCACAAGATGGACGAGTAAATTACGAAATTATCATAACGTGGAACCGTAACATGGGCACAAGCCAACTGGCGAGATACGAAATTATCATAACGTGGAACCGTAAGATGGGTACAAGCCGACTGGCGAGAAAATTCACCATACATTATTTGTAAATATACAGGCGAACCAAAAGACCTTTTGATTTTTCGATTACGGGCAAAGCCGTGCGGGTGCCACTAGTATATAATAAAACTAATTGTAATTCACAATGTCTTGCATTGTAAATTACGTGAACATGGAGCAAATTCATGTAATGAAATACTTCATAATAATTGCTTTATGCTGCAAAATTTTGGAATTACCAAATTTTGATTTAATTATAATTATTAAAATAATAAAAACTCAAAAAAATTTATTAAGTGTGAATTTTATTTAGTTGTGCATGAAAAATGTATAATATTTAATCTTAACTGTTAGTTGTCAAAGTTCATAATATATATATATATATATATATATATATATATGTGTGTGTGTGTGTATATATATGTATATATATATGTATATATATATATGTATATATATATATATATATATATGTATATATATGTATATATATATATATATGTGTGTGTGTGTGTATATATATGTATATATATATGTATATATATATATGTATATATATATATATATATATGTATATATATATATATATATATATATATATATATATATATATATATATATATATATATATATATATATATATATATATATATATATATATATATATATATATATATATATATATATATATATATATATATATGTATAACTGAAAACCTCCGAAGAAGGGACACCTCTATTTAAGGGACAAAATGTCTGGTCCCATTAGTGTCCCTTATTAAGAGGTTTTACTGTAATTTAGTTCTATCATGTAGTAAACTTAATTATCATATATTATTAAGTTGTATTCAATGCAAAGAGGTACATTTTGCAAAGCTCACTAATCTTCATTACATTTGCTAAAATATTCACAAATACCATGCTATTTATTCCTGGATTTTTACCAATTATTTTCATTTCATCCAAAAAAGAACATAAAAAGATAAAAACGGAACAAAATGGTATGTCTTCCACATAATTCATCATAATCAACACCTATTCGTGAGAAAGTAACATATGTTTCAAACAGTTGCAGACGAATTATGAACCTCTAAACCCGAAAGAATATCCTTATTTCCAGGCTTTTGATTGGATGTTTTGTTTTTTAGAACATCCAATTAAATTATAATGTGTCTTCTGCGATTAAATTTACTCTTTCGGAAAAATATCTGCAAGAACGAAGAAGATGAGAACGCACCGAAGTGTTTCACGCTACAACGGAAGTAGCATTATTTTTCTACTCTAGTTTTATAAAATAATTGTCGTTGTATGCGTTGTTTACGCTTTCGGCAAACTTTTTGTATTTATTAAATTAATTTAACTTAAAAAGGGAAGAGTTAACAGGTTTTCGTTTAGATTAATCAAAAAATATTAGTATAAAGATATTTGCATTTTGAAAGAGGATTTTTTTCGAAAATGTATGCTAATAATTTAAAATGTAGTTTTCATCATGTTTTTTGGATTTTGGTGTTAAAAAAATGTGGAAGTGGGAATTAACATTTACTTTAATCGCGACCAGACGTTAAAAAAAAAGCCTTCCTAAAGGGTTGTTCAACTTAATTTCAGACGGAGGAGGGGAGAGGGAATTTAACTTTACAATAACCAATGTGGAAATTAGATATCATTTTTTTTAAAAAAAAACTAGCTGTAGTACTCTGCATTTAGCAGGTTACTTTAAGTTACGACCTTGCTATTTTAGAGAATGTTGGAAGCAAAAAAAATCTAATTTTATCTTTAACCAGTAACCTCGCATTCAAAAAGTTCTCAGCAGCCATTTTGTAGGAGTTAAAAAAGCTGAATGATGAAACTGAGGAATGCATTTTCCGTTTTCGCTTGAAAACTGACGGACGAAAAATCGAACCCCTTTCCTCAAAGTGGACAACATGTTCGAGAGAAATGCACAAAGATTCTAAACTCTGGGGCACTTCTCTCACTGCACCCCCTTCATGCCAACACTCCCCTATTATCTTGTCCCAATCAGCTATTCACAAAATTTTCATGAAAAGGGATAAAAAACGTTAAGCAATTGTCTCTGGAACTGGTTTTACTACAAAAATTGCCAAAGCAAAACGACAATTGAAACTTGCTTCTGTGCAAAAATTTCGACATATCAAGGGTTTCGAGATAAGGAGATAAGGAGGTTCGAGATATCAAGGCTTGACTGTTTATATATATATATATATATATATATAAATTGTGCTAAAAGAAAAGAAATGTAGCTTCCTTCATAATATTATTAATAATTATAATTAACACTTGGCCACTTTTTTTTCTAATATTTATGATGAAAAATAGACGATTTGTGTCTGATATAATTTATTTCCTTTCCATCTTTATTTGCTACTATAAATTAGAAAAGGAAAATGATATTTTAGGAGCCACATTTCCGTCAATCATTTATAGCTATTGGAAAAACGATAAGTGTTATCCAGAGTTCTAAAACTCTCTCTCTATCTAACCCACTACTTTCTTTTCAACAAGTCAATGAAAGATGATTTAACATGTGGAAGCTATAAAAAGGAAAACTCGAAAAAGTGAGAGAACGAAAAGAAAAAAAAAAGAGCAGTAAAAAAGTAAATCTTATAGATGTACAACTCAGATTAACCTTACCATTATTTTTGAAAAGCAAACGGAAAGAATAAAGGCCCATTTATCACTTGCTGAGAACTGTTGAAACAAATTACAATCGGCCCCATCGGTGAGGGGAAAAAATAAACAAATACTTTTCTCGACCGAAAATAAAGAAAACCGGCAGGAGAAACATTTAACTTTTGTGTTTGCCGTCCTGTC
The DNA here is from genome assembly GCF_026930045.1 of Uloborus diversus. Classification (NCBI taxonomy): domain Eukaryota; kingdom Metazoa; phylum Arthropoda; class Arachnida; order Araneae; family Uloboridae; genus Uloborus; species Uloborus diversus. The sequence goes on from NC_072732.1 coordinate 29,165,345, forward strand.
GCCTGCGGCGAACTGAAGCGAAGAGAGTGGACGGTCAGCGCTTGGATGTCACGTGACTTCTTTCTTCCCTTTTCATTTCATTTCCCTTTTTGAGAAAAGAAAAAAAAATATTTTTCTTCTCTCACTTCACTCTTTTGTTTTCTTGTCGTTGTGTATATTTTATTCCAAAGATGGCTTTTTGACAGTCTGATTTTTTTAAAACTGTCATTTCATTTTGCACCGGGAGGGGTTTCAGAAAAAAAAACAAACACTCCACATATTAGAAATAAAATGCCTTCCAGCATAAAAAGTTAGGGAGGTAATGTGGAGCTTAAAGTAAAGAAAAAAAAAACGATTTTTTTTTATGTCTTAAAGATCGAATCTTTTCGTGTCACAGTGATTCAATTGAAGTTTCCAAAGGCAATTTGAAAACAATTTTTGTCATTCCAATTTGGTGTGAAAACACTTTAATTAATTATTTTCTAGAGTTTCAGATGAGCTTTTGTTTGTTTCCGATAATTGCTTAAATGAAATTGATTTAGAATAATTGAATTTTTATTTAGAGCAATGCATCTAAGTCCTTACTATGTTTTAATTTGAAATAAAGATAACATAGTACTTCATACTTTCTTACAAATCTATTAATTGTTATCATATTTCATCATGAAAATTACTCAGTATCCATGTCGTGCAAATTTGATAATTTAATAAAAAATAAATTATCTTAAAACTGAATAACTAATGGTCAAGCATGCAACATATAAAAGTATGTTTTAATTATTTTACATTTAGCTTTTTATTTATTAAGCATAATGCAATTCATTAAGTAAAATATACTAGTTTTGTGTATGCTTAAAAACTTCTAAGATTTGTTTTTCCCCATAAAGTTGTAATTACAAGTGGTATGAAATGTCTAGCAGTTACGACTGATTATCAAAAGTTTCAATGTACTATACTTTTACTATATATATATATATATATATATATATATATATATATATATATATATATATATATATATATATATATATATATATATATACATACAATATAAAGGGATGTAAGAAACATATGAAACCTTTTTTTCTTTTTGTGAAAACTAGATGGATGTAGATGAAGGATGAAGCATGAGTTGACCTTGAATCTTTACGCATGCGTACATTTTTTCCATCTGTCAATACAGACAGTCGTTGCTAAACAGAGTTTTACTGAGTTAGTGTGTAAGGCTATCGTCGGATTTTTGTATTTCAAGAAAAATGACTAAATAATTACAGCAAGGTTACTGCCCAACATTTTACAAGAAACTGTCCGACAGCCAAGGGGAAAGATGCATAGATTTTGGTTACGATTTCTCGGCACATTTCTCGCCCTTGATTTTGAAATTTTTGCAGATGTATCAGACTTTTGCAGTTCAAAAGGCTTCTTACTCTCCTGATAATATCCAATTGCCACTTCTTGCAGCTTCTCTAACTTAAGAGCGGATTAATTGGTTGGTGCTACTCCAGTTAAAAATCAAAAAAAAAAAAAAAAAAACCGAGGGCACTACGCTTTACTTTAGTGAAACTCTGATTGCCATTGACTGACGCTATTGACAGACGGGAAAAAATTCACTCATGCGCAAAAAGGTTCAAAATCAGTTTATTCAATTGCGTTTTTTTCATATCCGTCAGGTTTTCACACAAAATAATAAGGTGGGACATTTTTCTAACAGCCCTGACATATATACAATATGCCAAGATGCCGTAAAAACTAGACTTCTAATTGCGGCTCAAGCGTTAAACCATATAGTGACAAAGAGTTAATTTTTCCTTATGAAGGTAAATGTTCTGCAATTGACGGTAATGGCTTGCTTAATTAGCTTTTCATGTTATGTATACATGTTTTTAGTTAATCTAAAACTAAACATATAGAAATTCAACAGCAGCCAATTTTTCAATTTATTGTATCCGATGAAAATATATAAATGCATTTTTCGGAATTCGGTAAAAAAAAAAAAAATTCCGTAAATACATGTTGCATTCATTCAAAATAGAAGAGTTTGAATGGAATTAAACTTCTTTACTGACTCAAGAATTTCCAACTGAAAAAATCATAGCTCTTCAAAGAAACTTTTCATAAAAATATGTATATTTCCATCTCTAGAAAAATTAATTCAATTGAATTAAATTATGCATTTTATTTCTTCTATAAAAGTTATTTGAGAATTGAAAATGCTGCGTTTTGAACGAGGTACCATTAAACCTATTTCCTCTTTCGATTACGCTCACATTTCCTCTTAGAATATACGAGTTAAAAAATTCCTTTATTTAAATTGAATTTTAGGGAAGATATTTTTGTTATTTATTATTCGCTGCAGCGGAATTTTTAAAAATTAGCCAGAAAAAGCTCGCTTTTGGGTATCTCGCATGCAGCAGGATTCAACGAGACCCCCCTTTTCAACAAGTTAGCAATCGGAGTTGGGAGCTTATTAAAACGCGCGCAGACGTAGAACTTTTAATGATGCGTGCAATGGAACGGGGTGCCCCTCTCCGCATCCTCCTAAAGTGGTCCTTTTGCTCAGATTAATTGAACAAGTACTTGAACATGATTTTGGAGCACTAGTTGAAAATCCTAACAACCTACTTCAATAGGCCAGTGTTGCTAAGCAACGGAGCGGGTGAAACCAACCCGGGGGAAAAAGACCGGCGAAACGTGGATGGGGGGGGGGGGGGGGATTTGTAATAGATATCAGGATCAACTTGAAAATCTGGGATCCAACTCCTCTTTTTATCCGACTGGAATGCATTGACGAATTCAGTCGGAAGATTTTTTTTTTATGAGACCTGGTGACGTATTTTCTTTTTCGTTTTATTCCATGAGACGACGTTCAATATGAATACGCCGCGATTTATTGAAAACGGTTAATTATGACGTGCTTATACAGACACTTATCAAAGGTTGCCTTTTTTTTTCTTTTAAAAATGAACCCAATAGGTTTTTTATGCTTTATTATTTCCTTTCATGACGTCTACATTTTCAAAAAAAGTCAGTGTTTCGAGTTGTCTTTTAATTCCGTTTTTTGAGATACCAAATGAGCTAATTCAGATTTGGCACCCATGCTTTTTCGCTTAGAATAGAAGTACAAAGGTAGGAATTTACTTGACAAAGATTTTTTTACACCCTTAAAATTTATGGCATTCAAGGTACAAATTGCCCTATTCAAATGTTTTAAAATTTAAACAAGGTTTTAAAAAATATTTTATTAAATGCCTTTAGAGTTCTAAAAACTTCAAAAGATATGACACAAATGTTATTTTCATTGCGTGCCACTCGCCAGCTATGCATAAAACTGAATACTATTCTTTTCGTTTAAATATTCGCTAACTTTAAAACCAAAACATTTTTTTCTGTTTCAAATAACTGCTTACTTTGAAAATTTATTAATGAATAGTTACACATGTATTATGTAATCTCGACATTTTTTTGTTTAAAATAAGTAAATAAAACTCGAGAACGAAAACTACTAACACAAGATAATTTTTCTACCCTGAAAACTTCTCACAAGACAGTCAATTTTTAACAGTCACTTTGGTTGTTTGCCCTGAGCCGAAGAAAATGTCGTTAAGTTTCGGAAAGAATATAAAAATAGTTGTATAGCAAGAAATGTCCATAATGGTTAAAAAAAAATGTTTTTTTTTTTTAATTATTTTTTTGAGCAATCACGATTGCTTATTGTTCTCATTTGACTGTTTTTGAATTCCTATGATTTTATTTTCCCACCAGCAACCTCTGCCAGCACCACCGTCGCGTCGACCGGCCTCACGATGCTGCTCCTCTATCGAACACCGTCACCAGGTTGCGTCCATATCCTACACACACACGCATACACACACTCATGCCTGCGCACAGACACAAACACACACTCCTACACGCACTCATGCCTGCACACAGACACAAACACATATGCTTACACACACACGAACGCCTACACACACGCGCGCCACACAAGCGCGCGTACACACACAGAACTGCATACACAACACGCACACACATACATACATACATACACACACACGCACCCACACACATGCGCCTACACAAACACACACGCTCATGATTGCGAAAAACATAATTTGAATTCAAAATGCGAAAAATTCAAATTAATATAATTTTTCTATCTTTTTTTTTCTGTTAAATTTCCTCACTGGAAATAAAAACCTTGTTTTTTTTTTTTTTACATTTTCTACGGCGTTGCTCATGCACTTAAACGATGATTTATTACCATGTATTTATAATATGATTTTCATTTATCACTAAACGGTCACTCAATCCTGATGGTCAACGAGATATTTTTAATAAGAAGAAAAGTGATGCATAAAAATGACATTTTAAGAAGCAGGCCCGTTTCCAAGGATTTCTTTAAAGGAGCGGTTTAAAATAAAATGTCTTTCATTTGTAATTAGCTTGACACAATAGGTCAAGCAACTGTTTTAGGTTGGATAACGACTTTTAAATCTATTTAAAAAGTTTTGTACGAGCAAATAAAATATTTATTTTATTTACTAAAAGGTGGAAAAAAAGTGCGCATATAATGTTATATATTAATTATGTGTAACATTTATTATGTGTAACTTTTGAAATAACACGACATTCAGCAAATTTATTAAAGTACAAACTGTTTAACTTGCTATGCTAATTTATTGTGATAACGAGAATATTCTTTTGCAATGTAAAACTAATTCATGATTTCTTCACAAGAACCATTTTCCTTTTTTTTTGGGGAGGGGGGGGTGGCACCTCATATTTTGAATGCTACATTAAATGACAGAGAAAGTGTATGTGGTTAAACGTTAGAGGTAAGAATTGTGAAGAAAAGCCGATTCTACCTTACTTACATTTGCACCCTAAGTTAATTTTAAATATACCATATATTTGCGTTTGCTTTATTTGCAGTGGAAGGTGCTTGACCCTCAATAACTTTTTTTCTTTGCCCGTTGAAACCCCATTCCTTCGACAAACTCAATTTTTTCTATACTAAGAAAGTACTTAACGCGAGAAAAAAAAATCTGATAGCAAATACATGAAATTGTTTTCCCCGAATTAAGCTTTTCATTATTTCTAAACGGTCAACTAAAACTCAATTTAAATGTTTCTCAGTTTTAGATATTGATCTAGTTTACTTTCATTAGTTGAACTGATCAATTTCGATTTCGATTTCGATTCCGAGTCACAACTGACTACAACTGTATTTATGTCGAGGACTGCATACTAAGTGCCTTGCCTCTATTATTTTTTATACCGATAGATGGCAGCACCATCACCGGATCGAACAGTTAATGAGAATTTAGAACTAGACCAGGAGCTAATAGCTACCTGGTGCTAGCACCACCAGAGGTATCGTTTCACTTGGAGGACATTGAGATCACGAGCATATTTAACGTCGCCCTGTCCCCTTTAATGACGACGGTGGGTCTTCGACCATCGAGGTTCGAACTCAGGACCCTCCGGCCCCGAATCCGTCACTCTACCGATCGGGCTACCACGGCCCAACTGATCAATATAAATCACACTTGATTTTTTGAATGTGTTTCATCTTAAACATCACTTTAGTAAAGAAAATAATTTTTTTCAAAATCGGTGAAAATGGTTCGATTCTGTTAACCTACATTTTAATTCTCGAAAATAACTCAAATTCCCATTATCGTGTTAGAACATGAAAATAATCTGGTGCGTAGAAATATTGTAGGAGAAACAAATAAAAAAATATTTATATTGCAGAAAAGTTAAGCATAACTGCTTTATTAAACACCTTTTCTCTGACGTAAAAGCATAATAAAGCTTACCCTCTTACTGCTTTTGCAAACTCTATACATTATAGTGGTAATATTATGACCCATTTTTTCATACCTATTGGCCCTTATATTTATGGTCCTCTCGATCATCAAAAAATTAACTGCATCGCTTAGATTTTTTATTATTCGTCTATGTATTCGCATTAGATAGGAACTTTTCCAATTTATGTCCTACTTATGACCCCATTTTTATCACTCTCCAGTAATCGACCATTTTTTTCTGCTACGTCAGAGATTATATTTTGTCATTAAATTTTTGTCACGGATTCGCCCGTTTTTTGGGAAATTTGCAAAAGTGAAAGAGAACATATTTTGAGTATTGTTATTGTTGGAAATAGTAACTTTTAGTGTTGTAATTGCGGTAAAACTAAAACTTTGTTGATTTATGAGTGAAACAGAGATAAATAAGCTATGTGGTATTACTAACATGTTAGGTGAAATTGTTGTTTAAGTACGTTATGTGAAATGTATCTGACTTTTGTATGGGTGCAAGAAAAAAAAAAGAGATGCACTGATTTCGAAACATGCTGTTAAAACTACTTTAAAAAAATATTACAGACTTACTCTTCTTTCAAATATTAAGAATGCATAAAAGTCGAAACAAAACTGCTTCTGGATAGAAAACCACAAATGCTTTTTATTAATTTTACAGCGCGTAATAAAAACTTTGGAACGAACTTTGGAACGCTTTTTACGCGTTCCAAAGATTAATAACACGTAGTGAAGTTATAAGAATTAAAAGTATGTACAGGATTTTTTGTTTTTTTTTTTTTTTCAAAAAAAAAAAAAATAAATAAAATAAATAAATAAATAAATAAATAAATAAATAAATAAAATAAAATAAAATAAAGAATATGTCTGTAAGCATGAGCTTTGTGAGAACTCTAGATCTATCAATCACTAAATATAACAAATGCAAGAACTTTTTAAGTAATCTAAACTTCTTAAACTTATGCTGGTTTTTGAGAAAATGAAATATTTGAATGCAAAAGGCTGTTTAAATCCATCATAATATTTATTGCGGCATAATATATCGTCCTACAAATTGGCATTCCACCTTTGCTTTAGTGAGAGAAGTTTTGACGATTAGTTCGAATAATTCCCTCAGTCATATGGAGAGCTGTCTAAGTCGTATACATTGGTCTTTGGTTGTAAGATTTTTTCCTTTAGTTATTAAGAATTTCCCTTTAGTTATTTTACTCTTTGTAACAATTTTCTTCCCCTCATGATTTACCATTTAAGTGTTTCATTTTACTTTTGGAAATTTCTGTTGTTTAGTAAATTGTGTTCCTCAGAATAAAATTTTATCCATAAGCATTAGAATTTTTACTTTCCTATCAGAAACTTAAATATTAGGGATTTTATATTGTTATTGTAATTTTTCCTTAAAAATCATGATTTTCAATTCTACAATATAAATTCTACCTTTTGTTCTTTAAATTTGTCTGTTAGTTACTAGTTTGATTTAGCTCACCTGGTCAACGGAACGCTCTTCTTAGTCGTTTTTTCCTAAGTCATAAGGATTTGCAAATTGTCTTTAGTCATTGAATTTTCGTAAATCATTTATTTTTTGCTTTGCTTTTACGTTTTACCCTTTAGTTACTGGAAGCTTTCTCAAAGTCATTCGCACTTTCTACAAGTTCTACTTTACAAAAGTATTTATGTAATCTTTATACATCTTATCTTTAACTTAATCTTACTTACTTTTCATTTACTTTCTACCCTTTTAAATGTTATTTCTACGTTTTTAACGTCCAATATTAGTAAAATAAGATATAATAGAGTTTAACTGCACTAAGTTGTGGATTGCTGCTGGCACTTCTTTCGACGTTTCAAGGAACGCCTCTTTCAAAACAAAAGAAATGAGCTTTTGGATGATTCTTGCTGATTATTAGTGCTTTCTACGTACTTAAACCTGCTCTTCGTGCACAAAAAAGTCCTATGCACATCTGTAGAGTAAAGCAATAATGTACAAAGTACAAATGAGGCAGTGAGAAACAAAGTGATGTAAGCGGACTTGATAAAGTTTTGAGGAAAATGCCTTTAAAATCGAGATAGGTAGGCTTCGGTTAACTTTTTTTTTCTAAATCATGCTGTATATCAGCACCTACCAGGGCTACTAGTACTTGCCTCAACACAGAGGAGATGTTTTCCTACACCTTGGTGATCTACATTTTTAAAATTTTAGCGCTCACATCCCTTTGCTTCTCACTGCCTCAAAAGAGTATACTGTGAAGAACATTCGCATTAAAAAAGTTCGCAACTTCAAAAAACTATAGGGGGCGCTGCAGTCAATGTCTAATGGCGGAGGAAAAAGGTAAAACAAACAAATGCCGTAACTAATACCTTACTTTGAAGCTTAGTGACTGACAGTAATTTTTCTTCGTGTTTGTAAGAAGCTTTCTTTTCTATTCCTTTGAAATTACATCACATTATAAACTGTCTGAAGCCAGTAATTTACCCCAAAGAAAACACGTGGAACGGAATGTTTTACCTTTTTCAGTTGTATTGCTAATCACCGCAAGGTAGCGTATTCAAGCTCTGAACTAGCGAATAGCGATCTACTAACTTGTCTAATTATTACGCATATCAGAAATGAGGTGGTGGTGGTTTGACTGTTACCATCTAGTAAAAGAGAAATTCCCCTTTTGTTTTTTCTCCGATACGATTATGGGTTTTATATAGAGAAGTTTTCATGTAAGTTGATATGACTTATTTTAATATTTTGTTAATGCCAGATCAACATAAATGATTAAATGTGATGCAGCTAGTTGTTAACGGGAAGAAAAGACGGTCACTTTTCCACCACGCGCAAGTGTTTACAATAAACATATGTCTAGTAATCAACGCAAAGCAATTTTTAAATAATTCACAGAATAAATTACTATCTTTATTAATCCCAGAGAATCTAAATTGGAATTCGCTATCTAAGTTTCAGAAAAGCACTACCCTTTGCACTCGCAATCAATTTTATCTGCCTTAACAGCTGAATTAGGTCTGTGTTGATTCGAGGTAGATTGAATACTAAGTGAAAGATCGAAGTCAGATAGCAGTTGACTGACGTAATGGCGAGACGTTGAACAAGGGCCTAGGAACAGGAATCGATTATCTGAGCCGATACCAGATATACCATTTCATCATTCTGGTGTTATGCTTTCGTACATGATTTAGTAGTAGTGAAATTACTTTATTTCTCCTTTCAGCATAGAAAATTAGAGTAACTACATAAAACCTTTTATAAGTTCTATAGGAATATCATCTTTTGATTGAAACGAAAGCGTAACGTATATGAAGCACCCGTCTCCAAGAAATTGTTCTTTACAGTTTGTGCCTTATTTAATTTTACCTTTTACTTCAAGTATGTTTTAGCATAAAGCATATTTGATCATTTTTGACTCAATATTTTCTTCTACCAATTGAATTTTGTGATGACGTTACCGTGAAAACTCAAAGACGCTTTCGTATTAGTGTGCGTATTGCCAAGATAATTTGCACGTTGGCCGTTTTGCTCCGTTAACGTGCAGAATCAAGAGTTTTCCGAATTTTACCCAGGTAATGTGCACATTAACAGCTTCTGTATCCTTAGTTAACAGATTTTTCTAAAAGAAAAGAAAACTCAATGTAATGGGGTTGTTTCCAAAATTTTAAAAGTATTTTTTTCTGAAGGAGCATGCTTAAAAAACATAGGATCTGACTATCTTTAAAATAATTTAAATAAGTTTAATATTTAAAAAAAAAATACTTAAATCGGTGCGCTTTCATTGTTTACACTTCCGTTGTGTGACATCACAAATGAGGAAATGCCATTCAATGTTGCCATTCACAAAACAAAATATTTAATTTGCATCTTTACTCACGTGCATTGGCAACGATATGGTTGATAGCAAGCGTAGAGCGCAATTTTAATTCGCTGCTTGATTATCATAACGTTGAAACGTAGTAGAAATATGCGGCAAAGTGCATCATTTGTGACGTCATCAAGATAAGTCTGGTTTGAAAAATCGGACATATAAAACAATTAATTAAAAAAAAAACTGTTGGGAAAATGAAAGTATTTTCTGATTCAATGTTACTTTTTTTGCTCATTCTATCCATTTCAATGACTAAAAGTAGTACTTTTGACTGAAGGAAACCACCCCATTCAAAGTGTCACCCATGTTTGCTTTGCACTGACTAGGAAACTATGCAATAGTGTGATAATGAAAAAAAAAGCGATAACTAGCAATCGAAAAAGCAAAGTAAAACAGGTTTCAAAATTTCATATATTAAATTATTTTATTCTTTTTATTTTAGTTCTTTAATTTATTAATGATTGATTCTATGAAGTGGTTTGTTGATCGTTGGTTCCAGTAAAGATCTTATTTTCACTTTAACGAGTATCTAGTTCTGGTAATGTGCAAGTTATCTAGACAATTTTATGATTGCCTAGGATCTAGATAATTTGCGAAATGAATCAATTTTCGGAACTTTATTTGACCAAATTACTTAATATGCTCATTACCATTGCAATCTGTAGAATAACCAGCACTTTAGCTGCAGCCAATGATACTTTTCTAATACTGACTTTCGAAACACTTGGTATTTTTAATTTATTTCTTACCTAAACTTTTAGTCACTATATATGCTTGGCTCGTTTTTTTTTGAGCAATCACGATTGCTTATTGTTCTCACTTGACTGTTTTTGACGTTCCTTTGATTTTTCCCACCGCCACCCTCCGCACCATCACCGTCGATGGGCTCCTCACGATGTTGCACCTCTAGCGAAAGCCGTCTCCAGGTTGCATCCATGTCCTACACACACGCGCATACATACACAACTACACACACACACACACACATACACAAACACATACACACACATACACCAACACACACATACACAAACACATACACACACGCATACATACAGACACCCACACATACACACAACTACTCACACATTCATCCCTGCACACAGACACACAGACACAAACACACATGCCTACACACACATACACATAACCCGTACACACAAACACATACCCCCACACACAAACACACACGCCTACATACACACACTCGTGATTGCGAAAAACATAATTTGAATTCAAGATGTAAAAATTCAAATTTTTATTATTTTTTCACTATACCTAAACATTCCAAACTCCGTATTTAATAAATAATGTCACGGTATTCTTTTAATATGAAGTAATTTTGTTGTTTAAAGAACTAAAATTCATTATCATTCTTTTTAAGTTCAGTATTCAAAGCTAAACTTCATCGTTTTATTTTTCGTGGAAAGAGATTTAATTTTTTGTAAACGTATTTGTTGTTCTAAGAAATTTTTTAACTGTTGGAATTAATTTTTGTTACATTTGCATATTTTTATTTTATGAATTTAGAAGTTATTTTTAATAATTTTCCCCCGCTTTGTTATGCTTTTTTGTTTTAGAGGAGCTAAAGTACCTCATGTGAGGAATTACGTTTTCTCAATTTCGTCAAACTTTGTGCAAGAGATGCCATTTTTGTTCCTAGAAAAGATTTCCTTATTTCTCTTATTTATGAAATTCTATTCATTATCACTTTCCTAAAAACGAAGTCAGTTTTCATCATATTTAAAAACTAATTTTAATTATCAACTCAGAATTTCATCAACATAGCATTACAGTTTTTATTTTATTATTATCGGTTATTCATTTATTTACTATTAATTTCTTTGCTGTTCGTTTTGAAAATTTTAAAATCTACTTGAAATTATCACGCATCATAAAATATGCTTATTTCGGACTTTTTTTATGAATTTGTCTCATATATATGGAATTATTTCGATTTTTTTGGTAGAAATCAGCTTTTTAGCGAAAAGGTTCTCGTTTTAGTCTTACTTAAAATATTAAATACTTGTGGGAACTATTTCTTCGTTTTAAGGACTGAATTCCACCAGGAACAGGTTTTCAGGATCGTTTTTTCGTGGGGTTTTTTAATAACCGTAGTCCATAGCTACAATGGGGTGGTTTCCTTCAGTCAAAATTACTACTTTCAGTCATTGAAATGGATAGAATGAGCAAAAAAAAAATTACATGGACCTAGAAAATACTTTCATTTTCCAAACAGTTTTTTTTAATTAATTTTTTTAAATTTCCGATTTTTCAAACAAGGCGTGGTCTTGATGACGTCACAAATGATGCAATTTGGCGCATCTTTCTACTACGTTTCCACGTTATGATAATCAAGCAGCGAATTGAAATTGCGCTCTGCGCTTGCTATCAACCATATTGTTGTCAATGCACGTGAGTACAGATGCGAATTAAATATTTTGTTCTGTGAATGGCAACATTGAATGGCATTTCATCATTTGTGATGTCACACGACAGAAGTGTAAGCAATGAAAGCGCACCGATTTAAGTATTTTTTTTAATATTAAACTTAAATAAATTATTTAAAAAATGGTCAGATCCTATTTTTTTAAGCATGCTCTTTCAGAAAAAAATACTTTTAAAATTTTGGAAACGACCCCATTGGATATTGCATCTTTCCGTGTTTTAATGGACCAATTTGGTTGTCTTATTTATATAGGAACCAAATATAAACGTATTTTTGAAAAAGGTTTTGTGGCTAATTGAGAATTTTTGCTACAATCTCAAACCTTATTTAAGCTTTCATATCAGAATGTGCTATTGTCGAGCACGACCTGTATAAAACTAGTTCAATGCTTCGATAAATATAAAATGTGGTTTTTTTTTCTTTTCAAAAAATCAAAATTGGTCGTTTTTTTCCATCCTTTTCCCCCCTTTACTCTGAGTAAAATGCACATTGCATCATTTGTTTTAATAGTTATACAATTTTTTTCTATCATTGCAAAAAACTACTTGTTTCTGACTTTTTTAAACTACATTTTAGGACCTCCTCTTTCAAAAATTTTTTTTCCACTTCTTGTCTTTAATCGCGTCGCCATTTTTGTTCATCAAATTTCGTCATAAGGAATTTAATGGCAACTTTAATGTATATCATCATCATTTGCTTGCTGCGGAGATTAAAATTTCATATTACTGCAAAAATTCATTATATTTCCTATCTTGCAGTGCAATTTTTTTCTTGCTAAAGACATTCAAATAAACAAATAAGAGCACTAAGTGCATATTAATTTTTTCTTGTTTAATGTTCATACATTTAGTTTGAAAAAGTGTGTCAACTTCGTCTACTAACAAAATAATTGCAACTAGAAACATTTATAACGAGATAATTTAAAGGAGTTAATAAAAAAACGAGAAATACTGAGAAAGACTTAAAATGAATCTTTATTCTTTTTTTCCTTTGAGATTAGTATGAATATAATATGCTAACGACGGTCTGAGTGCGTAATTATAGTAAGGAAACTGTCGTAAATTATTTTATCTTTATTAATAATAAAGCTGAAAGTCTCTTTGTCCGGATCTCTCTCTCAATGTCAGTCAGGATCTCTGTGACGCGCATAGCGCCTAGACTGTTCTTCCGATTTTCATGAAATTCGGCACAAACTTAGTTTGTAGCATGGGGGTATGTACCTTGATTTTTAAAAGTGATTTTTCAAAAATTCGATGTGGTTCTTTTTCTGTTCCAATTTCAAGAACATTTTCCCGATCAAAATTATCATAAGATGGACGAGTAAATTACGAAATTATCATAACGTGGAACCGTAACATGGGCACAAGCCAATTGGCGAAAAAATTCACCATACATTATTTGTAAATATACAGACGAACCAAAAGACCTTATAATTTGCTATTACGGGCAAAGCCGTGCGGGTACCACTAGTATGTAATAAATCAGAAGTTAGGGGTTCCATTTCAAATAAATTATATTTTTCTCAATCAAAGCCTTTTGACGATTTTAACGTTTTATATTTATTATTATCTTGTGTGTGTGTGTGTGTGTGTGTATCATCATAAAATGCATTAATTTTAATTAGAAACTCGTCACTGAATATTTGGAAATATTTTTTAGGGTAGTTTTAATAAAGAAAATTATTATATTATCCAACCTTGCTGTATATCATCATTCGCGTGTTACAGAGAATAAAATTTCTCTTTAATGAAAAATATTTGAAACAGTTTTTACATAAGAAACTTAAATAAACGAAGTAGAGCAAAAGATAAATATCTAGTTTTATCTCCTTTAAATTATACTTTTTAAAATTAAGACCTTGTAATGGTTTTAATAATTTTTAATGAAAAGTTTTCAATAATTTCGCCTTTGAATATTTGAAAATATTTCTTAGGGTAGTTTAAGCAAAAAAAAAAAAAAAAAAAATCACATTTTAGCTTATAAATATAGACATACTTTTTTTTATAACTCTGTATTTTCAACTTCTTTTAAAAGTATCTTTCGTTTACTTAAAAGAAATTAAAAATAATGACTGAGAACGTGACGTGTTGGTGATTACAAATGCAAAGTTATAAATTATGTTTCGTTAAAAAAATACACATAGTTGGCACTAACAAACTAAATATAAGAAAGCGGAAACACTGCGCACAGAACTGCAGTGCCATCAAAAACATTGTAGCTAAGTAGATATCATCTTAAGCACCCTATTTCCGACTAATGAGAACGTAATAAAAGGCATAATATTTCATAACCTTCCCCATAATTTTCGAAATCTAAACACGTGTTATGATTGATTTCCAACCCTTTCTTTTTTGCTACCGTATTTATGGATAACTCGATCAGACCTCCTAAAAAATTAACTGCCCCAATCATGGTTTATTTTTTATTCCCTCCTCTCTCACTCTCGCTAGAAGTGATTCCACTTTTACATCCAAGCTTGTTTCTCTTTTATCGCTTCTAATAATCTTTTTTTCTCCCCTTTTGGTTGCTGCACTTGCCTTTAATTCTGAGACATTGCTTTCTCGCTGTGGGCTTGTTGAGATTGGCGATTTTTATTGGCGGCCTGGGAACACTTGGCGTGCTTGCAATCGGGTCATAAACTTGTTGGCGCGTTAATGATGGAAGCCTGTTACAATTCTAGTTGGATTTTATCCTCTTTTCTGTCCTCTGTTAATGCTTCAAGGTTTTTCCGCAGGCTGACCACTAAGCCCAACGGTAATTAAAGTTTTAAAGTAACATCCCGTTTTTAGTGTCGCAACCCCTAGTCAGGTTGGATTAGCTCCCACGCATCTTATTTCGTGACAGTGAGGTATTTTTCTAGCTGTGTTTACAGCAACTTTCTCTCATAGAAATCAAATAAACATTTCAACAATAATAAACTAGCACTTCATCTTTTTTTGTATTAAATGTCCGTACAAATGTCCTCTATCTTTTTCTTCTCTTTTGATAAAATTTCACTGTAACAACTCTTTTTGCTGCTGCAACAACTAGACAGGTCGGATTAGCTCCTATAAATCGTCGCTGTTTGAAAGTGGCGTATTTTTCCAGCTGTTTCGACAACAGCATTCTAAATAAACCATTCACCAATAATAAACGAGCACTTAACCTTCTTCTTTTTTTTTCAATTAACCGCCCGTGCAAAATCTCTTTTTTTTCCTTTTTTGAAGTTTCATATAGAGCCCGCTTATTGGAATATCCGATAAAAGATTATCCCGCTTAGTATAATAAAATTTCAGTGTACTACACCGTTGATGCGTGTTATTTTTATCCCGGATAATGGAATATCCCGCTTATTCGAATAATTTTTCGTGGCAAATTGCCTCGGCTGTATAAACTAACACTTATCCTTTTTTTTTGTATTGAATGCCATAGCTAAATCTGAACGTTTTTTTTTTTTTTTTTTTTTTAATTTCTTTATCTTTTTTGAAGTTTATAGTAGCAACTAGTTTTTACTGTCGCAACCTCTAACCAAGTCGGATTTGCATCTACGCATCTGTATTTCATGGCAGTAAATAAACATTTCAGTGATAGTAAACCAATATGCATTGTTTTTGTTATTATTATTAGAATGTCAGAACCTCCTTATGCCACAAAAGTGTCCTGAATTTTTAACACTGTACAAATACTTGTAATTTGTCGTTTTGATCTCGGATAATAAAATATACCGCTTTTTAGAATAATATTTCGTATCAAATTGGCTATTCCACTAAGCGAGCTCGACTCTACCAAAAAATGTCATCTAATTCGAATGGACATGCTTATCTCACATAGCATTCCAGCAGATATTGGTGAGCTGAGCAATTGGTGTAGACATAATACCCCATTGGCTATTCCACAAAGCAGGCTCGACACTACCAAAAAATGTCATCTAATTCATGGACATGCTTATCTCAAATAGCATTCCAGAAGATATTGGTAAGCTGAGCAATTGGTGTAGACATAATACCACGTTGGCTATTCCACTAAACGGACTCTATTCTACCAAAAAATGTCATCTAATTCATGGACATGCTTATCTCACACAGCACTCCAGAAGATATTGGTGAGCTGAGTAATTGATGTAACATAATATCACATTGGCTATTCCAATAAACGGGCTGGACTCTATTAAATAATGTCATCTAATTCATGGACATGCTTATCTCAATCAGCATTCCAGAAGATATAGGTCAGCTGTGCAATTGATGTAGACATAATACCTGTTCAAATGTATGACGATGCCCCGAAAGGTGCCGAAAATTCTGATCTACAATCTTCTCAATTTGAAACAGCCACCCAGGGATTTTGACACTTCCTCAAAAGACCAACGCTCGCCAACACAAAACAATAAATTAAAAAAAAAAAAAAAACCGCTTCAGTAGGTGAGAGGTCGTAATTCTCATCTGTGAACAAGAAATTTCAAATTCACAAAGCATACTAATGTACAAAAGATTTCCTGAAGCAAACTCTTTTTTATTTTTTTCAATAGGAGCGGATTAGCAAGGCAGATAACTTGTTGAGTATTTGAGGGGGAAGAAACCATTAATGGTCTTTCCTCCGCAAATTACAACAATCGGAACTTTTCACCATCTCAAGCCGACCGTGAGCCCGTGGGTTAAACAAGCAATAAATCAGTAGTTGTAAAAAACTATGCAAAAAAACTTATCGTCTTGATCTTTTAGCATTTACTTGAACAAGTGGCAAAGCACAAAAACGTGGTTGTTAACGTAATGAAAAAAACTTGCCATGACACGCTGTTTTTCGCATTTTTTTTTTTATTATTTCGTCTGTTGTCTTCATTAAAAGTAACATCAGGCCTTTTTTTGGAAGAGTTGTTATGTAGGTCACCTGATTGTCTGAGACTTAGGAATTCGTGAATCATCAAGTTGGTCTTCAATATGCTTAAGGGCAATTTTTAAAATTGTATGCATATTTTTTTTAATGGTAAATGTTTATGATAAAAATTTTTTCATAATAATAATAGTAGTAATAATAATAATAAGTATAAATGATGATAAATAATAATACAATAGTAATAATAAATAATATATGATAATAATAATAAAAAAGAAAGAAAATTGTAATCATTATAAAAAAAAGCAAGTTTTGATATATCTAACGAACTGTAAGTCTCCATCACAAGGGCGATTAATGCGTAAAGAGTTATTTTCTGTTTATTTGTAACTATAAAAACCTAGTATATATTTTTTACATTTATAACCTCAATCGTTTATTCACGTACACTGAAAAATTTGGTTAGTATGTTGCCTTGAAAAGTATATTGCTGGATACAGATGATGATGCTTATTTGCTTGGTATAGCATGAGTCTATTTTTTTTAACGTACTTGAATCTATTCATGCTAAGTTTTATATATTTTAATGTAACTTCGCAAAAAAAAAACTTCATTTTCATTTCTTCTTATGAGCAAAATTGTTAGTAAAAGCATTAAAATTAGATTTTGAAGCTAAGATCCTGACTACTAATTAATGAGAATCAAATTATTAAATTATACAAATGAAACTTATAATAATACGAGGGGAAACTCATCAAAAGCAGTCCACTCCTTGTATCTATATAAAAAAATAATTTCTGAAAACATATTCAATGAAAAACCACAAACAGAAGGTTCTGTTCTGAAAAGTTTTGCTCCTACCCAGCAATTTCTAGAAAGAAATAAAAGGTTCGTGTCTCGAAGCAGTTCGTGGTTCTCACTCAAATGAAAACATAACCCTAGCATAAAAACAATTTTTAGATTTCGAACGAGTCCTAAAACTAAATTTCGCTCCAAATCGGCAACAGACTAATCCATCTGACATCCACCCCAGTCCTTTCTTAGAATGAATTGTTTTGACTAGCAAAACTACTGATACGACGTCTATTGCGTGCAAAACCAGTTTAATTAAAATATTGAAATTTTATTATTTTCAAAAGTATTTTTGGACTAGATTGACCTTTTATTTTTTTTTTTAATTGAATAAAATTTTGCATCATGAACTTTCTTGCCCGTAGTTTTACGTTAATAACTTTGGTTTTAAATTTATTGCACCATATTGCAACTGTCTGAAACCATTCCACGCTCAACAACCCGACGTACATCCTTCTTAATTTTCAAATTCTAAATATGATTTTTCGAATTGTAACTCAGCCATTTCCTGTTCGTTCCTTCCAGTCGACCTTAGAACAGCTGTTCAGTGAGGGGGAAAAGGAAATCGGAAGAAAAGAAAAATAGGAGAGAAAAGGTCCCCGGATGTTAGGAGGGATGTCGACACAAAAGCGATAGTCTGCACTGCCACCTGTTGGATCGGTAAATACGTGACCGATTCTTTGGCTTCGACAACAAGCTGGAAGGGAAGTGGTTTCTCGATATCGTTTGTGGTATTTTATAAAATTCTACGCGCGTTCGTATTTTTTTTTTAAATCAAATTCTTTTTAACTGGTTTTGTTTTCTACTGAAAGAATTTGTAGGACATATGTTTATCTTTAAGACTGAATCAAGCTGTGTGATTAACTGGATCAGTATAGTTTCAACATTTTATAAATGCTTTTTAATACAGGAATGTATTTGTATTTGAAAACAATAGTTTAGAACACAGAATTTTTCGGCACATACTATATTGTACAATTCGGTGCAGCGAATAAACCTGATTTTTTATTGATTTACTTCCGCTATGATTTAAGTGTTAAATGCTATGTAAAATAGTTGCGGGGGGGGGGATTTGGAGTAAAATTGGCTAAACGTATGTGAACGAACCTCCCACCTGCGTAAAAGGAACTAATACAACGTTAATTCGCACAAAATTGCACACAACTGCATACACGCGTTTCGGGGTAACAAAGAACCCATTTTTCAATGCAAAAGTGAAGCTATGGATGAAGAGGCATAAAGTCTTTTCATTTATAGCTCACTTCTTTTCTATTAAAAAAGGGGTATCCCCAAAACACGTGTATGCTGTTCACTGCAATTTTGTGCAAATTAACGTTGTAACATTTCCTTTTATTTCTCGACACGAATGTGTTTCTTTATTTCTCAATCATTAATCTTTAACGCTGAAACACTACTGTTGCGGTCAAATATTTTGAAGTTTTGTCCAAGAAGAAAGAGAAGTGTGCCTCAATTCAGTTCACGTGCGTGTTGAAATTTTCGAATGACGTGTTTTTTATATTTAGTTACTTTTTCCGGGTTTTTATACACTTTAGTACTATAATATCTTACGCATTTTTAATTGCTATTAATTTCATTCCTTTAACTGGACGAGTAAGTAAAAAAAGATGATAGAAAGATATAATTCAAATATTTGCTTTAAAATAATTAGTCACACTATAAAGTTTGAATACTTTTACCTGAACTTCAATGTAGTAAGTACTTTTAACTTAACTATTGAAAAAAAAAAAAAAAAAACACTTGCTTAAATGCTCAGTTTGTTCGTTGCTGTACTTGCATTTTATTTCAGTAGTTAAATAGTTAATACAGTAATAACATAATAACGAATAAATACCTTTGTGCTTGAAAATTAAATGAATCAATCAACCAGCGTTTTAATGCAGAAAAATGGAAAATTAATGCATTTTTCGAACTCCAAACGTTGGTTAATTGAATCATTCAGTTAATACAGTGATAATAATATCTCATTTTCTATTGCGTTAGTGAAGAGTAGTCACGTCACATGTTATATGGATGGGGGGAAAATTTGCTCCCCCCCCCCATCGTTTTTAAAAGTTTTGTTTAAATACAACTCACTCGGGGCACTTCAAACCTTATGCTAAAAATATAATCATTGAACACAACTTATTCAGTACTTGATATTGCATGTTCGACTCTTGTCAGGTTTTGGCGAATTATTTTACATTTTAATACATCTTTTGTTGCTTGCTTTGCTTATTTCGCGAACTATTTTACATTTTAATGGAGCTTTAGATCTTGTTTAATGACTTATTTCATTTAAAAGTCCAGCAAAACAGACGAAGTAATGTATGACATTGTCAAATAAATTGTATCCATGTAGATTTAGCGACAAGCTGTTGGGTTGCCAGACAGTATCAAAATTCAGCCAACCAGGAAATGTTTACCATCTAATAACTATACACTGTAAAAAAATTCCGAAACGTTACTGGTTATTTCTGTGGAACGTCTCGGGATTTTAGAGGTTTTCACCTATTTCCCCGTAAAAACAAGTATCTTCACAAAAACGTTTCCTGAATCGCTTCAAGTTGCACGCGTGCAGACTTTTCACTGTTGTAGAAAATATTTTTAGCCACCAGTTTAAAGTTTGAATGAGCGTGTTTATTAAGTGTATCGGCCTAAGCTTGCTTACGGCCTGTCCAGATTGACTAAGCTCCCAGTGAGAGCAAAAATGTCAATGGATAGCTACAGCTTTGCAAGGCAGGAATAGCAGGCAAGAGATATATATGCTTGGTTCCTTCTTGCAAAGCTTTGGCCGTGGTCGCTCTGAATTTTATGGAGCCTTCTTGATAAATCAGGAAGGTTCTAATTAATTACACTAAACTTACTTAATTTTTCTAGAAGGTTCTAGAGACATGACTGGCTTTAACGGGAGAGATTTCGCACTTCATAAAATTTCAAGGTTAATTTCAGAAAGGTTACTGACTTTTAGAAGAAAGCGTTCCTGATTTTTCCAAGATATGTTACTGGAAGAAGTTGGGCACATCAGCTGCCTATTATTTCCCAGGAACGTTTCTGAATCGTTTTTACAGTGTAGATCAGGTTTTTGCCAAAGTGCACCCGTTTTACCCTCCAGTCTTTCGAAAGAAAATTTAACACGATGTTTGGGCACACATTACATTTATTACTTTTTTCGGATTAAACTTCAGAATAAGGTAAAATTGCAAAAGTTTTGACTTATTGCACAGTATCCTTAACATTAAATGCTCTATTTTTTATTATTGTTTTAAAAATCTAACAATTTTTATTTCTTTTTCTTTTAGGTAAGTGCTGCAATATACTACTCTTCTTATTATGCAAAATCTGAAAAACTGCTATCACAATTTAACTAACTGGTAAGATTTCATTATGAAATATTTGGTCGTATGTAATATTGTTGATGAACCTTCTCTGAAAAAACACCCACAGGTTTAAAAACTAGAGTTTGGCTGTGTTCAACCACTTTTCATAATTAATTCTTCCCCGTATTTTATCAAAATGCTTTAAAGCTACTTTCTTATCTTTTGAAAACATAAAGCTTAGTTCTCAGATCTTTGCAGTAGACCTTTTTCCGTCTTCACTGTAAAATCGACCGGTATAAAAACGTATCAAAAGTGACATCAGTTTTACGATAATTATACTTTAAGTATTAAAACCCTACCTCAACGTGACACTCGGTGATTCAAACTGACGTCAATCTGGTCACTGAATCCTCCTGGAAAGAGCTTGGAATAGAAGTCTTAATGCTGACACGTGCAAAGATTTTTTTCAATGGGTCATTTTAAGGTCATATCAAATCATAGGTCATTTTAAATCTACGTGAAACCAAATGAATGACATTGAATTTTTGTGTGGTTTTAAACTCTTTTCAAAGTAATGCGTCCAATTTCTTGTTCCATTTAAAAAATAATTCGGCATTTGTTGTCCTCTATGGTCTAACTAAGTGGTTTGTTAATCGAAATCTTAGTTTTTCGTAGTTCTGAATAGATTATAAAAATTTGATTAAGAAGGTGCTCAAATTAGGGTGTTGGTGTTAAAAAATATGAGTGTAGTGCCGTTTACCTCACATATATGCATATAGTAGTTATTAATAAAGATCAATTTTTGTTTTTTTAAGTGAAAATTGCTGTCTTATCATTATCTCACAATCATTGAAATCGCATTCTTGCATAACGAATGAAATTAAATTTTCTCACCATAAATTACCAATTCGACTTTATATATTACATCGATCGCTTGGTTTTAATTTGTAAAAAAAATAAGACTAAATTGTATTAATTTTTAAGTGAACAGAACATTTGAAGAATTACTTAAAAGTACTCTTCTATTTCATTTCCTTTGGCTGAGATTGGATTCATTTTTAGAGATAACATTTAATTCTCGGTGGCTGGGAAAATTTTCAATTTGTCGGATCAAATCTGAAGAAAAAAATGTACATTCTTTCAACTTGCGTACGGTGACAGTGAGACGTACAATAAATCACATGTCGTATGTCCCAACACCTAACATTCAGACATAACGAATGGAAGTTCAGAAAAACCAATTTATTTGCACTCACCTTTTCAGGTACAGAGCACATTTCAGAGATTGAATTGATACTTTTTGCTATTTTTTTTTGGTAATCTTCTAGGCTGGAAAGTTTCTAAAACTCGTTTCTAGATTTAGTGAACTATTAATTTTCTTCTCATGTATCCCTTTTGGAGGGCAGTAGTTTTTTAGAGTACTGGATGAGGGATGAACAAAGAAAAAAAAGAAATGGAACCTATAATAAAGCAAACGGATCTGATGGCAAATAGTTTTTCACTTTTTAACAGAAATCACTCCTCCCCCTCCCCGAACCTGAAATATCATTTATATAGTATGCGATCTGAATCAATGGGAAAAGAAAATACATTTCGATTCGGACACTCGAATAACAGTAACATGAATGTTATTCACTGTATAACCTTGACTTTTTTGCCATACTTTTATAATTTTAGTTCAGTAGTATCGAGTATCGTACAGTGAGATAAGTGCTGGCAAAGTAACCGGCGTTAAGATTTGGTTTACGAATTTGTAAATATTCAATTATTACATTTTGTATGTTGATGTGTAGAGTAATTGTAACACACTTATAATTTGATCAGATTTGATGCAGAGCTTCTTACAAGTGTATTTTAAAAACATTCATGAATAGTTTGCACGTAATATTAATATATTTTAACACGACAGTCTAAAATGAGCAAAGGAAAATATTTTACTAGATGAATCGTAGTTCAGAAAAATTAGGTAAAGGATGTGGCAGTCTTACATTTTATTCATACAATAATACCAATAAAAATACTTTGACAAACATTCAATGCTGCTTCACCCTATAGGAGGTTAAATGAGATGAAATTTTAATGTAATTTAGTCTTTCATTTGGAATCTTTATTTCTTTTATATTTTTATATACTTTTTTCTTTTATATTTAAGTAGTTTCATAGTGAAATTTCTTAAGCGCAAGTAGGTGATTGCTGATTAACTAGAGTAAAATAAAAGTAATAGGGCCATTTCACCGAAATACGTCCAGTAGAATGACCCTATTATTACATTGGCCCTATTATTACATTGTATCTTACAGCTCATATATTTCAGTGAAAATAATAATTTAACAGGAGCAACATTTCGTTGCCAAAGTTTGTGTGGTTTCTTAAGCAAAATATTTTGTTCATTACCCTTTAATATTATTATCTTCTAATGAGTTACATGAGCTGTCACGTGCGAGTTAAAGTGGCTACATTTTCGTGGAATGACACAACAGTTAAAAATTAATCCCACGTTTGCAAAAATTTGGACCAGTACACTATACTTGTTTGTTGTTTACATTGATTTTCAAAAAGCTTTTGATAAGGTACCGCATGTTGCTCTACTTAGCAAATTAGCTGATATAGGAATAGGAGGGAAAACTTTCATTTGGGTAAAACACTGACTGACCAGAAGGAAACAAAGGGTAGTTGTAAGGGGAAATTATTCTAATTGGAGTGAGGTCTTAAGCGGGGTTCCTCAAGGATCAGTGTTAGGGCCTGTTTTGTTCATTGTCTTTATGAACGATATTCACAAAAATATTTCTGGGAACATGAATTGTTTTGCTGATGATGTCAAAGTTATGGGGACTGTAGAAAATGAAGAACAAGCAAATCAGCTGCAAGAGGATCTAGATCATATTACGGAGTGGGCTGATAAATGGGGTATGGCTGTTAATGTTGAGAAATGTCAAGGGCTACATTTAAGGCATGAAAATAAGTGTACAAGTTATTATTTGCAAGGTTCGGTCATTAGTCAGGTAGACAAAGTTACTGATCTGAGGGTCAGTAAGGGGTTTAAAGTTTAGCCAACAGTGCAGCATTGCTAGTAACAAAGCCAATAAGATGTTTGGGTTTATCAATAGATCTATTTCAAACAAATCTAAAGAAGTTCTGCCCTTATATAGAAGTTTGGTAAGATCTCATTTGGAGTATGCTGTTCAGTTTTGGTCTCCTTATCTTAAGAAAGACATTAATGTATTGGAAAGGGTTCAAAGGCGGGCTACTAGGCTATTAAATGGACTTTCTCATTTAGATTATGATTCCAGGCTTAGAAGGCTAAAAATGTACAGTCTTGAACAAAGAAGAGACCGAGGGGACATGATTCAGTTGTTTAAATTTATTAAAATGAAAGATGTTACGGGGCTGAAGTTTAGCACTGAAAACAGGACAATGGGTCATTGTTTTAAGCTATTTAAATCTCAGGCTAACATGGATATTAGGAAAAATTATTATTATAGCAGGGTAGTGGAACCTTGGAACAGCTTACCGGAAGAGGTGGTAATGAGCAAGAAAGTAGATAGTTTTAAGAGGGCCATTGATCTTCACTGGGGATTGTAAATTGACTAGGACCAGTCTAGCTGGGCCCAGAGCCTGTTGCTGGTCGTCACTTTTGTATCTGTATTTGTATTTATATTTTTTTGCGTTATAATAGTGGGCATTATTCATTGCGATTCCAATTTTACTGTTTACTGCCACTTGATTCACCAAGGACTAGGCTAATAGCCTGTTTCGGTTTTTCTGGTTCAATCGTGCAACCACCGTTTCCTGGCTTTGCCGCGCTTTCAATTACCTTTTAGCTTGCGGCATAAGACATTTTTAGGTACTTTTCCTTTTGATATAAATTGGATATGATCCTTCCAACCACATTGTAAATGTTTTCACGTAAGCTGCAATTTTCTTCTAATATCTGTAATATTTTCCTCTCATGTCTTCATGCGTTGAATACTTCTTGTATCTTCATGCGTACTTTTCTTCAAAATATCTTCATGCGCACTTTTCTTCAAAATATCTTCATGCGTACTTTTCTTCAAAGTATCTTCATGCGAACTTTCTTCAAAATATCTTCATGCGAACTTTCTTCAAAATATCTTCATGAGTTGAATACGTCTGGGGTATCTCCATGCATACTTTTCTTCTAATATTTTCATACCTTTTCTTCTAAAATCTTCATTCTGTGGATATTACCTACTCTCAATGCGCCTAATTCGTTGAATATGTCTAATGCGTGATAAATACGTCTAATAACCCCTATACGTAATTTTCTTTTAATATCTTCATATCTTTTCTTTTAATATTATCATGACTTGGATGCAATTTTCCAACTAACGTTATTTGTTAATCTATTCACACAGGTTTCACATTTCT
This sequence comes from Uloborus diversus, assembly GCF_026930045.1. Lineage (NCBI taxonomy): Eukaryota > Metazoa > Arthropoda > Arachnida > Araneae > Uloboridae > Uloborus > Uloborus diversus. The sequence continues at coordinate 29,190,825 of NC_072732.1, forward strand.
TCTCATATATATGTATTTCCTATTTTGTCCATAATTTGACATCACTTAAGTGACCTCAGGTACCACATCTCTTCTGCCTGGATTTTGTTTCTATTTTAAGCACGCTGAGTCCATATATCTGAGCCAGAGTGAGCACAACCATGACTTTGTAGAACTTCAGTTGTGTATCTCTTTTTGATTTTCCTCTTAGTGCTCTTTTGAGAGCGGCGTAAATACGTTGGAAATTCTTTCTGTTTCGCCAGAGTTTCACATTTCTTCTCATATATATGTATTTCTTATTTTGTCCATAATTTGACATCACTTAAGTGACCTCAGGTACCACATCTCTTCTGCTTGGATTTTGCTTCTATTTTAAGCACCCTGAGTCCATATATCTGAGCCAGAGTGAGGACAACCATGACTTTGCAGAACTTCAGTTGTGTATCTCTTTTTGATTTTCCTCTTAGTGCTCTTTTGAGAGTGGCGTAGATACGTTGGAAATTCTTTCTGTTTCGTCCTGTGTTTTCAGAATTCGGTTTAGTGTTGTACAGCATTTTAAGGGATTCCTGACATTAAGTAAAATATAAATGAATGAATAAATATTATGACTTTCATTTAATGAAACTTGATAAAAATTTACCTTTCTAGAGAATTGCACTCTCAGTATCATAAGAGATAAAACGGTTTTGGATATTTTCTGTTTTAAAAGTCAGGCTCTAGTTTCTAAAGCGGAAAAAAAACTTTGTTTTTTCAAAAAAGTACGGATTTTCTCTTTTTAATTCCGTGTAAAAACTATTTACCCCAAAGCATTAAACGGACCTTTTGAAAAAAAAAAAAAAATCATTTCAATCAAACATCAGCACGCGAAAAAGTTTATGCGTACTTTCAATAGTTGCTATGGTTACCTGCGACACTTTGGCCAATCAATGGACAGCCAATCACACAGCAAGAGGTTACAATCAATAAAAAATGAATTCTCTCCTAGCAGATGGATAGTTCTCCCTCCTAACCTTTCAGCTTTTCCCCCCAGTCGTGCATGTTCCATAGATGCAATTTCCCCTTTTTTAGTTTCCCTTTTTTCCCTTTCATAAAAGCAATTTATTTCGCATCCAAAGCTGTGAGTTAAAAATTGCTTCCATTCCCTCACATACACAGTTTTTTCGTTTTATTTTATTTTTTTCCTTCAGATTTTACCTAAACGCTTAATGTTTTATAAGATTAAAAAGATTTTTCTTTTGATTATCGGCTTCTAAAGTTGGAAAAAAAATCTAGCGAATGCGATTAAAAATTAAGCGTAAACATTTTATTAATGAATAAATGCAGGCATGCTGCTGTTTAATGTACGGTAATAATTTATAAGGCAACCTATTCTTAACTAATGAAGCAGTAAACTTCTTTATGCATTTAAAATTTTTCTTCTTTTGAAAATATTGTAAAAATTTCATTTGAAAGCTCATAACATTTTCATAAAAGCAATGAACTTTTTGTCTATTGTATCATATTTTTGCAATAGATTTGGAATTTGACTTTTGAATTATCATCTTAAATTTTCTGTAATTTCATACTACAGGGGGCTGAAACTATAAAATTGTTATGAGTGTAAATAAGCGCAGTTAGCTTTTACCGGCTGTTACATTATAAAATATTATCAAAATGCATTTTGCCTCAATATCAGTATTCAAACTGATACTGTGCTATATATATATATATATATATATATATATATATATATATATATATATATATATATATATATATATATCAGGGGTGAATTCGTAAATTTTCCAGTAACTGAACACCACGCCAGTTTAATCCTGAGTCATGGTAAATTTAATAATTTAATATAAATTGGAACTACATTTTTCTAGAAAAGAAGTATCAGGTCGGCTTTTCTATACCAAATCGCCTCTAATAAATAAAATATAAATAAATAAACTTTATAAAACTTCCATGAAAACATTTAAGTTTTGATCAAAGTTGCAGTTAAAAACACTGAAATCTATCAACGCTTTTACAACGAAAAATGAAATCTGGTTTTCAGTTTTCTCACATACCAAGTATTAACTTGAATCACTTGACTTGGGAAAAATAACTTAATTTTACCTTTGCCAGTGTAAATCACAAGATGTATCTTCCAAGTTCTTGAAACTTTCGGTATTAACTTGCCTTTTCTAATTCCATGTGGCTGGAGAAGGCTCAACTCTTCAAAAGCCACAATTGTTAGTTATAGTTTTTGCGATACCTTTGGAGAAACAACGTTTGGGCAATATGGATTACACATATCTTGCTATTCATAATGCATGAATTCACCCAAATCTTTTCTTATGAATACAAATCAGTAATTCGAAACACAATTTACTACCAAGTAGTACTTAGCATTTTCCATTTTTTGCAACAATTAAGGCACGAAAAAAAAAAAAAATCATGCGTCCAGATACCATTTACCGACATCACGTTCTGATTACGGTGTACACATTTTATTCTTGGCTGGAAATGGCATAAAATATCGGCTTGCGTGCCCCAACACCCAGAACATCTCTTATATAATGCATAGCACAAGGCTTGCAGCTCGGATGGCAGCTGAGATATGTACACAGTGACGTCACGCAAGCTGAGCCCATTATTGTTACTTATTATTATTAGAGCTATTACAGCAGATAAAGGTTTGGCAACCATATCGCATCTGTCGGTGTTTGCTGGCTTTCGTTCCCGGGACGGATTATTTAGATGCACTCCCAGGATGGGAGATTTTTGTTTTTTTTTTTATTGAGGGTTTTTTGCTTTATGCAGAGGTGATTGTGAGTTCATCAAAAAATGCCTGAAAGTTTCAAAGAGAGAACGGGGGGGGGGGGGGGAAGTGCGGGGGGGGGAATCTTTGGTCCCTATTACTTAAGTGCACCTTTGCCATAGTATTAAATAGTTCTGAGTCAAAATATTGTGTGTACATTTGATTAAATTTTTTATAGATTACAAAGTTACGAGTTGGTGTTATACAAATTATCTGGACATTTGTCCATCTTAAGGGATAGGTGTCCATCTTAAGGCACTTGCAGGTATATTTGATGAGTATTATATAATTTTTAAAAAATGTGGAGGTTGGGAGATAAAAGCATAATAAAAAAAGAAACATAATTCCGGTATTTTCGGACATAAAAATACCGGAAATACGTCCGAAAATACCGGAAATTCGGTAAAATACCGGAACACAATCACCCCTGTTTATGCTCCCCAAAACCATTTTCGAATGTTTGATATACTTATAACATTGGGTCATAGTTCTATATTTTTGTTCATTGAAAAAATTTAATTTTAGGATGAAAAGGTTTCTTACAGACTATTGCAGAGTATGTATAAATCATGAACTATGGATAAACTATAGATATAATTAACTCACTAGTACGTATTTTGTTTCTCAAAACCATTCATGAAAAAGGTATTTAATGTCAGAAGTACTCTTTCTCGCCCTAAACGGTATGCTATTGTTAGAGAAAGCAAAAAGGTTTTTCCAAATGAAAGTTTCTTTTAAAATGCAGCTTCAGGAAAAAAAAACAGGAAAAAAACTATAAATATCTACACACGCACACACACATTCATGCATACATACATACATACATACACACACATACACAAACATAATGTACACTTATCAGTGGCGTACCTAGCAAAGGTGACACCCTATGCATTAATTTTGGGAGTCGTTCCCACTCCCCCCACAAACGCAAAAGAAAAAAAATAATAAAATATTATAAAAACATAATATTCATCAGAAATAATTGCATTTGTGTTACTTATATCGAACGTTTAAGTGGTCTAATGTACAAAAAACGCGTAAAAGGGCGGCCGGGGGGGGGGGGGGGGCAGGGGGCTTTCCGACAGGACATTTTTAAATTTGTATTCCTAAAATTGCATTTAGTTTCATATTTTTCAAAAACTTTGGGTGACACCCGGGGCGGACCGCCCCCTAGCTCCTCGTAGCGACGCCACTGCATATATATATATATATATATATATATATATATATATATATATATATATATATATATATATATATATATATATATATATATACACTAGCTGCGTCGCCCAGCTTTTCTCGGTCTACCTCGAAAATAAAAGTTATATCAAGTGACGAGTGTTCAACAATCGCGTTTGGATAAAAGAAGAAAAAAAAAATCAGTAAAATTTTTGGGCAGATTCCGGAAAAATAACCAAAAAGGAAACATTTTAAATCTTCCGATTACAGGATATATATATATATATATATATATATATATATATATATATATATATATATATATATATAAATATATATATATATATATATATATATATATATATATATATATATATATATATATATATATATACGTAGATATGAGCCATTTTTTGTGTATATTTGACCAAGTAAATATCATGAGTGCTGTAAAGATTAATGTTTTCCCTTAGATATGGTTATTTTCAGAGATTTATTTTCAAATGAGATAAATTAGCACTTTGGACAAATAACTAAACATTTAATCTTTTCTTAGATCCGATTTGATGAACCTTAAAATCTTCGAGTAGTTAAAAGTTATATTTTTAGGAACATTTAAGAGAGCTGTACGCAACTGATGTATGTATATTTACGACACATATCCCGTTTACGTTATAGTCTGCTGTAAAAAGGAGCATTAAATATTAAATGGAAAGAAAGTCATGAAATTTTAAAGCTGGATGAGAAAGCTGATTCTGTGTGATACAAACCTGATTTTGGGGCTGAGTACTTTAGTTTTTTGTCTAAAGTTTAAGGAAACTACAGATTGAAGAGTTTCAAAATTTTTTCATCCTTTTCTGGCCATGTTGCGTATTCTCATTTTCAAAAGTAATTTTGCAAGTTGGAAATTTTTAAAGCTGTTGTGAAGGATTGATGTAGAAGGGTGGAATATGCAAAACATGGAAATGTACTTTGCATGTCAGTTTCCCCTTCTTTGTTCCTCCTAGAATAAAAAGCTTATGCAACAAATAAATAAATAAATAAATAAAACTAAAAAATGAAAAACAAGGAAGAACAAAAAGCTCAATTCATTTGTATGAAATACAAAACTCAAAAGTTCCAAAACTCTTGTCTTGGTAACGTGGTTCCAACTGTCATTGCACTTGTTTCTTTCGACCCGTAAAATATGAAAGTTATGATTCGTAGTTTTGTAGACACTGATAGCTAAGAAATTGTGTTGGTATAAATGGGATGGCATTAACAAATGCCTTTGAAAACGTTGACACTTTCAAAATTTTTTAATTTTTCCATTGATGGGGAACTGTTTCCAATTAAAATTTTTTTTCATGACATTTTGCGAGGTTTAGTTCATTACTTAACTATATCTGTTTATGTTCAAAAAAAAAAAATAAATAAAATTTAATCAATATAAACTTTTTTATCAGTTTAAATAAAAAAAAAATTTTGAATTTTGACATCTTGAATTCAAATTATGTTTTTCGCAATCACGAGCGTGTGTGGGGGGGGGGGAAATGTGTGTTTGAGTGTATAGGGTATGTGTGTGTAGGCAGGTGTGTTGGTGTCTTTGTGCAGGCATGAAAGTGTGGGTTGTTTTGTGTGTGTGTGTGTGTGTAGGTGTATGTGTGTTTGTGTGTATGTGCGTGTGTGTGTGTGTGTAATTGTGTATGTATGCGCGTGTGTGTAGGACATGGATGCAACCTGGAGACGGCTTTCGCTATAGGAGCAGCAGCGTGAGGAGCCCGCCTGTCCACGGTGATGGTGCAGAGGGTGGCGGTGGGGAAAAATCAAAGGACCTCAAAAACAGTCAAATGAAAGCAATAAGCAATCGTGATTGCTCAAAAAATACAACTGTTGTTAAGAATCATTAATTTTTACGTATTTCTATTTATGAATGAAAGGCAAATGTTTTACTTTTAAAATATTTGATTTCTTTGAATTGCTTGACTTTTGAGTTTTTAAGTATTTTTGTTTTGTTACTGTATAGGGGGTTAAAATTTCCCTGCGGTGTGCAATATTTAAAAAAATAAAATAAATAAATAAATAAATGAATAAATATATGAACAAACTTCATAGCGGATGATAAGCGGTTAAAAGTTTAGCTTTGAAAAGAAAAGTTTGTAGTTTCATTCCGAAAACTTCCTTAAATTTGTTATATCCTTTGGTAGTACAACACTGTAAAATATGCTTTCTTCTTTGGTCGCGAAATGTTACAATGATCTTCATAGTGATTTTATCCCAACGTTTATGTTTATACTAGCTTACTGGACGCATAAAGTCTGGTATAGTCAGTGGTGTGGGAAGCGTATATTTTTGTTTTTTAAGCGGCATAAAATTATGTACGAAAAACACACACACACACAAAAGGTTAATTTTATTATGACGACCTATGTACTTTGTAAAATACTCCATTTCTTTTCAACTTTTCACAAACATATCTTTTATTAAAAAATATTTTTACTTTTCAATTTTACATTTAGTTTTATGCATGTATTTTTAATATTTATATTTGAACTTCATATTTTACTTTTACGTCTTAAAAGGTACTTTAAGTTACATGTTGAAAGTTGTTATATCATTTTTATAGATATATGTTCAGCTAACAAGGAAGTTATAAATATTTCACGATAAACTATTCGTTAAGTTAAATTTGCAATTTCTTATTTTGACTACGTAAAATTTAAATTTAAATTAATTTTTATTGTTACTGTTCGAAGTTTTCTTTTATTCACTCAAAGCGTACATTTACTATTTTGCAGTAAAATATTATTTACTATTTCTTTGATCTTTAATTCTTTTTCGACGTAGTGATTCGTGCTTCCTTGTGTATTTTTTACTTATTATTCTCTTTGTACATTTTAAACACTCGTTTTAATTATTAATAAGCTCTCATATGCTGCGTTCTTCTTTTTATGAATTAGCTTTCCCTCTCATTATAGGCTCCCTAAATACTCATACGCTTATTTATTACATAACTACTTGCTCACTTTCTGTTTTTTTATAGCACTAGTTAATGTTTTGTTACTTTTGTTAATGCAAATACGTTTCCTAAAATGTATCATTTATTTAATTAAAAACGTTTTATGAAGTTGATATATTTTTTCTCTGCTAACATCCTTACTAGTTATAAGACAACTTCCAAATTTGTTTTAAAATTATTGAATTATTTGTGTTTTTTTACAGCAACATTTAAAATTTTATTCTTCTTAGCGTTTTTATTTTCAGAACATTATTTAAGATGAATAAGCCTTGCATACTATGCATCAGCTGAGTATACTTGCTGTAAAAAGGCAAACAGTTAAATTTTGCAAAGTAGTTATAATTATCCATCAATGGCAAAAAAAAAAAAAAAAAAAAAAACAGAAATGTATTCTTTAATCAAAAAATAATTTTGTGAAATTCATGTTTAATTTCTACCATCATCCAATCAATTACAAGACATAATTCCCAAATAACTAACTAAATAAATAAACAATTTCTTATTCAATTATATGCTTTATTTTACCGAACTAGCTACAGCTAAAATTCTTCTGACTATTCTTATTATAATAACGTCTTTTAAGATGAATATGTGTGTGAACAAATCAGTTTATAATATTTGCTGTAAAAATTCCGACAGTTAAAATTTGGAAAATAATTATAATTGTCTGTAAATGTAATCTCAAACCTCGCTCAGGTAATACCCATTAAAAAATTATTTCTGCATAAGTTTAAAAATAAAAAGTAATGTACGCAAAACCAAGAAATAGAGCGAAAAGTATTTTGAAGTCGCAGATGACTAGAAAGCGAACTTCTCCCTAAAAGTAGTTTTACTGCGATGATAGATATGTGGTGGCAGAAACCTGTTTACAGACTCGATTTGAACATTCTCTTTGGTTGAATGATTAACATTGATTTCATATAGTAAATATATTTAATCTTTTTCATTTCACACATTAAAACCAGCATATTAATAGAAGTAATTGATAATGAAAAAAATATTTTTTTTTAAATATTTTAATCGAAAAAAAAACAGCTAATTGCTCGACTGAAGCGATCTCGCTAGTTTAACGCTAATGATTATTAATTATAACAAAACTATTTAATCCTCTTTATTCAATATTTTGTTTACAAAATCACAATATGAAAAATAATTAATAAAACATAAGTTTTATTTTATTTAAATTCGGGGAAAAAAACATTTACTGACTAAACTAAACAACCTCCTTGGTGTGATAATGTTTCATTACTTTTAATACATTTGATTAATGTGTTTTACTTTATTTTTTTATAACAGCACATCTTTAAAAAATATGTAATTTAAAATATATAATGACCTAAATTAAAACTAATTATTATTTTTTATTAAATTTAGCTTGCAAAAAAGGCTCACAGACTTGAGAAAACAATTTCGTTGGTTTAATGCTAATGTTTTTTCACATGTTCAATACTTCTGTATTAATATAATATTGATAATATTATTAATAAACGCACTTCATTTTGGAAAGAAAGCTAAATGCGTGTGTTTCACAGCATTGGACTATCAAGTGCTTTCTAGAGGAGTATTGAAAACAACACAACTGCAGCCACCTTTTGAACTAGTAGATTTTTTCAATGGTCTAGTAAAACAATGTGTTATTTATCAAGCCCGATTATCGAATGGTAATAAAGTTCTTCAGGAGAATACTAAACAGGTAAAAGCTATACATGAAAACACTGCCATGGCGGTGTTTTCATGTATTTCTGCCTTAGCCCTGGCTATAGGGCGGTAACTTACGGAAAGGTAAAAGCTATGATTTGTATAAGCTTGGCATGTAAACACTCTGAAAATATTGCTTAGTTCATGTGTTATTACAAAACAGATTGATTGTCCATGGTTATGAAATTATAAATATGAAATTTTACATTGCGGCAGCATGTTTAGCTACTTGATTAACTGTATGATTAGCGACTAATCATTAGCTACATGTTCAGCTATACATTGTTTGCTTCATAATTAACTACAAATTATTAGCTACATGATAAAATTATAAGAGATTCTAAAACATAAGAATAATCAACCCTTAACTCCGTATATTTTGTCAGAATAATTTTTAAATCTCTCATGTTAGTCCAAAAAAAAAAAAAAAACTTAAAATAAAATATTACGTTCAACATGTCTTTGGGGGTGAACTTAGGGAGAAATATTAGATCATAAGTTCAAGAAGTATAAACTACTACTACTAATAAAAAAAAACCTAAATAGTTCCGGATATAAAATATAATCAATTGAAAATACAAACAAATAAATTTTGAAACATGCTTGTAGAAAGTATGAGAATGCATAGACATACGGACAGCATGTTTTGGGAAAATGCAATAGAGTATACAAAAGCGTGCACTCGTTCAGTGACTAATATTCCTCAGCTATAGAAATTTAAAAAGCAGGTGGGGAGAAAAAGAAAGAGTAAAAAATCGTTTGGAGAGGGGGAAAAATGCAGGGCGGGTCGAAAATGCAGCAGTTGATACGGTCCCCAAGCAGTTAAATTATTGAATGACATTAGTCAGGTGATAGTGGTAGAGGGGACTGCGCTCTGTTTGACTGGTGACGTCATCGGCCATTACGGGAATCACTATGGTAACCATGTCGCGCACCAAAACAAACGAAAGGTATTTGCGTTCACGTTGGGCCCGGGAGTTCGAGACGAATATTGGATTGCATTTGGCTATCAAATGCGCTATTATTCTGTTGAAGGGGGAGGCATCTGGCAACATTTGGCTCGCAGACGTGCTGTTATTTCACTGTATGGAAGTTGCGTAGTAAAATGTGAAAAGAGTAAATAAAAAAAAATGAAATAATCGTGTTTGTCGCGCAACGTAAAATGAAATTCCAGAGCCAAAATAAGTTCATTTTATAGATACAAAGAACATAACGTGTTCTCTTGGCCATCGCGAAAATATTTACTTTTACTGAGAGAAAAACAAGAATTTGCTAGAAAATAGTTTTGAATGCTTAGGGTTTGTAAAAAGGTTTCGAGATTCATAAACTAAAATTCATTATACTAAAGAGGTAATGAACTATTACAAGCATTGCTACGGATAACATTATTTTTGCACTGACAAATGCCTCAAGTTAAATTGATATTGTTAGTCCACAAAAATCGGAAACTATGTAACTAATAACTATTATATAATTTATTTCATCATGATTATAAAGCTATTTCACATTTTTTGCTTCAGTTTTACTTTTTTTTTGAAATGATACACAGAACTTACATTATTTCTAGAAATAGTTTATGTTCATCATACATTTAAATACTGTTAGCATAAAAAATGAGTTTTTAATGCAATGAAATCTAGTTACGATAAATATGATATCTATTTGAACACATCACGTAGTGTGTAGATATATGATTAAATATTACTCATTTTTAGAAAAAGTAATTATTAAAAGAAATATTTGAAATTTTAAAGGGAACAGTTGAAATTTAAATGATTAAATTTGTAAATATTTGATAAAATTAATAAAGAGCTCTTGAAAGTAAATATATTGATTTAATTTATAATTAAAGGTAACTTGATGTCAAAAGCCAAAAGAAAAAATGAAAACACCAAATTAGCTAAACAAATTCGTTTAAATCAAACTGTAATGTTACATTACCTATAAATGTAACATTACAGTTACATTTATTATACAGTTTACATTTATTACAGTTACATTATACAGTTACATACAGTTACAGACAAAAATGTAAGTGTCTAAGTAACAGTTAATATTTGTTTAAAATTCTATATATAAACAAGATTAACTTATAAACGGAAGTGTTGTTTATTTTTTTTTTTTTTTCATTCTTTTTTGTCCAAAATATGAAAATATTTTAATTCACACTATATAGTTACATACTATATAGCGTGAATGTGTTGTATTAATACACTTCATAGTCACACCCAAATCTTTTTTCTGACTTCGTAACATTTAGAGTTTTTCAAAACCAATCCAGATGCCAGTTTTAAACCGTAAATTTTGCGTTCTTTCTAAACCGTGGCACCGACTTCTATATAAAAATTAAAATGCTATGGGCAGTGGTGCACACTAGGGGAGGGTCCGGATCCTCCCCATCGCCCTTGAGTTTTTTCTTTTAATTTAAGACAATCCTATGTATGTAGTGAAAAAATAATTCCAAGAAATGCAAACAATAATTTCAGTAAATTGCCGCCCATTAGCCAGGGCTAAAGCAGAAATACGTGAAATACACCGCCAGCTCAGTCATTTCCAGCCGAGGACTGCAGTTTCGTACTTATTAGCACTCATCAGCCCGGCAGAGGAAAGTGACTGAGCTGGAGATGGAAAACCTCTTAAGGAAGCCAAGAATGCGGAACAAATTGCTTCGCTATTTTCTTTTTTAATTATGAGAAAAGAAATTACATACATTATATTTCTTTTTGGTGTTTCAATTAAGTATTTATTATTAATGATTTATTTTATTAAATAATAATAAGTAATAATTAAATAATTTATTTTTTACTGTTTTTTGCTACGACAATCTATAAAATTAAAATAATATATTGGTGGCGTGTTGAAATATGATATGAGAATGGTGGACCTTCGATCCTGCCGCCCCCCCCCTCCGTGAAAATTTTTTATGTGTGCCACTATCTTTAGTACACATTTTTTTCTTGCACACACTTTATGCAGTAAAAGTTTAAAACACAACACGAATATTTTGGAGAATAATCAGCAACTTTGATCAGGTCTTTGTTGACATTATTTCACAAATGTGTCGGTCCTTTAAAGTGAATACTTCGAATGATCTTTGCTAATAATAATGCTGAAAGTCTCTCTGTCTGCCAGGATCTCTGCGACGCGCATAGCGCCTAGACCGTTCGGCCGATTTTCATGAAATTCGACACAAAGTTAGTTTGTAGCATGAGGGTGTGTACCTCGAAGCGATTTTCGAAAATTTGATGTGGTTCTTTTTCTACTCCAATTTTAAGAACAAAACTATCATAAGATGGACGAGTAAATTACGAAATTACCATAACGTGGAACCGTAACATGGGTACAAGCTAATTGGCGAGATACGAAATTATCATAACGTGGAACCGTAACATGGGTACAAGCCAATTGGCGAGAAAATTAACCATACATTATTTGTAAATATACATGCGAACCAAAAGACCTTTTAATTTATCAATTACGGGCAAAGTCGTGCGTGTACCACTAGTAAGTGATATTTTGTTCTTTCATTTAAAGTTTCCGATGGTAAAAAAACATAGAATACATCCAGTATTAGTTTTTAACAGTTTTATTATTATTTTTTATTTATATAGTCATTGCATTTTCTCCTAACACATGGCATATTTTTCAAAATACACTAAAGATAGCACTTTTGGTGAGTAAACAGCGAAAACTACAATGTCCACATCGCATTTTTCTTTCAGTATACTGCCTCTATTTCCCCCAGAAGCAGAAAAAAAAAAGTTTTTTCAAGTTTCTATTATTGATCCTCTTGTAAGCATAAAGTTTGGGGATACATACATAAATGCAGATGTGCTGCAAGGTAAAAAATAATATCCGGCTTTTCCCCCTTGCTATCAAGTAAACACATGCAAATTGAGCTCCAAAAGCACATTTGTTTTTGCAAGAAAAAAGTATAAATCTCCGCCGTTAGAAGCACATGGCTAAAATAGTGGCTAAATAAGTGAATCAGAAACAAAGAAAGAAAAAAGCGAAAAATACATCAGTCCGCCATTTTGTTGGGCATTTGCCTACATATCCGAGAAGTCAAATGGGTTAATATTACCTTCTTTTTATCTATTTTAGATTTCGGGGTTTCTTTTTATGGTTGGGTTCTTTTTCCCCGGGTCGTAGTTTCTTTTTATGCCTCACTTTTGAAGAAGCGGAATGTATGCAGAGACGTGATTTTTTTCTCCACCGAATGCACACGTTAAAAATCTCTTGACTTCGGTTTTTGCAGCGTTATTCTTTGCGCGGTCATTTCATGCTTAAAATGCATAAGCGAAAGAATCATTTAGATGCAAAAAGGACGTCAAAAGCACGATGTCTTCTTCCTCTTGGAAAGGCTTTCTGCCTCGTTTTGTTTATAAGTGCGTAGAAAATTTTAAGCTTTCTTTATTATTATTACTTTTATTTTTTAGTTTTTATAATTACGAAAACTTAGACATAACCTAAATCTCTGATAAAGCCTTTTATCGTAAATTTCGCATTTCGAGTAAACTCTAGCAGGCATTGTTGCTTTTGGCTAACGGCTAATAAACGAGGTATAGTAAGCAAATTCTGTAACTCAAAAACGTACTTTTAATTTTAAATGAATGACAGTAATTTTTCCTCGTGTTTATGGGGATTCTAATTGTTATTCCTATGATACTGTCTAAAGTTGATGTTGAAACACAAATCAGAAATAATTGTTTTACTCCTTTAATTATTTTTTTAATCATTGCAAGGGGGCTTATTCAGGCTCTAGAACTGCAATTAAAAATGAACTGCATTTTTATGCAAAAATCAGACGATAATAGTTATTTTTACCAGAGACGCAATTTATGATAACAAAATGAAGCAATGGCAATGAATCATGTGACTTGATATCAATCAATCGCAGAGCCAATTAAAAACCAAGGTGAATTAAAATCATTAAGCAATCTTGATTGCTTGAAATGAAAACAAGATAACAATTATTTTTATCGATAAAAAACCATTTTCTTCTTATTTCTCTCAGCATAGAAGTGGCATAGTACAGTTTCACTTTTAAGCAACAATATTTCAATAAATCCGGAATCTATAAGTACCTTTTTTTTACATGTATTGGTAATGTTACAATTAAAACATTTTCCTTAACTCCTTCAGACCTGGTGTCCGGTATACCGGACATGCACTTTAAACAGCTGCTAATCGTTTAATAATTGATTTAATTAGTTGATTTTTTTTTGTAGTTAACTCTTTACATTCTACTTATTATAATCTGAAATAATTTTTCTATTTGGGATTGACAACACTGACATATAAGTATTGAGAGGTAGAGAGTGAATCTTTTTTCCAACCATGGATTTGCGTCTGAAAAGCGAGGTTTTTTCCCTGATTTTTTTAAAAATATATAATGTTTAATTAATCGTTTCAAACGCTTATATTATGTTTTATAATTGTTTGTAGAACATTTTATAAGGAAGTTTGTTCGGTATTTCATTGTTTTTATATATGAAATATTCATTTCAAAAATATAAATTTGGAATATTGGACGTGCCATAACTCTTTTAATTTTCCTCCTACAAACTCAAAATTTTGTCTATAAAATACCTTTTACTATAGTACACTGTGTACCAAATATCAACATTTTGGGTCCAATATTTCCTAATTCCGACTGAAGGGGTTAAAAAGAATATCCCTTGATCTCATAAACTTTATTACATGTATATTTTTCAGGGTCATACAGAACTTACCGTTTTCCTAATTAAACATGAAATGGCATACAGACCAAGCATCTATATTTATTATAAAGCACAGCAAATAAAAGTTAAATCTCATTCAATCACTTCTTAGTGCGTTATTATGCTCTTAACTTACTTTGGTTATATATTTACGCTATGACTTTGTCTAAGAAAGAAATGAAAATAGAATTGTACTTTACTTGAACAAAAGCATTTTTAGTGAAGTAATGCTTCAACAACCGCCTGAAAGCTTAATCTTTCCATAATCTAAGCGAGTATAAGCTAGGAGCTAAAATATCGCTGTTTTAAAGTAATATTTTCTATTTATTCTGAAATTGCAAACATTTTCCATTGTTATTTGAGGACTTTTCTTTTTAGTTAAAATCTTTCTATTATTTCAAAACAAGAGCCCTCAACTCTTGATGGTAATTAGTTTTCTTTGTTGCAAATTCCGTTCAACTAAATGAATACAACTCATTTTGAGTTTTGAACTAACATGCATGAAATTTTAGAGACAAAACCAATGGATTTGTACACATCATATTGAACTGCTGATTACAGAGTTTTCCTTTACATGCGAACTCAAAGGCTATTAATTAGCATTTAGTAAATAGCCGTTCTTTGTACTTTAGGAACATGATTTGTTTAAGGTTTATCTGCTACGCATGGAGCTTTAGATCATAATTGTTATTCAGTATAGTAACTTTGATTCGGTCTGCTGTAAGTCTTCATAAGAGTATTACCAATTGATAAATTCAGTCACTTCTCATAGCTTTCAACTAGTTTAAAATTGAATGGCACGATTTGATTGATCTTTGGTCGCAATGAAACTCACTGTTGTCGTCATAAAACGTTTTGTGACAGTTGTCGAATGTAATTCCGCGAATAAATGGCTCTTTAAAGACAGTGAAGTGTTTACGCAACTTTTGATGACATAAATTCTTTGTTTTCTTCGCTTTTACCATTTCATCTTTTTCTTATGATATTGGCACATAAGTATTAATATTTTTGGTTTTACTTCTTTGTCTGTAGTGGGCCAAACCACAATGAAATTTTTGTAATGTCCCCTCTGCAGCGAAAATTTTTCCGTAGTTGGTTGCACATACAGGGTCCGTATCCACACCCTTTAATCTGTGAACGGCAACGGCTATTCTTCATAAAAGTTAAGTCTAGGTATTGTCCGTTTTATACGAGAAGGCTTTTGACTCCGCTTTCGTCACGTGGTATCCAATGATTCATTTTCTCTGTTTTCAGCAGAAGGTATATTCGGATCATAGCATTTGCCGTAAGAGAAACAGTTTTTAAAATGTAAGAATAACGAAAGTATGTAGTAAAAGACATGTGAATCAAGTGATGTAAAAGGCACTAAGACTTTTTTTGCACATTAAAATGCACGCCCAAGTTAAGATGGTCTGGTTGTCTCATTTAAAAGCACGTAGATATCTTTACCGATCACCCCCGCGTAAAATTGAACTCTGCATTCAGTAAGGCGGGGCGAAGTGCTTTCTCGTGAAAAACGGACAATATTCAGTTAAGTTCTAACCTTTGTTAAACTTATCTGGAGGAAACTCAAGTTTTGTTTCGCAATCACACGAAGTGTGTCACGACGAGTACGAGTTTGTTTTTTATGTTTCCTTATTGCACCTCTGACGTCCGTTCATTTTCTCTTCTGGTGACTTTGAAGTATCATGATTTGCTTGCCATGAGCCATCTCACTTGATGTAAGACGGAGTAAGGCTGCCATACCTGTGCAGCGTGAAAGTTTCAAAAATGAGCGCTATACAAAGCTTTTGAATACTTTTTGCCCTATGCTTGTGCCAAGTATTGCTGAAAGGTAAAGGATAAGCATTGAAAATGCTTTTCTGACCAAGGAAGAACAACTCACCATGTTTTTGAAATGACTTGATTATGTATGACACTGTGGTTTGGGAATTTCAAGACTTTCAAATATTGAACAATGTCATTGAACAGTATAGTAAACAATATACGTAGTAGCATGCGCTACGCGAAGAAACCGCTTACAGCGCTATCCGTTGACAGACTTCGGAGTAAGAACAACTACAAAGAAGGAAGAAAAGACCTTTCCGCTCAGAAATTTTCAACATACTTGCCATAAAATTCATTCTAGATACTAGTCGTCGGTTGAATCTGAACCCTTAGGCTTTTTTGATGATAATACACCATTCAGTGAGTGTGTGAAGAATTGAAATATGTATTTCATTTGTCGAATTCAAATATTAATAATTTATTCACCTTCTAAAGCTACGCTTGGTTTTTCGCAGCATTTTTACAAGTACGTGAAAAAAGTTTTGGCTCATAAACCTTTTGGAATCGAATCTCAAAACTTTCCCCTGCCATTTTCCGCATCTTTATGTTGAAAAATATGAATATAGTGCGAGGATAACACATTTGTTTCCAAGAAAAATATCTAAACATTTACCATCACGGATGACACTGCTGCTAAATAAGTAAATCCGAAAAAAAAAAGGAAAGAAAAGTATCGGCGCGCCATTTCGCTTGATATTTGCGTACGCTGCAAGGATGTCAAATGGGTTAATATTGCGTTTCTTATCTCTTTTGGATTTGAGATTCTTTTTATGGGTTTAGCATTTTTTCTTCTCCAGGAATTTTTTCCTCTTTGTTTTTTCGGAGAAGAGATTCTACCTTTTCGCTCACTTCTAAAAAATACATGTTACGGTCATTTCGAATTCCTTTTTTTTTTTTTGTTAAGGGTGGATGTTTGATGGCAATTTGCATACGTGAATCAGCGTGGGGTTTTGAATGAAAAGAAATATTAGAAGAAACTAGTTTGGATATCATTAGGCATCAACACATACATACACGTGTTTTATGTGCGCATTATATATATATATATATATATATATATATATATATATATATATATATATATATATATATATATATATATATATATATATATATATATATATATATATATATATATATATATATATATATATATATATATATATATATATATATACAGGGTGTTAAGTTTCAACCTGCAAAACCTCTATTTTCGCAACCTAGATGCATACTTCGAATTGCAAAAATTTTGAAAATCAGATGCGGTGTAAATATATTGAAAAAGTTGAAGTGAAAACAAGAGTAAACTATTTTCGCGACCGTTAGTCCTAGAGGCATACATACTTCCTATTGCAAAAATGTTACAAATTAGGTGCAGGGTTAAGATATTGAAAGTTTGAAGCAAAAATAAAAATGAGTCAAAGGATACAAAATTCAACTTTTTATACGGGCCCTAGGTCCCTTAACTTATATTTAGGGAAATAATCTCCATTGCAATATAATTCCAATACAAAAAGTTTGAAATTAGTAAGACGAATATTCACCGAGACATGAAACGCAGAATTTTGTGACTTATACCACTTTACATTTGCCGTCAATAACATCTTTTTGGGGAAAATTTAGCAGTTACCAAATGTTCTCCATGTATGCAGAGTGTGATTTTTCAAATTGTTCGAGGTTTTGCAGCGTGATTTTACGCATCACATCATAACATTTGCATGAATTTTTAATGGCAATTAAAAACATAAATACCTTTTTTTTTTTACTTTGACAACCTGTGATTCTTCTGAAAGGGCGATAAGTTCCAATCTTATCTTCTGTATGGTCTCTTAAAACTTTGAACTGGAATATCTCCATGAGTTTTAATCGCACTAACATCAAGTTTTTTATGTCAGAAATAGTTTTCAATGGAGACTATTCATGTAAATATAAGTTAGGGGACCTAGGGCACGTCTAAAAAGTTAAATTTTGTATTTTTTGACTCTTTTTTATTTTTGCTTCAAACTTTCAATATTTTAACCCTGCATCTGATTTTGATAATTTTTTCAATTGGAAGTATACACCTAGAACTAACGGTTGCGAAAATAAAGGTCTTGCAGGTTAAAACGGAACACCCTGTATATATAAATATATATCATAAAACAATTAGGTATTTCATGAACTAACTCGACAAGTCACTTAAACTATGTAAAAAAGTTAGAATTATTTTTTTTTATAATGTTCATTTATGTTCGAAATTTGTATATTTGAATATTTTTTCTTATTTTCAAAGTAATCGGTGTCACTACAGACGACGAACTTAAGTTTACAATTATGCAAATTATCTGTGCATATAAGTAAGATAACTTATTGTTGGAATGAAGGTGAAATTGCAGTTACATTAGTGTTAGCTACGAAGATAGTAGTGATGCAATTTCCTGTTTTTGGTTATAGTATACTAAATAAAAGTTCAAATGTAATAAAATTAAAGCTAAATAAAAGCTTTAACTTTGAGACATGTCTCCTGATCAGGGTTCGAAATTATCATGATATTATCGAAAATATCTGATATTCTGATATATATCGGATATTTTCATATATATCTGATATTTTCAATTAGCACAAACTTAAGTCTTCAAAATAGTAAATCATTCTCAAATCTCTCTGTATTTTCTTATATTGTTATTACAATATGCAGACTTAAAATTAAGGTTCGTTTCATTATTTATATTTAATATTTCATTTTACATTTCTATCAATTTTAATGGAGTTTATATAGCACTCGCTGATTTACTCTTTTTTCTTCTGTTAGCTATTTACAGTTTTATGATTCAGAAATAAATAACATGAATTAGTCGGTGCACAGTCATAAAACCTTTTTTTTTTCATTTTATTTTATTTTTATCGCAATGTTTAAAATTTAATTAATCACTCTTAATATGAATTAAAATTGTTACATTACTAATAATGTTATGAATATAAAATACATGTAAAAAGGGAATATTATATTACTTTGTTATATTAATGAAAAATGTAGTACATACCTTTTTGGTTATTTTTAATAATAAATGAATAACATTACTGTGGTTAATATACGTTTTTTTATTGCAAATACCGTAGTTAAAAAAATAAATATCGAAAATATCAAATATCATGATATTTTGAAAATAAATATCGGATATATATCACGATATATATTATGATATATATCGACTGATATATATCATGATACATCGTGACTGTCTGACTCCGATCAAATAGTTGTAGTAGAACTCTTTCTTAATTTCCAATTACTGTATAAAAATTGTGAGGGCGAAAATCGGCAAATTTTTTTAATACAATTTACTTCAAACTTCCTTATTACCAGTGCTTTTGTTTTATACGGAAACATTCCTACTCTGTTATCCAAATAATTTTTTAATACCTCATAAATATTAATCTTTATGTGCATAACATCGGAAAAAATAATACAATAAAAAACTATGTCGTCATTAATTATGAATAATTGAAAAATTAGTGCACAACGTGGTATGCTCCTTTTCACTACTAAAAGTTAAAAAGGAAAATTCCTCGTATTTTTACAGGTTGATTGTTGCAATATACATTACATACCACAGAGAATAAAGTAACTAAATACAGTTTTTTTTTTGTTGCCGAAATTATCTTGATGATAACATTTCCACACGTGCTCATTTTGCTCAGAACAAAAAAAAAAAAAAAATCAATCCAATTTTGAAAAATCTCCAGACATGTCAGTAAAATTCTTCAAACAGGGAAAAAAAGTGCCAAATTAAATATTTGTTTATTACTTATATTCATTCTCGTTTCTTCTTCAAAATTCCAGCAGCATGCAGTTTTTTTTTTTATCTTGTACAAAGTGTGAACGCGATTTAAAAAACACCACATTCCTGTTTTAATAGCAAAATATGACATTATCTGCGTAACCGCATTTTTGGCGATGTTCGGAAAAGATGAATTTAAGAATTAAGAAATGCACGTTGGCGGGAAAATATTTAAAAAAAAAAGGAACTCAAAGACATATGAGAGAACAAATTTTTCCGTTCGCTTTGGGAGGAAACTCATTAGAAAGCTTGAAAATCAACGGAGCAGAATGGTCGTAATCATCTTTATTCCATTTATGCATCGGTGGTGAAAATGAACCCCTTCGAACTTTTTTTCCCTCGATGCATTACACGTTTACGGTTTCGAATTTTCCCTCAGGGATTTTAAAGAACTATTCGAAAGGAGGGAATGCTTATTTTCATTCGTTTTAATAATAGTCATTTCGGTTTTATTTCAATTCTGTCAACAAACAATCAATAGAAGTTGTTTTAAATTAAGAAAGACAGAAGTGTTTCCCGTCGAGACCAGTGTTGTGTTGAATTGAGTAGGGGTGGGGGAAATGAGCGTAAAATGGTGCGATTCATTTTCAAACAGCAATTGGTAAAAAGCACATATATTTAAAGTGCTGTAATAAGTATAAAATGAACACTTCTACGTAAGTTAGAAAATTTGTCAGACATTTACATGTTTTTCCATATGTATTTTATAAAACTTATTACTAATATATTGTAGGTATGTTGAAAGGAGGGAATGCTTATTTTCATTCGTTTTAATAATAGTCATTTCGGTTTTATTTCAATTCTGTCAACAAACAATCAATAGAAGTTGTTTTAAATTAAGAAAGACAGAAATGTTTCCCGTCGAGACCAGTGTTGTGTTGAATTGAATAGGGGTGGGGGAAATGAGCGTAAAATGGTGCGATTCATTTTCAAACAGCAATTGGTAAAAAGCACATATATTTAAAGTGCTGTAATAAGTATAAAATGAACACTTCTACGTAAGTTAGAAAATTTGTCAGACATTTACATGTTTTTCAATATGTATTTTATAAAACTTATTACTAATATATTGTAGGTATGTTTTGATGTTAGAGTACTTTTGTTTGTGTTTCGATTTTTTTAGCATAGACTTCAAACACGAAAATATAAAGTTAACATTTTCTATTATAACATAAATCCCCCCCTACGACTATGTCCTGCTACCATCCTCATTTCTGCAAAACTTCTGTAACTCTTAGTCTATATATTATCATTCGAAGTAATTTTTAATAGCATCAGAAAAAGACACTGCTATTTACCTTGCTAAAAAATATTTTTTTTTTCTGACTTTAATGCAATAGTACAACTGTGGGTCAGAACACCCTGCATTGACTTTAGAGTATATAGGAAATTTGGATCTTTTTCTTTTCACAGGAAGCAAAGTCATAAAAAAAAAAAAAAAAGAGAGAAAAGAAAAAAAAAAAAAAAAAAGCTCATAGACCCCCCAATCTTCGTGTTTTTAGCACGACGCACTAACCAACTGAGCTATAAGGCTTCATTGTGGGGTGATTTACATTAAGACAACGCATATTAAAAAAAAAAAAAACAGAATTAACAGATATTTTCCAAAAAAAAAGCCACAGTGTGTTTTCTGTTTATTTTTAGCCAAAAGCGGTGAAAGAATCTTCAAAATGATGCCTTAGTTATGAAATTTGATGAAATATTCATGACGTTATGGCGTTGTCACAAAAAGACACCTTAGAAATAATATACATATGATACCTTTCGATACTCTTCGACCATATTTTAAGCATTTTCGGCAGTGTTTGTCTGAAAACTTGATCCCCGCTATTGAGGTTCCTGCTATTTTTTCCACGTTTAGTTGTTTTTCTACAGTTTAATATGTCTGAGATTTGAAGAAACACCTTTCGATATATTTTCATATTGGACGACTAAAAAACTAATCATTCTTATAAAATTGACACTGAACCTGATTTCATAATCATTACTATATATTCAACTTTTAAATCTTATACTTTTCTATTTTTAATATTTTTTAGAATTAATTAAATTTTCGATATTTTAAGAATATAATTAAAATGCTTGGAGATTTGATGTTCCCTATATTTTTTCACCCTTTATTCCGCTTTTCTTTTTCATTTTAGTGTATAATATTCGTTCTTAAACTTGACGGGAAGAAGTTTGCTACATTTTCATAACATACAATTAATTACATATTTGCATAGAAATTTTAATGAACCTGACTTAAGTGTTACTTATTTTATTAAAACTCAAATACCTGTTAAGACGCGGAAAAATATATATCTATTTTTATTTCTAGGTACTCCAACACAGAGCTGAAGATCAAATTTCTTTTTCCCCGAGTTAGACCAATAAACAAAAAAAGTTTAAACAGAAACAATCGATTCTTTACAAAAAAAAATTTCAAACAAGAAACAAAAAAAAAAAAAAAAATCTAAGCTTTATATAACTCCATAAAAGACTTCACCAATACAAGCAGAAACAGAACCAGAATTAAGTCCTTCCCCAGTTCCATCATCCTCGTTTGAGGGATCGGCACCACCCAGGACACCTAAAATCACCCGCTGACCAATGTTGCAACGGAAAACGATACAAAGAAGAAGAATCTCGATGAATGGTTGGGCAGAAGTTTAAAAAAAAAAAAAAAAAAAAAAAAGTAGAAAGCAATCCCGATATCAACAAAAACTTTCAGAAACGAGTTTACCCCATCAAGGAGAAGTTGAACACCATTCCAACCACGAGCAATCAATACCTGGAAGACTCAATACGTGGAAGACGAGAGCGGGGGAGGTACTCGGGCGGTGGAGGGAGGGGGTTAAGGGTGGGGGGTTAATCTTTTCTGTTTCGTTCTCGGGGGATTGTTAAATAGGGTATTGATAGTTTCTGGCTAATCCGTGCGTGAAGTTTGGGTTTTCATCAAAGTATTTGCTATTACTGTCTTCGGAAAGTTTTGCTCTTCAATGGGTTCTGAAATGTGATTAACTTTACTCTTTAAATAAAGTATATATTTAATTATGTGTTTTAGAAATACCATTATTTATGTGTAATTTGCTACGTGTTTGCTCATAACGGTAGTGTAGCAAGGGACGGAACCAGGGCTAATTTAAAACCCTGTCGAGGATTTTCTTAGATGTAGTTTATATTTGCTATGATCTGGAAAATGTAGTTACTTTATTGCATGGAAAGAAATATGTTCTTGGTCTTTTACCACGTTACGAAGAAAACTGAGTTTAAGGTCGTATCATAAATATAGAATTAGTTTGAAATCTTATACTGCACTGATTTTTGTATTCCTTTGGAAGTACATATTTACGTTTTGATAAAATTCAAAGGCTTCGCGATAAGTATAATAAGAAAAAAATCATATGTTAAGTTCAGCCAAATTATTAAGATTCTTTGCGAGTTTATATGTAACAGTTAATGAATTAAAGCACTAGTACCAATGAAAGGTGCGGCTATTAACAATAATACAGTGCATAATAACATAAAGCAGGCAATATTATGCAGGTTTTTAATTAGTTTGAGCCTTATCGCCAATCATAGTATGGCGTTTTATTTACATATATGAAACGGTTTTAATTAACTGTATCTTACAATATATATGAGTAGAATTTTTACCAGAAAATCTACTTCACCAAAGCAAACTCTTAAAAAAACCTATACTCTCCCCAAAGGTAATACTTTGAAAACATGTATTTTTAAGAATCGAGAGCAAAAGCGTATAAAACCACATCAATTGCACAGTCAGATTCATTTTCCTAAGAGACCAGAGAAAGGCAGCAAACACACAAAACAGACTAAAACATGAGGGAGACAGCATTGCGAGCAAGAATCAATTCCCTTAATCTGCTTCTGTACGATGCCACTTACGGCGAGTTTCATTCGTGGCTCCGAGCACTGGAAGTTGGGTGGTGAAAACTCCAACCCAGAATATGTGGAAATAGAAGGTACAATCCAATGTAATCCTGAACTAATTTAAATTGGCACCATTTACTTAAAAAGAACACTTTTTTGTGTTTGTATAGGGAGATCAGTCCAAGAAGTTTTTTTTTTTGGTTAAAACTCATAGATGACATTTTTTTACAGTAAAAAAAATGGTATGTGAGCAACTAGTATTACTTTTGCTCAATGCTAACGTGATACTAGTTGCGCTAAATCTAGTTCAAGAACCAGGTGGTTTTCATAGAACATGTCAAACTTTTTATTTTAACTTTTCAAATTGGTAACTCTTTTGTAGAAGTACGTGCATTATCTTGTCTTTCATATGGCCACGAATCTCTCACCGTTAAAGTCAGATTTACTTATCGAGAAAAACGACCTGATGTGTGCATCACATGACTTCCTTTTACTCCAATTTTAATGTCATTTTCCCATTATTGGTAATTTTAATGTAATTCAATAGTTTACTCTCTAAATATCACCACCAGTGGCCAAATTAAAGCCAGATTTAAAAAAAAAAATCGTCAAAATTTGTCGCCAAGGTGGCGACAAACTTGGCGACCAAACGACTGGCGATATATCGCCAAGTGTCCGCCAAATTATAACACCACTTGAGCTTACATCGAAATTAACAATGATTTCCCCCCAAAAAGGGGCAAAAGACCTCCTTTGGAGCATCCGAATGCAACCAAAAAGGAAGGTGCAAAACTAGACCCCATCAGGAGTCTAAGTACCAAATTTCAACTTTCTAGGACATTCCGTTCTTTAGTTATGCGACGTACATACACACATAC